>NW_024424675.1:20346073-20463418 GCF_017311325.1 Ursus maritimus | reverse complement strand
GAGGCCAAGCACTGTGCAAACTATTCTTGATGAGTCTTTACAAAAAAATAAAACGCTTCCCTTTTCAGTGTTTCTAATATTTGAAATGACAGAACACCAAATAAATAATGGTTCTATTGTTTTTTCACTTCCCTATACATTCATAATGGACAGTTGGAGACTTCCTGTGTTTTGAAAAAGGTTTTTAAAGGTCTCAGAAAAATCGTTTTTCTCCGCTGATTATTGAGATCACTTTGCATGGTTTGAGCTGCACCATCGTTGTTCTGTCCTGCACTGTCGTGCAAAGTGAGCACTGGCTCCACGTGTCATGTCAGCTAATCATAAGTTCTACGGAAACAATTTAAGTAGGTGATGAGCTGTGAGAACACGGAGTGAGAGAGAGGAGCTGATAGTTTATATAGGGTGGTTTATGGAAAGGCTTTGATAACGTGACATGTCAGCAGAGTTTGAAATAGGGAGAGAGTGTCATGCAGACCATAGGGGGAGAAACAGAGGAGAGGTACAGTTTGACTTCCATTTCCGTGGAATCACTATGGCTGAAACTGGAGAGCCTGTTAGAGTCAAAGCAATGGTCCAGGAAGGGATGCTGGTGGCTGAGACCAGGGAGCAGCCCTGGGAGTGAGCAGTGTGCAGATTCTGGGTGGAGCTCACTGGGGAGTGGCAGGAGGCTTACACTCACTCCTCAGAGCTTTGCAGGAATTTTGCAAGCTAACTGTTAAACACAGTTAGTTTGTAATTGGTCACCATGGAAGTATCGACACCACAGAAGTCCACAAGCACCACAAATCAGGCTTCTTTTCCTCTCTGAGAGTGGACTGTTTCACGTTTACCATCCCAACACTGGACACAGCATTCTGAAGGCAGAATTGAACGTGGGATATAAAGTAAGAAAATCAAGGCTGGCTCCAGGCTTCTGGACTGCCAGCTTGAGTACATGAGCTGTGGGGTTCGGAAGGATGAAGGTGATGCAAGAGCTAGTGTTCGCATCACAGGGAGGAGGGAATCTTGTCTCTGGGATTGAGGAGTACAGCATGTAGGCAAAGAGGAAGGAGAATCATTTCCCTTCTGCAAACCAGCATGGGATTCATTTGTATTTAAGACCCAATGGAGAATCTCACCAAGGCTGGGGAGGCTGGGGCTTGGCAGGAATAACTCCTGAGAGCATGGACATGAGAGTGTAGTTCATGGCCACGGTCCCCAGGAGATGGATGAGAGATACCTGGGATGTGTAGATGTGACTTGTTTCTAACATTCCAGGCAGATATTCATGTGTTAGTCCCCAGAGTAAGTTCCCATGGCCCCTGCTAAGGACCATGTATGAAGACCCAGCTCTGGGGGCATCAAGGACCCTGAGAAGGAGCAGCAGGAACTGTGGGCAGGTGGGTCTCTGGGGGAAGCAAGGCATTTGGGGTAGAGTTGTGGATGCTTCTAGTTGTTCCTTCTGTTAGGCCGGGTCCCTCAGGGAAGGAAGCAGGCAGCAGAGTCTGAAGGTAGATTGTAGCAGGGGAGGAAGGAAGGTGCTGTGGGACCCATGTTCACAGTTAATTGTCTGCTCATCATTCCAGAAATGTTCCCCATGTGTCTTCTATGTCCTCCATGTTATTTTCTTCCTGGGACACCTGTTGTGAGAGGACCGGCAGCCCTGACATAGGACTCTGCCACCTCAGCCTCCCTCCCTAGATCCTGATGCCCCTTCCCCATTCCCTCTGTCTGTCCCACAGAGGGCCAGGCAGGAGCTGTCCTCAGAACAGCCATCTAGCCCCTGTCAGCATTCTCCTAGATGTGGACTCCTTGTGCCCGAATGAGCCCCAGTGCTCAAATAATTTAGAGATGGTCTCCAATGGTTCCTCTCACCCAGCTGCCTCTCCTTCAGCCCCTCTACCCACTTCCTTCCCAGAAGCCCTAGGACTTTGTGCACATCCCTTGACAGCCTTTGACTCCACCCACTTTCTACAGCCCCCCACATACTTCTTGGGAGTTGGGAACTTCTCAGAGGGATCCCGAGATTCCTGAGGGTGTGGAGATAGGTGTGTCACCTGCTCTTTACTCCAGGTGCGTGTTGACCCTGTGTGACCTGTGGGCTGCCCATCTTCCTGACCTGGCTCCTTCTGGGACTGAACTTTGCGTGCCATCCCTTTCCCACAACTTACAGTCAGGCGCTCACTTCCTGTGGGCATAGGTGGCAGAGACAGCGATGAGCAGCAGCAGCTTTGGGCCCAGGGTGAGAGCCACCAGGAGTAGAGTAGACAGCTCTGGGTCTGGAAATGAAGGGATTGGAGGCACCATCAGAGGGGGCATCTAGGTTCTATTCCCAGGGGCCTCGATTTACTCCATCCGAGGTGACTCAAGCTTATTAATGCTCTGGAGGTCATCAATATCCTCCCCTGTGATCAGGCTCAAGGCAGAATTTGGGGTAAGAAGTTCATCTCACTCACCCCTTTCTTACTGCCAGGTGTCCTTTTGAGGGAAGAGGTGGGGCGAATGAGCACTCAATAATGTGTAGGTTTGGTTTACTGAAGGTCCTCATATCCAATGGGACAGGTCGTATATCCTCTTTCTGATGAGGGAAGAGGCTCAGAGTTTACAGAGGATCAAAAGATGAGGTGGTTCAGACCCAGAGAAATCCCTCAGTGCTGTCCTGAAGGATGACTCTGAGACCTTGTCTCTGGACCAGGACAATTCCAAACTCTCAGGGTCGTAGGAATGAATGTCAGCCTGTCCATGAGTGGTGTGAAGACAGATGTCCTGGTGAATGAGGTGCAAGACTGCCTTGCTTAGCTCCACGCACAGGCCCAAAGACTCTATGAGATTCTCAGATCCTCAGGGGAGCCTCAGGTTGTCCTGATTTCAGGAGACCTGGTTGCTCGACAATACCCTGGGGAGTCAAGGAAGTGGGGTCTAATGCTTGGAAGGGGCTGCACATACCATCCAGCCCACCTGGACCCCACTGCCTATATCAGCTGACATCTTTCTGTTGGGCATAGAGGTTGGATCTGGAAGCACAGCTTCAGAATTTTTGCCTTTTCACAATGACTCATTTTTATTTTTATATTTATGTAAAGAAATTGAAATAGTTTTTGACATATATGGAATAATTTTAAAGTAAGGAGCAGAGAGCTCACCATATTTGCCCCTGGCGTATTAGAGGATGGTGAGTCTCTGCTGGGTGGCCCTCTGGACTTTTTCTCAGTTGAAAGAGCTGTATTGCCCATGTTTGCACCTACTTCTAGAAGGCAGCCTGCAGCAGAGGGCTGGAGGAAGTGGGGGATACAGAGGCTTATCCCCTCTGCTGCATTTAATACACTCAAAAGAGCATCCAGCGTGCCAGCTCTCTGTCTGAGGCTGAGTCTTGCTGTGCTGCATTGTTTTTAATATCTTTAAAATACCTTTGCCAGTCCTGCCTCCTTCCCTTTCTCACAAACATGGACTGACAGCACTCCACAGTGAGCTTTCTCTCTTCTCATATCATCTTAGAGTCTGCTTCCCAGGTCAGCTGACACGTAGAGTTTGTCTGGGAGGGATCTGGATTGCCAGCTCTAATGGGCACAGTTGGACATGGGTTTCTATCAGCAGGCTGGGCAAGAAGTCCCTAGCCCTGAGGAAAGGTAGAGCAGGGTGGGCGCCAGTTTGCTCTGCTACTGTCATTGCTGAAACCTCACTGTGGTGACCTGGGCTGGTGTAAGCAGAGGACGGGACTACCCTGACATTTTGGTAATGAGTTGATCATTATAAGAACTACAGGTTGGGTGGCTATTGATGGGCATCAGTCCTTCACAGAAAGACAATACAATGTGAAGACCAATTGATCACACATGAAAAGCTCTTTGTGAATGTCAGAGGACTTCCAGGCAACATTGTAGACTGTCACCTCTTAGAGCGAAGGGCAGAAAAAGCTTGAGGACATAATTGAGTCCAGTATAATCATCAGAGCATCAGCTCTACAGAGAGGTTTGAATTCTTAGCTACAGGGCATCTTTTCTGCCAAAATAGGGTTGTGATGGGAAATATGGGAGATAGATACTGAGGTGTGGGATCGGGACACTGGAGCCAAGGCATTCAAAGCCCACAGGTGCTAGTTGGCTGGTGAGGACAAGGCAACAGCTTAGCTACTCATCTCCAAAAACGGCCTCTCAACCCAAAGGAAAAAAACAATAAAAATACAGCATATTCTATGGAACACTGGCTCTCAGTAGTCCTTGAAGAGCAATGCCCAAACTGCAAAGTCTCTGGGAGACAAAAGAGAAAAATCATGAAATTCAAATGCACAATTTTCTATGTCATTGCCCTCCCACCTTCATCCAACACAGGAAAGGGCAGGAGAAACAGACAAGGGCAGGTAGCCAAGGAGCCTGAGAACTATTTGGAAATCTCACCAGCAATATTAAATCCAGCTTAAATTAGAAAATATTGGAAATGTGTCCTGTGGTCAGGACACAGATCATAGGAAGGGATTTCAAAGTATGCCTGACCTAAGAGGGTTGACCCAGAACCCCCAGGTCTGTGAATATGGTATCTTACACTTCAAGAGCAACTGCATGGTAATTAGCTAGGGTCTTGAGCAGGTCATTATCTTGGACTATGGGAATTGGAGCCAACTTAATCATAGAGACCCTTACAAGTGAGGGAGGGAGCAGGAGAGTGGGAGCAAAAGGTGTGACTGCAGCAGAGGTCAGTGCACGCAGGGGCCTTGGCAGAGGAGTGGGGTTCCTTCTAGGAATTGGAACAGCAAGGACACAGACTCTCCACCAGAGCCCCCAGAAGGAACGTTGTCCTGCCACCCTATTTTAGACTTTCGGCCTCTAGAAATTGGAGATAATGAATGTGTGTTGTTTTAAGCTATTAAGTGTGTGCTAATTATTACAGCAGCAATAAAAACCTCATACAGGGAGGCATGGACATTTTGAAAGGACAGATGTGAATAAAAGGGTCAGGCACAATTTAAAATGCATAACTTCAGGGGAAAATGTAAAAAAAGAAGGAAGAGGTGCTGTTTCAAAATTGGTGAAGAGAAGAAGGAAAAATGGGGGAGGCAAACTTCGGGTCCTGGAAGAAGAACCAGGAAGATCAGAGGACTCTGAACCTCTTTCCCACTGTCCAACCAATCAACCAGCCCCAAGCCTCAGTAACATACCAAGTTATGCTATACTGAGAGAAGGGAGGTCCATTAAGCTAGAAGTATTGTGAAATACCTCAATACCATAAACATGAACAAAAAGATGTACATTATTAAACCACACCCATTGGACCCAGGATGGCAGTGGCTGGAGTCTTGGGACGTCCAGGGCAGGTGGCATCCTGGTACAGCAGTTATCACATAGACATCTTACTCTTGGCTCCAGCCTTCCAACCCAGACAACCCTAATACCCATTTTCAGCCTTAAGGCACTAGCAAGCTTACTAGTACAGGCACACTGGAAGCACCAGAAGTAATAGCCATAGTTTGAGCCCTAGTGCAAGACCAAAGACTAAAAACCAAACCCTAGGTGATCCAGATGAGATGGTGTGGACTCATCTCTCTCTGCTCTCCTAATTCAGTATGACCCTGATCCCTGGAAATCACATAAGGTCCAAGCATAGGAGGACTCTGAAACATGGAAGAGGAAGCCAGGTGGGCTAGGTGCTTGTGAACTGGAGGAAGAACACAGCACCAGGAAGCCTGACTCCATACTCCTGTGTTCCCAGGCACAGATGGAGGCCCAGGTGTGTCATTCAAACAGAGAAAAATCTAGTATCAATAATCTTAGTTCTCATTTCAAAAAGTGTGGAGGAGCAAAATAAACAGAAATCAAGCAGAAGGGGGGAAAAAGAGGAGAAAAGGCAATAAAATAGAAAAAAGAAACTGGAGAAAATTGCCAAAACAAAAGTGGATTCTTTGAAAAGATGGATAAAATTGAAATAATTTTAGTATTTCTGACAACAAACACTATGAGAAATGACACATTTCCATTATGAAGAACGAAACGGGATATCACTACAGACCCTACAGACATCAAGGATAACAAGGTAATAGTATGAGCAGCTCTATGGGCAGAAATTTGACAACTTAGAGAAAATGGACCAAATTCCTCAAAAGCACAGCTTGCCATGAGCATCCAATATGAAATGAAGAATTTGAGTAGCCCCAGCTATTCAGATTCTTTTCAAATCAACAAAAGAATTGTGGAGGCCCAGGTGTTTCACAGGAAAATTCTTTCAAGCATTTACAGATTAATTAAAATGAAGTTAGGTGCACAAAATAAAGTTATAGTAGAAGTTTTGGGAAATCTGAATATATATTCCATTTTAGATGATATGAGGGAATAGTTGTTAATTTTATGAAGTGTGTAATTATATTGGTTTTGTAGAAAAATCAATGTCATTAATCACATGACCACAGAATTATGGACTCCATTTGCAACTGGATGTGCATCCATGACTAAGTCGTTAGTGGACACATTGATGCAACTTCTGCATACTTCTAGTTTTAAGAGATATTTGCTGGGAGGATGATGAAAAGATCTACAAGGGATAAAGACCACACCCAGGTGAGAAAGAACAAGAAGAGGGGTTGGCTGGTCTAGCATGGTGACGTGATCACTGTCAGGTGAAGAAGCCGGAGACAGGACCCTAACAACAAGATTATCTCCCTCCTTTTTTCTCTCCCTTTCTTTCTTTTCTTTCTTTCTTTCTTTCTTTCTTTCTTTCTTTCTTTCTTTCTTTCTTTCTTTCTTTCTCTAATGCATATTTATGTCAAAAGATCTATAAATATAAATACTGAATCTTACCATGATCATGTTGGAGTGTGGGTTTTGGGAGAAGGGAAATTAGAAACTTCTAGAAATTAGAAAATTCTAGTTTATATCTTTAGACTTCTGGATTATTCTGTTATAAGCGTGAATTACTACTTTCCACATAAAAAAAAGAAAAGATAAAATTTAAATGCCAGATCATGTGGCACAAGCCTCACCAGAGTTTCCACCTGTGCACTGGTCTTTTTGGTGGGCAGAGGTCTCCAGTATATGGCTTTTGGTGACCACCCGCTGGCCATCATGCTTCACCTTGCAGGTGAGCACCATCTCTTCTGTGTGGGCAGATAAATTCACCAGGAGCCAGCTCATCCAGTTAAAGGTCCCATCCTTGTTCTCCATGATGCTTGAGGCTGTTTCTGTTCGGGACATGTTTCCATTCTCCAACCACATCAGCTGCAGGTGCTGGGGGTAGAACTTCTTTGCGTGGCAAGTGACCTTCACCTGGTCTTCTGCAATGCATTGCTGGGAAACCACCAAGGTGGGCGGAACTGAAAGAGCATGGAGGAGAAGCCCTAACTTTATGGAACAGACAGATCACAGGGGAGGGGCTCGAGAACCTAGCTCCCACCACACAGCAAGGGAATCACCCAAAACAGTGCTAGGTATGCAGCTGGTGCTCAAACACTGAGGGTAGTCTTTGCATATGAATGAAATCCCTAAGCACAGTGCCCAGCACACAGTAGGTGCTCAAGGACTGGTAGCTCCTATTAGGCTAAGAATGAGTGAAATCAAGATACTCAGTCCATGGCATGCAGTTGGAATAGAATAACTGTAGCAAAATAAATGACATCAGGTGGCTTGGATTACAGCAGGTGCTCAATAATTGAGATTGCTATGGTAAAGTAAATGAACCACCCAGCGCAGTGCTGGCACACGGTAGGTGTTCACCCCGCAGCTGCCATGAAAACAGTAGGGGATGACGGTGCACCTAGGTCAGGGGTGACTGGGAGGGTCTGTCAGATGTCAACCCCGGGCAGTGGAAGGCCTGGGGCAGGGAGTGGGGGAGGGGCAGGCCCAGAGACTTGGGGGCAGACCTGGGCTTGAGCTGGGGTGAGGGACATCTACCTCGGAGGACCGCAGACAAGTTGGCAGTCCCACGGAGAGGAGGGCCCCCCTGCAGGGTCATGTGGGTCACCTCACAGATGACCTGGGAGCGAACGTCCCCCGGGGCCAGCGCCAGCCTGGTCGTGCTGGAGATGTTGTAGGAAGTGCCGTGTCCCTCTGCGTCCACGGTGGTCTGGGAGGCTGCGAGCTCATTCCCGTTTTTGAACCATCTCAGGGTGATGTTTCTGGGGGAGAAGCCGTGGGACTCGCAGGTGAAGCTCACTGTCTGCTCAGGCGAGGCCCTGGCCGCGGGGCCCGACACCACGGGGGGAGAGGGTTTGGCTACAAGAGGAGCATTTGTGATCAGTAAGCATGACTGTGGTCATCAACAGTAAGGATACGTGTGTGACACTGTGGAGAAACCTCGGCCTTTCTGATAGTGTGGGGAGGGCGGTGTCATCTCCTCATCGCACAGAGGAGGACCCCAGGTTCCAGAGCTGAACTCTGAGTCGGGGACAGGGCCCAGGGGCAGTTCCAGGCCTGAGTTCAAGGTCCCCCTTCTCTTCTCTGCCAGGTGACTTGCCACCAATCTGGGCACAGGAATGACATTTCTGACGGGTCTGATTCTTGGCATCAACCATCCTAGCCGCCTCCCTGCAAACCTCACCGAGGTCAGAGAGCGTGTGCAGCAGTCCGTGCAGGGGAAGCAGGGGCTGAGCGGGACCCCCATGGAAGCCAGAACGAGGCTGGCCAGCCCACAGGAGGTGTGGCCGTGGCACAGTGTGGCTCCTCCTGTGTGAAATGGGCATGTCTCCTTCCTGGGGTCACAGTGAGGGGCGAGTGAGGGAATACAAGCAGTTCTGCTTGGCATTTATCACTGAAAATGCACATGGAAAGGAGGGGATAACTCAGTGGTTGACAGTAACTTCAGTCTCATTATAATGTTAAGATCTCCCTCTGAATATTCATCCAAAGCCCTCATAAATGGAGCTTGCTTGCCCCTGTTTGGGGTCACGCTTTGGAAATTATTCCCCGAGATCTCTTTATCTGTACAAATAAAGACAACGTTGTGAGGGAACTCCCCCTGCGTAGTCTCTGTCTATACCTCGCCAAGGAGCCGACCTCCTCTGGTCCAGTTACAAAGGGGCTGTTCCTCACCCCTCATTGTATCCTAGAGGGACTTTTGTGGCCTCCAGCTGTTTCATCCACAACAGAGCAACGGTCCCGCTTTCTCCAGCCCGACAGTGACCACTGCCCTCCTTCTCCCTCAGAGATTCTCCACTGCAAGCAGTTAGGGGGAGGGGTCCCTCTGGTTGCCCAGACCTGCTGGCCCTGTAGCAACAGAGGGAAGATGCGGGGTCCCAACAGCTGAGTCTAGAATATGAACTCCGGTTCACGGAGCTGAGACACAATCCAGGAAGTGCCTCCCTAGCATCCTCAGTCTGCAGAGCCAGGAATGGGGTGCCCCGTGATGCTGGGCTTGCGGGGGCCCCTCTGCTCTGTCCAGGTCATTGCCCCAGGCTGCTCAGTGAAGGAGAACATTGCACAGAAGGGAAAGACTCTTGATGCTCTTATGTGTGCAGCCATGTCCTCCAGGAGCAGGCTCAACACTTCGTGAGATGACTGTGTGTCTGTCAGATCTGGGGGTGCAAAACAGCACCACCTTCTCTCATAACTTTTTAAAATGCTTACTGCTGAAAAAGAGAACAATGCAAGATTTTCAAGGAGAAAGTCGGCACTTTCTTCATTTTGACCAGCGCAGTGAGTATGCAGGGAGCAGGGCTGTAAGTCCAGAGGCTTGGGGTCATCTTGGCTCCTCTGCCTGCTTAGGTCAGGTCCCCTGAGCCTCAGTGTCCTCATCTGTAAAAGGGCAGCGGCGGCTCCTCCTTGCTACCTCTGGTAAGAGAAGCGCCTGCCACAATGAAGACGCAGGGTCTGGCCTGCTCCCTGCCCTGGCCCCTCCGTCTCTGTCCATTCCCATCCAGGGCATCACCTGGGTAGGCAGCTTGGGGAAGAGGAAGGAGCGGTCTCCTAGGAGGCCACGTACCAGCTGTGGCTCCAGGCAAGGGAAACACCACGGGAACTTCTGTAATATCTGCACAATCAGGATAAAGCCACCTTCATGCCTATGTCCAGGCGCTGTGGGGAGACTCAGTCGCTATTACATGAGCCAGGCCTGAATTTCATGAAGCTTTTCTGGATGGACCCACAACAAATGCCCAACTTCTGGCATCTTCTCCTGCCTGGGTTGTCAGAGTAAACAGTAAGCCTATGCCTCTTCCCACTGTGATTTTTCTGAAGCTGAAAGAAAGAAAGACCTTGTCCCACCTCCCTGCCCTAAGTGTATTCCTACATGGCAAGGGAAGGGAATGTCAGCTTCACGAGAGAGGAGACTTTGCCTGTTTTGTTCCCTGCTGCTCCACAGCATCTGAAACAAAGCCTGCATACAGCAGGTGCTCAGTAAGTGCTGAGTCAAGAGAGGACTGGCCACATGGAAGACAGTGTTCTCAGGAGGCAAGGGTGAGGTCTGGCCTTAAGACTGGGAAAGCCACTCAGACTTCAATCTCTCATCCCTGGACCAGAGGGCTGGTCAGGACTGGAAAAGGCAAGAGCAATGGAGTCTGCAGACAGGAGTTCTAGATTTTCCCACCGTTTTACAGCCATGGAGCCTTGAGCAAATAGCATGACCTCTCCAAGCCTCAACTTCCCTGATCTGTGGAAGGGGCTGAAGTCAGGGACACCCACCACCACAACACCTGATTCCAAGCTGTCAGACAATGGAGGGCATTCTTATTGACCGATTGTCACAACCAAGGGACAGCAGAGGCCCACATCATACTCACCACTCACAGTGACCTGGGTGCCTGGTCCAGACCTAATCTCTACATCAGGGAACCCTTTCTGGAACTTCACACAGTAGTAGGTTCCCGTGTCGGCTGGGATGATGTTACTGATGCGGATGGAAAAGTCTGTGTTGTTTCTCCTTCTGGTGTCTGAAATATTTGTTACTCGGGGGAAGTGGCCTCCTCTGAAACTGAAGATTAACTCCCGGGCTGGCCCTGCTCCCCGGAACCACACAACCGGCCCAATGGGGAGCATGGAGGTCAGGGTGCAGTGCAGAGTGGCTGTCTGTCCGGTTGCGACAGACACTGACTTGTCAGGCTGGATCACCTGCAGCTCCGGCTCTCCTGCCGCACCTGGAGGGAAACAGCCGGCATTTATTGCTCCTGACGTGATCCCATACGTCCCCTCAAGTGTTTATCCACAACAGCTCATTGACTGAGTGCGCACCGTGAGCGGGCCTGGAGCTCAGCATGTCACATGGACTCGCCATGCAGCCCTCCCCACGAGCCTGTAACGTGAGACCCCATCACCAATGAGGAAACTGAGACACAGAGAGACTCCGTGATGTGTCACACAGCAGGTGTGAGTGCCTCAGCCTCTCTGAAGTGTCGTGTTTCACCCAGTGTTTCTGGTTGTCCACTTTCTGGCCTCATGGCGTGTTGCACTCTCTAGACCCTTGCATCCAGGGGGACCCTGAGACTTCTTTAGACCACTGTGTGTGAGCTGAAGGGAGGACGTGTTTTCTGGGCTCTGCATTTAATTTCAAGAACCTCTGTGGATCCACTTCCCTCCTCCACACGCACGTGCACGTGCTGGGTCTGCTGATCAGTCTGGACACGTGAGTGATGGTGATGACGGAGCTTCCGACACGTGAAAAGGTAGTTGAAATGAGAAGTAAAACATTGTTTCAAATCTCTAGGATTCTTTTCCCCCCATATTGCAATCATATCGTATCAGTTTCTAAATGCTGCTGTAACAAATCATTTAAAATGTAGTGCTTGAAACCTGCATAAATGTACTATTTTATAATTCTGGATCAGGAGTCCAAAGTTGCTGTCACTGTGCTAAGACTAAGGGTCAGCCAAGCTGCATTTCTTCTGGAGGTCTGTTCCTTGCCTTTCCAAATTCTAGAAACTACTGACATTCCTTTTCTCATGGTTTGTATCTTTGTATCACTCCAAATTCTCACCTCTATTGTCACTTATTCTTTTCTTTTTTTTTAATAATATTTTTTATTATATTATGTTAGTCACCATACAGTACATCCCTAGTTTTTGATGTAAAGTTCCAGGATTCATTACTTGCGTATAACACCCAGTGCACCATGCAATACATGCCCTCCTTAATACCCATCACTGGCCTATCCCAATCTCCCACCCCCCTCCCCTCTGAAGCCCTCAGTTTGTTTCCCAGAGTCTATAGTCTCTCATGGTTCATTCCCCCTTCTGTTTACCCCCCCTTTCTTCTTCCCTTTCTTCTCCTACCGATCTTCCTACTTCTTATGTTCCATAAATGAGTGAAACCATATGATAATTGTCTTTCTCTGCTTGACTTATTTTGCTTAGCATTATCTCCTCCAGTCCCGTCCATGTTGCAACAAACTTTGACTTTCCTGCTCCTTCTTGTAAGGATTCTTGTGACTATATTGAGACCACTTTGATAATCTAGGATAATCTCCTCAGATAAGAGACTTAAGTTAATCATTTTTACAAAATGTCTTTTGCTATATAAAAGAAAACTGTTCACAGGTTCTGGGTATTAGGATATGGACCGCTTTTGGGGGGGGCATTGTTCTGTCGACCACATGTCTCCCTGGACTGTTACAGAAACCAGTCACTGTAAAACAAACAAACAAACAAACAAACAAATAAATAAACAAACAAACCCTTTGTATGGGCCATCGTCACAGAGGCTGATTGAGCAGGCAACTTACTGGAATCTGGAAGAAGAAATATTGAAGAAGTGAACTAGTGAAGGAGCTTGTGAAATTAAACTAGAAATCAATAACAGAAGAAGAAATCAAATGTTCTCAAATATATTGATATAAAACAACACACTCTTAAAAAATCAAAAGGGCCAAGAAAGAATCACAGGGGAAATTAGAGAACACCTTGACTTGAATGAAAATGGAAACACAACATGCCCAGATCTACAACCTGGAGTGAAAGCAGTGCTAGAGTTAAATTTATAGCTGTAATGCCTACATTAAAGAAAGGTCACAAATGTATTAATAACTATACACATTAAGAAATCAGAAAAAGAAGAGAAAAATAAACCGCAATCTCAAAGCTAGCAGAATGAAGGAAATAAAAAGGACTAGTATAGAGTTAAATAAAATGTTAATAAACAATGAATCACGGAACACACATCAAAAACTAATGACGTACTGTATGGTGACTAACATAACATAATAATTAAAAAAATAAAAGAAAATGTTAATAGAAAAACAAGGGAGAAAATAAAAAAGCCCAAGAGTAGTTCTTCAAAAACAACAGCAACAACAGCAATATAGTTGACAAAACTTTAGCTAAATTGACTAACAGAAAAAAGAGAGAGAGAGAGACTTGATTAAAATCCGAAATAAGAGAAAGATATTACTAACCATTTTATAGCAATAAAGGGGATTCTAAAAGTGTACCTCAAACAATTACACACCAATAAATTGAATGACCTAGATTAAAAGGACAAATTTCTAGACACACACAATTTACCAAGACTGAATCAGGAAGACATAGAAAATCTGAATAGAATATCACTAGTAAGGTAATTGAATCAATAATCAGAAATTTCTCAACAAAGAAAAGTCCAGGACCATGTAGCTTCACTGGTGAATTCTTAAAACTTCTTTTTTTCTAAAGATTTCATTTATTTGTTTTAGAGAGAGACCGAGACAGAGAGAGGGAGGGAGAGAGAGTGGGGGGGAAAGCAGAGGAAGAGGGACAAGCCAACTCTGCGCTGAGCATGGAGCCTGACTTGGGGTTCTATCCCACAACCCTAAGATCAGCCAAAATCAAGAGTCGGATGCCAACTGAGCCACCCAGGTACTATCTTCCCAAACTTTTTTTTTTTTTACGATTTATTTGACAGAGAGACAGCAAAAGAGCACAAGCTGGGGGAGCAGGAGAGGGAGAGGGAGAAGCAGGCTCCCCACTGAGCAGGGAGCCCAATGTGGGGCTTGATCCCAGGACCCTGGGATCATGATCTGAGCCCAAGGCAGACGCTTAACGACTGAGCCACCCAGGCGCCCCTCCTTCCAAACTTTCAAAGAAAAACTAACACTAATCCTCTTCAAACAATTCCAAAAAATTAAAGAGTACGGAAGACTCCTGAGTCATTTTGAGTCATTCTGAGACTCATCCTAGGGCAGCATTATTCTGATACCAAAGCCAACAAAGACACTACAAGAAAACTACACACCAGTATCTTGTCTGGATACTGATGCAACAACGCTCAACAAAACATCAGCAAAGCAAATTAAAAGAATTATACACAACGACCAAGGGGGTTTCTTCCTGGAATGCAAGAATGATTCACCATATGAAAATCAGGCAGTGTAATAGGCCACATTTATAGAATGAAGAAGAAAATTACCAAGATCATCTAATTTGATGTAGAAAAGTCACTTGACAAAAGTCAATGTTTTTCATGATAAAAATGATCATTAAACTAGGAATAGATGGAAACTTACACAAAATGAGAAAGTCATATACGAAAAACCTATAGCTAACATCATCCTTGATGATGAAAGTTTGAGAGTTTTTTCCCTAAGATCAGGAATAAGGCAAGGAAGTCCACTTCCACCACTTCTATTCAACGCAATACTGGAAATTCTAGAAAATGCAATTAGTCAAGAAACAATACATAAATAGCACTCACGTTGCAAAGGAATAAGTAAAACTACCTCTCTTTGCACATGACATGATTTCATGGGTAGCAATCCTAAAGATTTCATACATAAACGTAAACTGTTGGAGTTAGTTATAAATTCAGTTAATTTATGTTCTACAAATTCAACAGTCAAAATCAGGTGCATTTCTTTTCTTTTTTTTTTTTTAAAGATTTTATTTATTTATTTGACAGAGAGAGAGACAGCCAGCGAGAGAGGGAACACAAGCAGGGGGAGGGGGACAGGAAGAAGCAGGCTCATAGTAGAGGAGCCTGACGTGGGGCTCGATCCCGTAACGCCGGGATCACGCCCTGAGCCGAAGGCAGGCGCTTAACTGCTGTGCCACCCAGGCGCCCCAAAAATCAGGTGCATTTCTACACAGTTGTGATGAATAGCTCAAAAAGGAAATTCAGCAAAGAATTCCACTTACACTAACATAAAAAAGTATAAAATACTTAGGAGTAAATTTTTGCATGGAAATGAAAGACTTGTACACTGGAAAGTGCAAAACATTGCTGAAAGAAATGAAAGAAGACATAAATAAATGGGAAAACATCCCCCATTCATGGATTGGAAGATTTCATATTGTTGAGTTGTCAATACTACCTAAAGTGATCTAGAAATTCAATGCAAGCACTTCCAAAATCCCCAGGGCATTTTTTTTTTTTTTAAAGAAATAGAAAAGCCGGGGCGTTGGGTGGCTCAGTCATTAAGCGTTTGCCTTCGGCTCAGGGCATGATCCTGGCGCTCTGAGATCGAGCCCCGCATCAGGCTCCTCTGCTGGGAGCCTGCTTCTTCCTCTCCCACTCCCCCCGCTTGTGTTCCCTCTCTTGCTGGCTGTCTCTCTCTGTCAAATAAATAAATAAAATCTTAAAAAAAAAAAAAAGAAATAGAAAAGCCCATTTAAAAATTCATATGCAAACCCCAAATCACCAAATAATCTTGAAAAGAACATAGTTGGAGAGTTCACACTTCTTGATTTGAAAACCTACTACCAAGTATAATACTTAGAGTACTGTGGTACTGACAATAGAACAGAGATATAGAGCAAGAGAATAGAGAGCCTAGCAATAAAGCCTCACATATAAGGTCAAAGGATTTTCAACAAAAGTGCTAACACCTTTCAATGGGGGGGAAGAACAGTCTTTTCAACATAAGATGCTGGGAAAACCGGATATCTACATGCAAAGAATGAAGTTGAACTCTCACTCTATATAGAAAAATGAACTCAGATTGGATGAAGGGACCTAAATGTCAAAGTCAAACTATAAAATTCTGAGAAAAAAAAAAACTGTAGGCAAAGCTCATGATATTGGATTGGGCAATGATTTCTTGGACGTCACACCAAGAGCACACATAACAAAATAAAAAAATATAGAAATTGGACTTCATCAAAATTAAAGACTTCTATGCAGCAGAGGGCAAGATCAAAAGTGAAAAGACAACTTATAGAATGGGAGAAAATATTTGCAAAGCATATCTCTCAGAAAGGATTATTAACAGCATATATAAAGAACTCCTACAATTCGACAAGAAAATAACAAAAAGCCGGGTTAAAAAATGGACCAAGGGGGTGCCTGGGTGGCACAGTGGTTAAGCGTCTGCCTTCGGCTCAGGGCGTGATCCCGGCGTTGTGGGATCGAGCCCCACATCAGGCTCTTCCGCTATGAGCCTGCTTCTCCCTCTTCCACTCCCCCTGCTTGTGTTCCCTCTCTCGCTGGCTGTCTCTATCTCTGTCGAATAAATAAATAAAATCTTAAAAAAAAATGGACCAAGGACTAGAATAGACATTTGTCCAAAGAAAATATCCAAATAGTGAGAAAGTACATGAAAAGATGTTGAACATCACTAGTTATTAGAAAAATGAAAATCAAAATCACAACGAGATACCCCTTCATCCCTTAGAATGGCTTTTATCAAAAACAAAACAAAACAAAACGAAATACAATACAAAAAAATCAGAAAATAAGTGTTGAGTAAGTTGTGGATAAATTGAAGTTCTTGGACATTGTTGGTAAGAATATAAAATGATGCAGCCACTGTGGAAACAGTGGTATTTTCTTTAAAGTTTAATTATGTATAATTTGCCATATGACTCAACAATTCTATTCTTAGGTAAATACCCCTCAAATTAGAGGAAGGTACTGAGATAATTGTACATCAGTGTTCATAGCAGCATTATTCATGATAACTGAAAGGTAACAGAAAAAGAAATAATTTCCATCAATAGATGAATGGATAAACAAATGTATGTATGATATATGCAATGGAATATTATTCAGCCTTAATAAGCCATGACAATCTGATATGTTCTATAATGTGAATGAAACTAAAAAAAAAAATCCTAAGCGAAATAATCCAGATACAAAAGGACGGATATGTGATTTCACTTACATGAAGTAGCTAGAAGAGACAAATTCACAGATAGAACAAAGTAGAATAGGGAGCCTGGCTGACTCTGTTGGTTAAGCATCTGCCTTCCACTCAGGTCATGATCCCAGCGTCCTGGGATTGAGCCCCACGTTGGACTCCCTGCTCAGGGGGGAAACTGCTTATCCCTCTCCCTTTGCCTGTCCCCCCTGCTCATGCTCTTTCTCTCTCAAATAAAGAAATAAAATCTTAAAAAAAAAACTGGAATAGAGATTACCAGTGGCCTTGGGAAGAAGGAATGGGGAATTCTTATTTAATGGGTGCAGAGTGTCTGCTTAGGATGTCAAAAACGTCCCTGAAATGTACGGTGGTGTTGGTTTCACAACATTGTGAATGTACTTAAGGCCACTGTATTGTATCCTTAGAAATGATTGATTTTATGTTACGTATATTTTAGCACAGTAAGAATTATGTACTCAAAGAAGGTAATGGCCCCATGTAGAGCCTTTGATTGGACTAAATGGATCGAGGGAAAAGAGAAAATGTATTGTTCCAGGGGCTGGGAGATTTGAGAAACCTGTCCTTGAATGGGAAGATAGAACCACGGGAGTAACCAAGTAAGGGTACCAGGAGGCTCCAGACTTGTGTTCTGAAAAGAATTGTGGGTGGTTCTATGTCTGGACAGTGAGTTATGCATTGAAGGGACACGAGTTACCTTCAGGATATCATTTAACCACAGGTGCAAGACTTTGCAGTTGGATTTCCCTGCCTCAGTGACTAGCCAGTCCCTGGAGACACCGAGAAATACAGAATCATTCCTTCTTACTTGAAGTGTCCTACAAACCAGGCAGGGATATAAATCAGAGGAGCAGGCTGCTGGTGCAGCACACATGGGCTCAGGGTTCTTTTCTATTTCTCTTAGCTGCCCCTCGGGGAGAAAATCTGTGGTTCATTCTTGCAGCGTGTGAGCTGGGAAAACCCATGCACATAGCAGTATTTGCAACCAAACATGCCTCTTAAGGAGGGCACGTGCTGTTACGGACAGGGCTTGCGTGTGCCAAGAACATCAGGAACTTCGGTGTGTGTCTGGAGAAGATTGGGGTTGGGAAGCTGAACTGCTAAGACAATAATGGGAAGAAATAGGAATGCATCTTGGAGGGAGACATGGAGGGAATATGGGATGGAAGAGGGAACAGGGATTAGAGGGTCAAGAGGAGCCAGGGGGGGAAAAAAAAAAAGAGGAGCCAGGGAAAGATGAAAACTCTGCCATGTGTGTATCTGTAATTCTCATAGTTCATCTCTGGCCCAGGCCTTGCCGCTAAACTCCACAATTTTTGTGTACAACCAGCCACTCAACATTTTTCGTAAATAGAAATCTCTCAAAACAAAACAAAATAAAACAAAACCTCTCACAGTTAACATGTCTCAAACTGAACTCCCCAGTTTCCCATACATCCTTGTACGTCTCTTATTCTCCCAGATGCTCTGGTCCCAAGCCCTTAGAGCCTTTTTAAAAAAATTTTATATGTTATGTTAGTCACCATACAGTACATCATGAGTTTTTGATGTAGAGTTCCATGATTCATTATGGCTTATAACACCCAGTGCTCCATGCAATACGTGCCCTCCTTAATACCCACCACCAGGCTACCCCATCCCCCCACCTGCCTCCCCTCTGAAACCCTCAGATTGTTTCCCCGGAGTCCGGAGTCCGAGTCTGTAGTCTGTCATGGAGCCTTTCTTTCCCACCCCAATCCTATGCATTGGGAAATCCTGTTGGCTCCCCTCTGCATGCACCCACAATCTGACCTCTTTCCCCTTTCTCTCCTGGCTGCTATCTTGGTTAAAAGTGCTTTTCGCTGTTTGCATGAAGGCAGTGAGCTCTTGAGGCTCCGATTGCTTCTGTTTATGCCCTGTGGTCGTCTATTCTCAACCAAACGCTAGAATAATTTAAAATTCATGTCACATCATGTGACTTCTGTCTTCAAAACCTTGCAAGGGCAACCATTTCACTCAGAGTAAAAGCCCAAATCCTTGGGGGCACCTGGGTGGCTCAGTTGGTTAAGCATCTGCCTTCAGCTCAGGTCATGATCTCAGGGTCCTGGGATCAAGTCCCATGTCAGTCTCCCTGCTCAGTGGGGAGTCTGCTTCTCCCTCTGCCCCTCCCCCTCCCACTTGTCCTCTCTCTTGTTGTCTCAAACAAATAAAATCTTTTTTTTTTTTTAGAAAAGTCCAAATACTAGAACAGAGCAGGAGAATTCTGCTCTCATGCTGTTCCCATGCTGTTCAGGAAGGCTCTTCCCCCAGAAAATCACATGGCTCACTCTCCCACTTTCTTACAGTCTTTGCTCAAATCTCCATTTCCAGGGATGCCTTCCCTGAAGGTTTAAATGCGTCCTACCCTGGAAGTTCTCTCATCGTCGTATCCGGCTGTGCTGTCATGTTTTTTTCTTTTTTTTTTTTTTTAAAGATTTTATTTTATTTATTTGACAGAGATAGAGACAGCCAGCGAGAGAGGGAACACAAGCAGGGGGAGTGGGAGAGGAAGAAGCAGGCTCATAGCGGAGGAGCCTGATGTGGAGCTCAATCCCATAACACTGGGATCACGCCCTGAGCCGAAAGCAGGCGCTTAACCGCTGTGCCACCCAGGCGCCCCTGTCATGTTTTTTTCTTAACACTCATCCCTTTCTGTGTTCTATGTTATGTTCTGATTTATTATGCCCACTGTTTCCTGTCCTTTCCTCCACTCTGATATAACTTCCCTAAGGGCAACTACTTTGTCTCATCTATACAGAGGTAGGCATGTCCGGGTGTGTGTGGGACATGGCGAGTGTTGAAGGAATTGGCAAGTTACTACTTATGAGATTTCCCGAGGTATGGAGGGGTCAGCTGGTACTAGATACTGGGATCAGGGTATACAAATGTGGATGGAATTATAGATGTGGATCGTACAGGCAGGAGTCGCCACATCTTTGATCCCCTTCTGCCCTCCCCATCCCGACCCAGCATGGAGGGGGATCTCCAGGGTAGTAATGCACAAAGCTCTACTCATTTTACCAAGAGAGAAGTTGGCTTGTCTTAAGAGCGTGGTGGGGGGTGAGCAATAAGTTTAGAGAATTAAAAAAGAGGGTGAGTAGCTGAGAGACAGGGAATCAGATATCTGTTCAGTGTGCATCTCGGGTAGACGGGACCTGATGTGAAGAGAACAATATGAAAATCATTTTCAATGATCGCGTGTGTGTGCATGCCTGGGGTGTGTACCCTTCCTCACGCCCACTCATATGCATACACACACACACACACAAGTGCATTCACAAGTCTATATAAAGTGTGGCTTGTCATGCTAGTATACAAATAGTTTTGAGGATTAAATGAAATTATAATACATGTTAAAGTTCAGTAAAAAATTTGGCACATGGGAACCATCATTAACAAGAGTTTGGGAGTACAGCCAGCACAAGTGGAGTCCTGGCGACCTCGGAGTGTGATTAGTGATGGCTCTTCTTCTGTTTGCCTCTCTGTGTTTTCTGATGTTTCTGCAATTAGCCTCCACGGAGGAGCCAAGCAGCATAACAGGGTTAACAGGGTGAACTGTGGAGCTGAGTGGCCTGGACATGAATCCCAGCTTCTCCATTGACTTAGGTAAGTGACTCTAGGCTGGGTGCACTCTCTGCCTCAGTTTCCCCATCTGCAATCAGGAGTCCAGTCATAGCTAATAGGCGGGTGTTGTGAGGATTAGATTAATTAATTCGCATAAAGTTGTCGTTGTTACTAATCGGAACATTGTCTGTTTGGACACCCCTGGTAACTAGCTGCAGGTGACGGATTCATAGAGGAAATGCTCAGATCCCTGATTTCACGCTCTCAGATGAGACCCTGTCCTTGGCCTTCTGTGGCAAGTCTGGGTAGCACACCTGTGTTTATGTCCAGGGGCAGGGAGAGGGTGAGGAGGCAGGGAATGGGGAGTCCCCCCCCCCCACAAGGCATTGCTCACCTGTGAGTCCCAACAGCAGAGCCAGCAGCAGGTAAGGATGAGGGCGGGGTCCGGAGGCAGCAGGTGACATTGTGGAGGCCTGAGGACCCTGCTCTGTGCAGATGTGTGTGCTGGGGAGATGGGCGTCTGTTCTGTGGGGGAGGAACAGCCCGCCCCTCCTGTGATAGAAGAGGAAGCGTCTATGATGCAGTGACATGGCTGTGAGGCAGTAATCTGCTTCGGGATTGTGAAACAGAAGTCAGGCAGAGAAGGCCTCATGGCGGGGAGGGCCTCTTCCTAGGTTTCAGAGAGTGGACATACCCAGCAGGAATGATGCTTCCTGCCCACTGGGGGCCTCTGCTCTCTGCTCTGGGTCCCTTCCCCCATCTGGAGGTTCATGGTGATTCTCCACTTTGGGGCTGTGTCCCAAACTCCTGAGCCCAGGATACTCGGGGGTGGCTGGCTTGTGGCCTCATTCTGCACCAGCCTCCACGGAGAGCTACTCAGCTGGAAGAAAGAACAGGTACGCCAGGGCCTGCAAAACCTTGGGACTGAATGAGGTCTGCTCCAGAAATGACTCCCTTTTCTAACCCTTTATTGATGGAAAGGGTAAAACTTTGCCCCAATGCGCAGTGCAGCGTGGACCTCAGAAGTAGTATGTGTCTGGGGTGCCTGGCTGGCTCAGCCAGTGGATTGTGCGACTCTTTAGATTGGGGTTGTGGGTTCAAGCCCCAAATTCAGTGTAGAGATTACTTAAAAAAGAAATAAAATCTTAAAAAAAAGAAGTTGTTTATGTGCTTGCCTCCAACAAAAAGCATCATTTCCTCCATTCTTTCAGGAGAGGAAGTGGGTTCTATGTCCCCCAAATCACACTCCCAGACATTCATCTGAGTGTAATGAAGGCTACAGCCTCACAAAAACCTGGGTGTGAATGTGTAAATGAGCTCTCTTTGCTGTGCCAACACCCCGGAAGCACCCAAAATGCCCAGTGATAGGTGAATGGTTGAATGAACTGTGGTGCATTCCTACGGGGAAATACTACCCAGTAAGGAAAAGGAGTAACTTACCTACATGTGCACAGCTTGTCAGTTTCCAAAGGCCTTATGCGCAGTGAACAAAATCAATCTCAGAATGTGTCATACCGCGTGACTCCACTTGCACAACATTCTCGAAGTTGTAGAGAACAGATCGGCATGGGCCAGCGGTTTGGGTGCGGGGCCGGCCGTCACTACGAGAGGCGAGCAGAAGGGAAGCTCTGCGGCCGTGATACTGTTCTGTACCCTGAGTATGGTGGTGGTTACCCAAACTACACGCCAGCAGATGGACGCAAACAAAAGCTGGGAATGTTACAGATTGAGCTAGAAAACACAATGTCCTTGTCATTGTAATGTGGACACTGACTATGACATTAGTTAAAATGAAAATATTAAGGTGGTGGGGTAGAAGTGTGCACACGTAGTGTGGGGTCTGGAGTGACAGAGCGTTGTATCCCGACCACCCGGAGGGAGAAGTCAGTGATTAACGCCTATGGACGTGTTCAAGAAGTGATAATATAAGATGCTAGATGAGATCTGGCTGGAACATTTAGAGGATGCAGTTAAAAATCAATTAAGTGTGGCAAATGGTTGCCTCTGGGAGGTGGAAAATAGTGGGAGGTCGGGAGACTCCAGTTTTCATATACAGAAGGTATAGAACTCTTTGCCCATTGAAGCTGGTGCATGTGTAGCTTTAATGTGGGTAAAAACTAACGTAGGTGAGTCGATTGATGTTGTAAGAGTTACGCAGAAGAGAATGTCCATGCGATGAGCACTAGTCCGAGTGGGATAAGCTTGCTGGAGTAAGAGTGATGTTCAAAACTCAATTACATTCGTATACAGCAGTCCCAAACCCACGGCAAACAGTAATAATAGTATTTAAAGATTCCATAAACTAGAAAGTATGAAAGATAGCTCTCAGTAGGGATGTATGAGACTATCATGGGACCCAAAAGCCCTGTGAACTGGTGAGCTGAAAGTCATCAAAGAAAACCCAAGGGATGCCTGCGTGGCTCCGTCGGTTAAGTGTCTGCCTTCAGCTCAGGTCATGATCCTGGGGTCTGGGGATCGAGTCCTGCATTGGGCTCCCTGCTCAGCGGGGAGCCTGCTTCTCCCTCTACCTTCTGTTCTCTCTCTCTCTTTGACAAATAAATAAAATCTAAAAAAAAAAAAAAGAAAAAGAAAGAAAGAAAACCTAAAACATCTCATATCTGTGAGTGTCAAAACTCATATCGGAAAGATGTCCATTCGCCCACATGAATATATAACCAATGCAGTCAAATTATAATTGTAAAAGGGTTTTTAATGAAAGTTGACAAAGTGATTCTAAAATGCATCTGGGCCAAGGAGAGCCATAGCAGTTTTGAGCAACAGGTCCGAGGTGGGAAGTTTAGCCCAAAAGAGGTATCGAAACTTATTATAAAGCTGTTCTAATTAAGACAGAGCAGTTTAAAAAAACAAATACATTTTGCATCAGCAAAACTCTCGTTGCTGCTGGTATATGTTCTTCAATGGAGTTCTGGTAAAATCTTCTATGCACATAAAAAATATGATTCTCATATGTGGAATTTAAGAACTAAAACAGATGAACATAGGGAAAGGGAAGAAAAAATAAAATAGGATGAAAACAGAGAGGGAGACTCTAAACTATAGGAAACAAACTGAGGGTTGCTGGAGGGGAGGTGGGTGGGGGGATGGGGTAACTGGGTGATGGGCATTAAGGAAGGCCCTTGATATAATCAGCATCGGGTGTTATATGCAACTGATGAATCACTAAATCCTGCCTCTGAAACTAATAATACAGTATATGTTAATAAAAAATAAAAAATTAATAATAATAAAAAATAAAAAGTCTCTATGAACCAAAGAATATAAAGATTTTATTTTGTTTTTTTCCTATGGTCTCTTCTAGAAACTTTACAGCTTAAGGTCCTAAATTTAGGTCTGTGATCCATCTGATCATACAATTTTTTTTGATATTTTGGTGTAAAATGTACAATAATATTGCTATAAGCTAACATTATTTTAAGACAATATTCAACTTCGTGTATGTTATAAGGAAACAGTCAAGATTCTTCTTCTCGTTTTGGTTCTGCTTCTTCTTCTTCTTCTTTTACATATGAGTATGTAATTGTTTCAACACCATTTGTTGAGAATCCGATCCTTTCCACATTGAATTACTCTGGGAACTTTTTCAAAAATCACTTGGCCAAATACATATTATGTATGGGTCTATTTCTCTTTTTTTTCATGCTTTAAAATAAAAAAAAATTTTATTATTAAAGTTGACATACGGTGCTATACTAGTTTTATGTCCACAACATAGTTATTTAAAAATTATATGCATTCTGCAGTACTCAGACCACAGTAAGTGTAATCACCCTTTGTCACCATACAACGTGATTCCAATTCTTTGACTGTAGTCCCCTGTGCTGTACTCTCATCCCCGTGACTTACAGGATAGGGTAGTTTTGACAGATAGACAAGTAGCTACATGGCAATAAGACCCCATAAAAAGAATCACACATTAATGGAGTGGTTTGCTGTATGGCAAAGGCGGCTGTCCAGATCAGTGGGAACTGGATAACTCTTCCCAGTGGGAGAAAAAATATAAGATCCCTACCATTTATAACACACACACACACACACACACACACACACACAGAGCTCAGAAAAATAAAGCTAGGTCAAAGGTATATGGAAAGAGCAAAACTTCATGAAAAATTAAAAGCTTTTTTTTTTTCATATTACAAAAGCTCCCAAATGATACTACACTCCTGCTCTGTGGACCATGGCAGAGGAGCTAGAAGGAGTCTACCACGTGTGCCCAAGGAAACAGAGAAAAGTGCTCATTGCAAAGCTGTATTACCCAAACAGCAGATAGAGCTTTCCTACCATCCTGAGAAAAATACTTAAGTTGTAGGATATGCTTATAATGGAAAGCTGTAGAACTGTGGAAAACTGATAAAATTGAACTATGTATATCAGCATGAGCAAATACCATGCACTGTGTTGAGCATACAAAATAAAAGTTCCAGAACGCTGTATACAGGACAACAGCACTTATATAAAATATAAATTGGTTAAGGATTTATAATACATTATTAAGTTATAAAATCAAATTTAAGAATGATAAACTCCAAATTGAGGATAGTGTTTTTAAAAGAAACAGAAGAGCATAAGGGCAAAATTATTATTAATATTTTGCAAAGATGGGATGGTAGGACCAAGGATTTTTTATATATTTCAGAACCAAAAAATGCTTATTTCATGTAGTGACTTCAAAATGTGTAGGTGTTAAAATAAAATCATACTTGGGGAAGGTCTGTATAAGAGTAAAATGTGCTCTTCCAGACTATGGAAGCAGCCCAGGAGTCCATCAACAGGTGAATGGATAAAGGAGATGTGGTATATATATAATGGAATATATTCAGCCATAAAAAAGAATGAAATCTTGCCATTTGCAACAACACGGGTAGAACTAGAGAGTATAATGCTAAGCAAAATAAATCACTCAGAGAAAGACAAATACCATCGGATTTCACTTATATGCGGAATTGAAGAAACAAAACAAATGAACAAAGGGGAAAAAAGGAGTCAAACCAAAAAACAGACTCTTAACTATAGAGAACAAACAGATGGTCACCAGAGGAAGGTGGGGGTGAGGACCGGGGGTTGGTGAAGGGGATTAAGAGCACACCTGTCAGGTGAGCACTGAATAATGTATACAGTTGTTGCATTATTATATTCTACGCCTGAAACTAATGTAACACTGTATCTTAACTATACTAGAATTAACTTGCAAAAAATAAAAAATAAAATACAAGTAAAATGTGCTCTGAAAAGTAAGGGTTGTTCCTGATCAGGAGCAGAATGGAAACCTTGTTTTTTTTTTTTTAATTTAAAGATTTTATTTATTTATCTGACAGAAAGAGAGAGCACAAGCAGGAGGAACAGCAGAGGGAGAGGGAGAAGCAGGTTCTCCGCTGAGAAAGGAGCCTGATACGGGGCTCCATCCCAGGCCCTGGGATCATGACCTGAGCCAAAGGCAGACATTTAACTGACTGAGCCACCCAGGCACCACAACCACCAACTGGGTTTTCTTGACCCACTTGATTCTCTTTTGGGCAGAGGCAGGGCCAGGTTGAAGCTCAGTGCATTCAGGGTCCAGACATCCCTGGGTCCCTCAGACCAAAGTCCATCCCTTGACTCAGCTCTGAAGCTCAGAGAGAAGGAACATCAGGAGTGTGAGGAAGAGAGGATGTTCAGGGTAGAAGTGGGGGCGGTAGCTTCTCCCCCCATGTGAGCCTCTTGGACAGGGCCGGAGGCAATGTATTACAGAGCATGTAGGAGCACTCGGGGAAAAATTCATTCATTCATTCATTCATTCATTCACTCACTCATTCTTGTATTAATTCCCCAAATACTTCTTGAACATCTACTATGTGGCAGGCACTCTCAAGATTAAATTCATGGTGCAAATCAGAAAAAAGACCCCCTACTAACTACAGCCCAGCCCCTCTCTGTCTGTGTTCTGAACTCTCCTACACCCACGATCATCTTTGCCACTAGTTAAAGCCTTCCAGTCCCTCGTTGGCTCCGTTAGTAGAGTTTAGCTTTACTTTTCTTATTTATTCCAAAAATAAGTCCTATGATATTTGACATATATAATAGTATATGGGGACACTCTTTGGAGTTTGGAGCTCAAAGCTTTGAACTTCATCCCACCTCTACACCTTGGACCCCCACCCAGGATTCCAAGGGACTTCACTGAAAAACCTCCAAACCCCAGGGCACTGCAGGATGCATGAAAGCTGGAAGCCTCTGAGATCTCCATCAGACATTTACAGAAAACAAGACTGCTTTCAGCCTTTTCTTGAGGCTGGATCTGCCTGGTATGTGCTGTGTGAAATAGCGGGCTCACCTTGGACTCCAGTGGTCAGCCTATGATGGTGACCATGACCTCTCTCCCTATGTACTAAGGCCTGCCCACAACTCATCTGTTACAGTTCTACCACCTGCAGATGTAGGTGACTACGGAACTCATCACCAGCAGCACCTTGAAGCCCAGAAGGAAAGCCACAAAGATAAGGACAGGCATCTCTGGACCTACCAATAGGTGGAAGGAGACAGCAGATGGGACTCTGTGAGTTTAAATACTTCACTCCACTCAGGAGACAAGGCTGACCCAGTAGCTCAGAGCAGTAGAGATGAGCTTACCTGAGCTTCCAATGGGCTTATATGTGCCATGGGCTTCTGTGGGCAGTATGAGGTTGGCCTGGATGGGAGGTTGTGCCTCATGCTGCACCTTACAGGTGAGGACCTGCTCAGATCCCTGCCCCGACACATTCACCAAATGCAAGCTTTCCAAGGTGTAGGTCCCATCGCTATTCTGCTTGGATGTGACTTGCTTGACTCCCTTGAACGTAGGACACTTCTCTCTCCAGGTGGGATGCACACTCTGTGGATGGAATCTCTGCATGTGGCAGGTAATGGCCACCAAGTCCAAGCAGGGTGATGACTGGGACACTGTCACTGTAGGCGGACTGACACATTCCAGAGAAAGCACAGAATTACTATAGGAAATCCACTGTGGGAGCCGGGACCTCCTGAAGATGGGTCATCTGCTCAGCCACCTCCCCACCCCCAGAGGAGGATTCAGGTACCCACTGGCAGATGTACGCATAAGAAAATGCACGGCTGAATGAGAGAGTGGATTGAGTGAGTTCATGCTTGATGCATGGGTGGGTGGAGGAATGTATGGGTGAGAGAATGATGGGATTGAGGAAAGCCATCCAAATCTCTCTCTCTGGTTTTTTTTCCCCTCTACTTTGGCTATGAAAGATGCAAAGATGAATATTCCATTCCATTTAAGAACCTATAAGTCAGAACATTCCTTTTAAGAAACTATCACTCACTCTGTGACTTGATAATTCTAAAGTTTGAAGATTCACTGACTCTACATGGTTATATGAGTCCAGATAGTGAGATTTTACATAGGAAGGAACTAGGGTTTGGAGAAGTTCATTAGTAGCCCAAGGTCACGAGGGGCGAAGCTAGGATAACGCCAGCCAGAGCATGTTTTACCATCATGCTGGTCTTACAACTTTAAGGCTATATGCATTTGTGATCCTAGCTTCTGAAATTATGACCTGATGTCTTCTAGAAGTCTTTTCGACCAGATTTTCAGCTGTGCAGTAGAATGTATTCATAATGAGGAAACCCTGCAAGATGTTTAGATGCTATAAAATGTTACGTATTTCAGTAGAATTCATGTGAACACACAGCTTGGTGCAGTCTACCAGTAAACCAAGGGCAGGGAGATCCAGATTGTGTCCCTGCACTAACACCACAGTCAAATGCAAGAGAATGGTAGGTAAGCCACCTAGACTATATTTTTCAGCTTGAGGCAAATATGTACATTTTCCATGGCCAGTTGGATGGCATAGAATGTGGCTGGACTTGAAGAGAACATTCCTGAGGAAGACTAGTTTTCCCAGCAGAACAGATGGATACACCAATCTCACTGTATTTAATGTCATCAATTCAGAGAGTGGCAAGAAGCAGGAAATGCTGGTGATCTGAGAGACTAAGAGAACAGCAGAGCAGGGGTAGACCAGGGCAGACCAGGGAAAGATTAAGTGCCAGGAGAGTGACTCAACCCTTCCAGGACAACTTTTCCAAGCAAGACCTGGGAGTGGATGACACACAAGACCCCTCCTTCTAGTCTCCTAGATCCATAGTAGGAGACCACTCCCACTCATTGACTTCCTGTGTGGTGAACAGTTCCCTGACTACATTGTGGTGGCCCTTCAGGGACCTGCCACCAGGCCTCAATCACATTCCAGGTAGAAAAGGGTGAGTGGAATTATGCAGGCTTGCAGAGCTTCTGCCTGCCTGTGTTTCCCTTTGTTTTGATTCAGAAGATGCTAGGCTTGGGGGCTAACAACACCCATGTTGAGATTTCATCCAAATCCGGAAGCTAACATGTGGCTACGGGGGTCTGTGACTGGTGTGTAGGGAGTCAGGAAATGGGCTACAGTAGACACAACGCAGACGCTTGAGCTCAGGTTTGTCCCTAAACCTCACAAAGGCCAGTCAGACTTCTATGCTCCGTTTACCAGCTTTTTGGACCATGCAGTGCACACTTGTGGTTGCACTTTACCTACTGAATATCTTTTTATTTTTGAATTTCTCTTGCACTATGTTCAGGTTCTGGTGGTTGGGCCATCAGAGAAGGACATGGTCTGTCAGTACGGCCTGATGCAACATGGGGCACAGGGCCCTGGACTGACAGAAGGGACATCCGTACACTCCCATTCTACAGGATTGTTTGTGGATTCAGGGGCACAGTATCCAGTGTATAGTGATGATTTGGTACATGTTTCAGATTTAATAATTTTTATTTTTACAAACCAAGAGAATGGAGTTTCTCAGAGTGTACTCAGCATTCATAGACACATCAGTGCCTGAACCAGATAAACAGGCCATGTCAAGATGCCCAATTGTTTTTTTTAAACATAGATTTATGTATGTATGTATGTATGTATGTATGTATTCATTTTAGAGGGAGAGACTGACCTGGGACTCATTCTCATGGCCCTGAGATCTTGAGCTGAACCAAAACCAAGAGTCAGATGCTAAACTGACAGAGCCACCAGTCCCTCCCAGATGCCCTCTTGTTCACTTCACACAGCAACAGGTACCCACATCCCTGATGTAGATGGACTAGTCTGTTTGGTTGACCTCTGTGTTTTCTACTTGGTTTGTTCAGGGGCAGTGGCTTCCATTGAAACTGTAGATTAATTGCTGTCCTGGCCCAATTTCCCAGAACCACAAGACAGGCCCTGCCGTGGAGCGAGCACACACTTTGCGGCCCAGAGTTAAGACCTCTCCAGCTCTGAGTGAAACTGAACTCTTAGGCTGGGTCACCTGGAAGTCTTCATCTGAAGTTCCTGGAAAGAAAACTTGTGTCATTTCTCATGTTCTTATCTTGGGCCCAAGATGATCTGAAGGTCTGGTTCTAGGTCAAGGTGAGGAGTCTTACACACTCTTTTAGCAACACATACTGGCTCCAAAGTATGAACATTACAAATTGGGTTGCTACGTCGAATGAGGGGAAAGGAACCGATGTATAGAAAGGGGGCGGGTACCTTCCTTCTGCATCATGACAGGAGGAGGGCCTGGAGCATAGTTGGTGCTATAGGAACAAGGGAACTTGGTGAAGAATAAATTACCACAAACTTAGTGGTTTAAAAAACATATTCTTTCATAGTTCCTGTGGACCAGGAGTGCAGGCACGGCTTAGCTCAGCTGTCATACACAGAGGGATGATGATGTGAAGACACAGGGGGAAGTGCCACGTACAATCCGGGGATGGTCTGAGGCTGCCGGAAGCTAGGAGAGGCCTGGAACAGATTCCTCCTCACAGTTTGTAGCAGCTTTAGTTATAATTGCCAAGCTTGAAAGCAACCAAGATGACCTTCAGTAGGTGAATGGGTAAAGAAATCGTGGTACATCCAGACAGTGGAATGTTATCCAGTGGGAAAAGAAATGAGCTAGCAAGTTCTGAAAGGATACGGAAGAAACTTAAATGCTTACTATTAATTGAAAGGAAGAGGCTGCATACTACCTGATTCCAACTACATGACATTCTGGAAAAGGCAAAACTATGGTGAAGGTAAATATATCAGTGATTGCCAGGGGTTAGGGGGAAGGAGCTAAAAGGAGGATTTTTAGGGCAATGAAACTACTCTGTATAATATTATAAAATATTAAATACTATATAAACTATAGTTACTATATATAAACTATAAATACTATAAAAGTATAAAACTACTATACATTTGTCCAAACCCGTAGACTATGCAATACTAAGAGTGAACCACAACGTGAACTATGGACTTTGGATGTTAATGACATATCAGTGTAGGTTCATAATTTGTCATAAATGTACCACTCTGGTGGAGGATATTGATAATGGCAGCAGCTGTGATGTGTGGGGACAGGGCATAATATGGGAAATCTCTGCACCTTCTGCTGAATTCTGGTGTGAACCTAAAACTGCTTTAAAAAAGGAAGTCAATCCTTAAAAAAAAGTAATCCATATCAAAGGTCATCTAGATTTTCTTCTATGATATCTTCTATGAATCTTATAGTTTCGTGTGTTATATATGAGTTATTTTTATGAAGGCTGTTGGTCTGTATGGTGAAGCAATATTTTTTGCATGTCATGTGCAGATGTCCAATTGCTCCCGCAACATCTGTTGAAAAGATTATCTTGGTCCTTCCCAAAGATCAATTGGCTGTATTTATGTGGGTCTATTTCTGGACTTTGTATTCTGTTGCAGTGATCTGTGTGTCTAGTCTCTCACCAATGCCACTGTATCAATGACGGTAGGTTTCTAGAAAGTCCTGTAGCCCAATGGTGTCAATCTTTTAGTTTGTTCTTCTCCAACATTGAGTTGGCTATTCTGGTATTTAACTTCTCCATGTAAACTTTATAATCAGTTTGTCAATATCCATATCCATAAACTAGTTTGCTGGTATCTTGATTGGGATTGCATTTAATCCCCAGATCAAGTTCGGAAGTACGTATAGCCTGACAGGATTGAGTCTTCCACTCCATGAACGTGGGATGTTTCTCTATTTATTTAGTTCTTTGATTGCTCTGATCAGCTTTCGAACATTCTTTATATAGCTCTTGTACATATTTTATGAGATTTCTACCTAAGTATTTCTCTCTTTCTTGGGTGGTAATGAAAATGTTCATGTGTGTTTTTAGTATATAGAAACACAATTGATTTTTGTGTGTTGATCTTTTATCCTTGAGGAACTCACTTATTAACATTAAGAGTTTATTTGTAAGTAGATTCCTTGGGATTTTCTATGTAGACAATTCTGTCATCTGCAAATAAGGGAAGTTTTATTTTCCGTCTCAATCTACATTCCTTTCCTCTCCATTCCTATGCTTCCCTTCCTTTCTTCCTGGCCCTTTTGCTCCTACAACTTCCAATACTATGTTGAATAAGAGTTGTGAGAATGAATATCCTTCCTCAGTCCTTATCTTAGGAAAAAAATACACTGCCATTTGTCATTAAGTATAATGATAGCTGTAGGGCGTTTTGCAGATTTTCTTCATCAAACTGAGGAACTTGCCTGCTATTTCTAGTTTGCTATCAGTTTGCATCAAAAATAGGTTTTGGATTTGTCAAATGCTTTTTCTGCATCAACTGATAGAGTCATGCAACTTTTATCTTTAACCCTTCGATCTGATGGATTACAATGATTGATTTTCAAATGTCGAAACAGTTTTGCATGCCTGGAATAAATCCTACTTAGTCATCTTATATAACCTGACAAATTGTGAAATTCTACTTTCCAACATGTTGTTGAGGATTCTTGAATTTAGATTCATGAGAGATATTGGTCTGTAGTTATCTTCTTATCATAATGGCCTCATCAAATGAGTAGGGAAGTGTTTCCTTCTCTTGCATTTTTTGGGAAGAGATTGTGCAAGATTGGTATTAATTCCACCGTAAATGTTTGCTAACATTCTCCAGTGGGCCTGAGTGTCTCATATATTTTCCTCCTTCCTAAAATATCCAAGCTTTCTTCCTCCTTCCTTATACTCAGTTAAGGGTCTTGGCTTCCTCTTTCATCTGATCTGAACCCCTCAAGCAACTGCCCTGGCAACTGGGACTCAGAGCTTCTGCCAAGATGGACAAATGGCCTTGGGGAAGAGACTCTACATGTTTCTTTAGCTTTTTCAGCAAGCAGAGGCAGAACTGCCCAGGACTGTTGGAGACCCTGCAGGGTTTAGCTTCCATCACTGACCCAGAGAGACCTCTAGTGACCACTTCTGGCTAATGTTTCATGAGCCCATAAACCTTGGCAAATTTTTAACAGTGATTATATTTGGATGGAAGCATTGTGGATTCTTTCCTTGCTTTATAATTTCATGTTCTCCATCATTTGTTGCCCATTGAGAGGTAGCATCTGTGTGGTGGTAATAAGTTTAAAAGACAGGTTCTTTGTTCCTAGGGCCTGGCGGGACGGGATGAGAGCTCTGATGTGTATGCTATGCTCAGCCCTCTGACCATGGGGTACTGCCCATTCTCCGAATAAAAGCGTATTGAGGAGACATAGCCACTGGGAGATTTTCTGGGCTGGGAGCCATTGAAATCTAGTTCTATAAATTCTGGATGGGGCACAAATTCTCCCCCAAGAAATTCTAGGTAAACAGTTGAGAAGCACACAATAAATAGGCATAGATGTGTCCCTACCACACACACCTGAGGTCCTGCTCACCTGTGAATCCTAGAAGTAGAGTCAGCAGCAGGGATGGCAGAGGTGGGCCAAGTGGGGAGGCAGGGACAGGCATTGTGGAGGCCCCTGGAGCCTTCTCTTTCTGAGTGTTGTCCTTGAGAGGCTCAGGACTCTGTGTTCTGAGGAGAGAAGACACTCCCTGCCTCTATGTTCTCAGAGGAAGAGGATTGCGATGAAGGAAGGACCACTGGATTTAACACTTTTTCTTTGAGATTATAAAATGGACAGGAAAGATGGCCACAAGCTGAGAAGCTGCTGCTTGAAATGCTTGGAATTTCCAGAGTGAAGGACATAACATCCACAGGCTTATGATCATTTCTGAGCCTTGTCCCGTCTGAGGTCTCCCCAACCCACACCCCTGCTGATGTAGAGGCCCGGAGACATGGTGTGGGAAAGAGGTTTGAGTTTTGGAGATGGTGATGATTTGTGTCTTAGAGGATGGAAGGGACTACAGGGAAGGTGGGGTTGGGGGAACACTCTGTAAAAGGCAAAGCAGCATACCTAGAAACACACCTGGAAGGTGAGGGCTGCCTCGGCTGTCTCTGCTGGGTCTGGGGCCAGAAGAAAAGCTCTCAGAATGAGATGGATCCAGCATGTTGGCCATCCTTCTCTCACCTCTGGAATGGGCTCTACCCAAGCACAAAGGTTGTGATAGGGGCTCTCAGCACACACTCAGCTTGTGAGCCTTTCATGTCCATGAGTCCATAGTCAGGCACTGACTGGTAGGGCTATTTTGCTATTGCTTCCTTGTTCGCCCCACATCCTCTTAGGGAGCAACAGGATGTTAAGGCCAGGAGAGGTGTTAGAATAAGAGGAGAATGCAGAGCAGGCCCAAACTGCCTATAGGAGATGATAAGACCCTCTCCCCCAGTGGTGCACCATCCTATCACATCCTATCACGTTCCTCTGGAATGAGGAATTCCATGCTGGAAAGCCATCCACGGCCCCTGCTGAGAACTGGACAAGATCTTTCTCACTAGCCTCCACCATCCTACCCTTTGAAGCACCTCCAGCAGACTTCACACCTTCCATTAGACTCTAATGTCTTCGGAGTCTGGGATTTTTAGTGCCTTGAATGTCAAGAGCACTGGCTTTGCAACCAGATGCAATGTAGGTTCCAATCCTGAACATCTTCTTGGTGGCAGTCTTGTACATGCTATGACCTGAAATTTCCATTTGTATAGCTCAGATATTGAAAACTGAGTCATAGTCTGCACTCAGACATGCTCTTCTCCCTTTATATGCTGTGTAGTATGTTGCACAACCTCTACCCATTTGGTCAAACCAACAAGGGATCCATGTTTTACTCCCTCACTTGTCCATTCATGTCTGCCCCTTACCAGGCCCTGTTAGTTTTACCTCCTAAACACCTCTAGAATCTATATCTCCACCTGTATCATCATCTCTTGCTTGAATGAAACTATTACTTTTTAATAGGCTATCCCCAACTCTTTTGCCCATTGTAAGGTCTCCTTTCTACTTCATCCAGGGTGGTCTTTTACAACACGGATCTGAGTCCACTCCTTTCTTGTAAAACAGGATTGCGGATTCTCATTGCTCTTGTATAGTAAGACAGTTTGGTATGTAGTATATGGTGTATGGTATATGGAATGTGGTATATTTATATGCCACGTGGTGTGTGATATGTGGTATATATGTTATATTGTATGTGAAACGTGGTATATGGTATCTTGTATACGCCATGTTGGGTGTCGTACATGGTATGTAGTATACGGGTTGTGTCCTGTGGTGCATGGTATGTGATATATCATATTATGATATATGGTATATGGTATGTGATAGTGTAAAAAATCCATCCATCCAGGAATTACTTGACACCTAGAGACAAAAGGACCCCATCTTTTCTCCTACTCACCACAGCATCACTCTTTCACATCAGGTTCCCTGGGAAAAAGTCACTGAGATGAATATTAACAACCAGGTCATTTTCAGGGAGTACTTTAGGATCCAACGGTAGATGTGAGGAAAAGGGAACAGGATAGTTTAGAAGAAATTGAGGTTCAGTGATGTCCCAAAGAAGACCTCAGCTGATTTTCAGTGGAACTCTGGTACTAGGACGTTCCTTCAGAGTTGTACTGAGCTGGGGTTAGAGGGCTGGACCTTTACATCCCATGTTGACGAGCCACTGGATGTCGCAAGGTCCCAGGCATGACCTTTGGCATGGTGGCTGTCCTCAGCTGAGGCCATCCCAAAGAGGGCTGACAAGCTGAGGGCCATCTCCTCAGGCCCAGAGCATCACAGCCTCCACCATCCTCTACAGAGCCCCTTCCACCTCAATCCCTTGGTCTCAGGACATGGATTAACCGCACCTCCCACTGAGTTTGTAAAGCTACCGCACCTCCCACTGAGTTTGTAAAGCTACCCAAGGGCCCAGAATTCTCTGACCTCACTTGGCCTAACCTGGGCTTTATAGTTGGAAACATTTAGGATGAATATCACAGGGGACTCAGAAGCAGGTTCTTCTGGGATCTCTGAGTGCCTGGCTCTGGAGTGAGCTCTGGCAGAGGACAGAGGAAGGAGGAGAAGGAACCTCAGACTGTGAAATGAGATAAAACCTGGGTATAGAAACACAGAAATCTTTCTACCACACATTTCCTTGCATTGTACCCCAACAGGTTACAAGGAACAGAGATTCTGCTGAGGACAAACTGTTGATGTTTTTTTGTAATAGAGTTACTTTTCTGGAGCAGTTGTACATTTAGATTAAATTGTGACAATCATACAGAGTTCCAACATATAGCTGCACACGGTTTCATCTCTTATTAGCATCTTATCATTATTTGGTTCATCTGTTGTAATTAATGAAGTGAGGAAATATATACATACATATATATTTGTCTTAGCTTGGGCTGCTATAACAAAGCACTGTAAATCAGATGCCTTTAAACAAGAGATACTTGTTTCTCACAGTTCTGGAGGCTGGAAGTCTGAGATCAGGGCACCAGGAATTTTCGGTTGTGATGAGAACCCTCTTTGTGGTTGTAGACTGCTGACCACTTGTCATCTCACCTGGGGGATGGGTGAGCTGGTTGTCTGGCCTCTGTTCCTGACGGCATTGATCCCACTCATGAGGACTCCACCCTCATGACCTCATCACCCATCAATGATCCCACCCCCAAATCCCATCACACTGGATTTTAGATTTCAACATTGGAGCTTTGGAGAGACACAGATATCTAGGCCAGAAGAGAATTCCTTAGTTTTTACCCCAATGTCCCTTTCCGTTCCAGAAGTCCATGCAGGATACCACATTACATTTTCTTGTCATATCACTTTAGGCTCCTCTCAGCTGTGACAGATTTCCCAACTTTGTTTCCAGGTGATGGCCTGATAGTTGTGAGGAGCATTGCTCAAGTATATCATGGGATGTCCCCCTGCAATTTGTTGGATGCTTTTCTCATAAGCAGACTGGGATGACGGGCTTGGGGAGGAAGGCCACAGAGGAAAAGTGCTGCTTTCATCACACTGTTCCAGGGAGCATACTGTGGCTGTGGTTTAGGACTGTTGGTGAACCCCTGATCATCTGGCTGAACTGTACTTGTCAGGCGTCCCCTCTGTAGTTACTCTTTTTTCCTCCTTTTCATTCTTCTTCTTTGGAAGGCAGTCACAACAAGCAGACCCCACTTCAGGAGTGGAGAGTTATGCTTCCCCCCGTAGGGTGAAATTTCTATATAAATCATTTGGGACTTCTCTGCACAGGTCATTTGTCTTCTCCTGAATTTATCAATTTATTCACATTTTATTTATATCAATATGGGCTCAAAGATATTTATTTTATTTTTGAAGATTTTTATTTATTTATTTATTTGACACACACAGAGAGAGAAAGAGCATGAGCATGGGGAGCAGCAGGCAGAGGGAGACAAAGAAGCAGGCTCCTCCGGAGCAAGGAGCCTGACACGGGACTCGATCCAGGGAACCCGGGATTGTGACCTGAGCCAAAGGCAGACTATTAACTGAGCCACCCAGGCACCCCAAAGATATTTGTTTTATGTATGCAGTTATAATCAGTCTTAGTCAATTCAGGTAGCTGCAAAAAAATTCCCAGACTGGGTGGCTAATAAACACAAGAAAGAACTTGATTGTAGTTATGGTGCCTGGAGTCTGAGATTAGAACCTGTTAGAGAGAAGGCAATGGTCGAGGAAGGCATGCGGGTGGCTGAGACCAGGGAGTAGCCCTGGGAGTGAGCAGTGTGCAGATTCTGGGTGGAGCTCACTGGGGAGTGGCAGGATGCTTGCACTCACTCCTCAGAGCTTTGCAGGAATTTTGCAAGCTAGTTGTTAACCTGTAGGTAGCTTGGAATTGGCCACATTGGGAGTGTTGACACACAGAAGTCCACGAGCACCACAAGTCAGGCCTCTTTTCCTCTCTGAGAGTGGACTGTTTCACGTTTACCATCCCACCACTGGACACAGCATTCTGAAGGCAGAATTGAACGTGGGATATAAATAAGAAAATCAAGGCTGGCTCCAGGCTTCTAGACTGCCTGCTTGAGTACATGAGCTGTGGGGTCGGGAAGGATGAAGGTGATGGAAGTTCGAGTGTTCCCATCATAGGGAGGAGGGAATCTTGTCTCTGGGATTGAGGAGTACGACATGCAGGCAAAGAGGAAGGAGAATCATTTCTCTTCTGCAAACCAGCATGGGATTCATTTGTATTTAAGACCCAATGGAGAACCTCACCAAGGCTGGGGAGGCTGGGGCTTGGCAGGAATAACTCCTGAGAGCATGGACATGAGTGTGTAGTTCATGGCCACGGTCCCCAGGAGATGGATGAGAGATACCTGGGATGTGTAGATGTGACTTGTTTCTCACATTCCAGGCAGATATCCATGCTTCAGACCTCAGAGCAACTTCCCATGGCCCCTGCTGAGTACCTGGTATGAAGACACAGCTCTGGGGCATCAGGGACCCTGAGAAGGAGCAGCAGGAGGTGTGGGGAAGTGGGTCTCAGGGGGAAGCAAGGCACTTGGGGGCAGAGTCGTGGAAGCTTCTAGTTGTTCCTTCTGTTAGGCCGGGTCCCTCAGGAAAGGAAGCAGGCAGCAGAGACTGAGGGTGGCATGTAGCAGGGGAGGAAGGAAGGTGCTGTGGGACCCATGTTCACAGTTAATTATCTGCTCATCATTCCAGAAATGCTCCCCATGTGTCTCCTATGTCCTCAGTGCTATTTTCCTCCTGGGACACCTGTTGTGAGAGGACAGGCAACTTCTGACATTGGACTCTTCCACCTCAGCTTTCCTCCCTCCCCTCCTCCCTTCCCCCTGATCCCCCAATCCTAACCCCTCCAGTGTGTCCCACACAGGGTCAGAGTGGAAGCCGTCTTTTGAGCAGCCATCTGGCACTTGTCAGCCTTCCTCTAAATGTGGACATCTTGTAGGCAAAAGAGCACCAGTGCTCAAATAATCTAGAGATGATCTCCAAGGGATCCTCCCACCGAGCTGCCTCTCATTCATCCCCTCTGCCCACTTCCTTCCCAGAAGCCCAAGAACGCTGTGCACATTCGTTGAAAGGTTTGACCACACTCACCTCTTACAGACCCTCACACAGTTCCTGGGAGTTGAGAACCTGTCAGAGGGATCCCTGAGGTTCCTGAGGGTATTGAGTTAGGTGTATCACCTGCTCTTTACTCCAGGTGGGTGCTGACCCTGTGTGACCTGTGGCCTGCCCCTCTTCCTGACTTGGCTACTTCTAGGTCTGATCTTGGCCAGCCATCACTGTCCCACAACTTACAGTCAGGCCCACACTTCCTGTGGGCATAGATGGCAGAGAGAGCGATGAGCAGCAGCAGCTTTGGGCTCAGGGTGACAGCCACCAGGAATGGAGTAGACAGCTCTTGGACTGGAAATGAAAGGATAGGAGGCACCATCAGAGGGGGCACCCAGGAGTCCCTTCCCTGGGACCTCCACTTACGTCATATGAGGCCACCTGGCCCCATCAATGCTCTGAAGGCCAGGAACCTCCACTGCACTGAAGACTGAGGTAGACTTCAGGGTAAGAAGTTCCTTATCTAATGTACCCTTCTCAGGGTACCAGGTGTACTTCTTGATGGAAGGGTTGGATAGAATGAGTGCTCAGTAACCCAGCGATGTGGTTTACTGACTCGGTCCTCACACCCAACAGGGCAGGTTGTATATCCTCTTTCTAATGAGAAAACAGGCTCAGAGTTTATGGAGGGTCATAAGATGAGTGGGAAACCCCAGGGAAATCCGTCACCGGTGTCTCGTAGGATCACTCTGACACCTTGTCTTTTGTCTGCGGCATGTCCAACATCTCAGGGTCATAAGAACGAATGTCAGCCTGGCCTCGAGTAGAGTGAGGACAGATGTCACTGTGAGTGAGGTGCAAGTTTGCCCTGCTTTGCTTTATGTCTGGGGCTCGATGACCTCATGTTTTCATGTGCTGAGGGAGGCCTCAGGGTGGCCTGACCTCATGAGGCCTGCTGTCTGGACAACACCCTGGGGAGGCAAGGAAATGGGGTCTAATGCTGGAGAGGGGCTTCTAACACCATCCAGCCCACCTGGACCCCAGTGCTTACACCAGCTGACATCTTTCTGTTGGACATAGAGGTTGGATCTGGTAGCACAGCTTCATATTCTTTACCTTTTCACAATAACTGGTTTTTGCTTTTATGTTTATGTAGTGAGATTGAATTAATCTTTTGAAATATATGGCATAATCTTAAAGGAAGGAGCAGAGAGCTCACCGTATTAGCCCCTGGCATGTTGGAGGATGGCAGGTCTTGACTGGGTGGCCCTTTGGTCTTTTTCTCAGTTGACAGAGCTGTACTGCCCATGTTTCACTTGCTTAGAGGGGAGCCTGCAGCAGATGACTTCAGGAAGTGGGGGTACAGAGGTTTAACCCCTCCACTCCATTTAAAACAACTCGAAAAGAGCATCCAGCTGGCCAGCCCTCTGTGCATGGGCCATGTCTTGCTGTTCTGTATTGTGTTCAACATCTCCCTTTGCCAGTTCTGCCCCCTTCCCTCTCTCATGCACGTGGATGGGGCAGCACTTCAGAGTGAGTTTCCCCTTCTGCTATGATCCGAAGCCAGCTCTAATGTGCGCATTTGGACCTGGTCTCTTTCAGTCGGCTGGCCAAGAAGTCCCCAGCCCTGGTGGCAGATAGAGCAGGGTAGGTCCAAGATATCCTGGCTCCACACTCCAGATTCCCTGGGGAACAGAAGGCGGCTCAGGCGTGGCATTAGAACAAAGAAAGGCTAGTTGCAGTAAACTTTGTTCCCATTAAAAAAATGAGCAGGAGCAAGCAGGAAATAAAAAAGAGGAGAAAAAGCCATGAAATTAAAAACAAACAATAGAGAAAATCACTGAAACAAAAGTGGGTTCTTTGGAAAGATCGGTAAAATTGAAAAATTTCTGGCAGTTCTGACAATGAAAAAAATGAGAAATGGCATATTTTCGACATCAGGAATGAAATAGGGGATCACTACAGACCCTACAGACATCAAAAGGACAAGGTAATATCATGAGCAGCTCTATGGGCAGAAATTCAACAACTCAGAGAAAATGGACCAAATTCCTCAAAAGCACCCCTCCCACAAGCATCCAGTATAAAATGAAGAATTTGATTAGCCCTAGCTATTCAGATTTTTTTTTTCAAATTAAAAAAAAGAAGTGTAGTTGTCCAAGTGTTTCACAGGAAAATTCTTTCAATCATTTACAGCTGAACTAAAACCAAGTTAGGTGACAAAATAAAGTTATACTGGAAATTTTGGGAAAATCTGAATATATACTCCATTTTAGATGCTCTTAGGGAATTCTTGTTAATTTTACAAAGTGTGTAATGATATTGCTTTCATAGAAAAACCAATTACATTAATCATATGACCACACAAGTGTGGGCTCCGTTTGCAACTGGTTGTGCATCCATGACTAAGTCATTAGTGGACACAATTACGCAACTTCTCCATACTTGTAGTTTTAAGGGAAATCATTAGTTCTCCCCTTCCTATCTCTACGCTCCCAGCTGAGCTGGGAAATGCATACTCGGAGAAGCCAGTGTTGACCCAGCAGTGAGGACAATGTCATAGGGCATGTTAGAAGGATCATGGGCCTTTCAGAGGTATTGCAGAGCAGACTCCTGGAAAACTGGCTCAAACTCCTCCTGATGTTACATGAGAGAGAAAGAAGAAATATTTTGGTGGTAGAAAGGGGACTCTAGGTCTTTGGGGAAAGACCCTGCTGCTATAATTGACACATGTTTGTTGTACATGTTCCTGGTTCCTGTCTTCAGGGACTGGGGTTCCCTTGACTAGTTTATTTCCTCACCTACTCTAAGGGCAGGAAATCTTTACCATCTGGCCCTCACTGCTCCCTGAGTCCCTTCTGTAAAATTCCAGGTCACAGGGTTGGTTGAAGCAGGAAAGATCAGAAATGAACTCTTAACTACAGAGAACAAACTGATGGCTACCAGAGGGGAAGAATGAGGGGAAGGGCTAAGGGGTGATGGGGATTGAGGAGCGCACTTGTGATGAGCACCGGGTGATGTACAGAAGTGTCGAATCACTGTATTGTGCACCGGGAACTAGTACGACATTGTATGTTAACTATGTTGGATTTAAATAAAAATTTAAAATTAAAAAAAATGAACTGGAATTGGCATAAAGTAAATGTGCTGTGAGCGATCGTGAATATTGCTGGTCTGCTGTCACAAACAAGGGGACGAAGGAGACCCCAGGTGTGAGCACACACGGTCACCGGGAGCCTGGTCAAGACTCAAATCTCCAGGTCCTCAGGGTCCCTTCCAGAATTTCAGAGTGGCAGGTGCAGACATTTCCTGGGGTGGTGATGGAAAGGTCTAGAAGGGATAAGAGAGCAGGCCCAGGTGAGAAAGAGCAGGAGCAGGGGGTGGATGGAGGGGTAGGGACTTAATCACTGTCAGGGGAAGGAGCAGGGGGCAGGCCACTAAGAAGAGGATCAATGAGGTCTCACCCTGGTCCTTCTGGTGGGCAGAGGCCACAAGGGTATGGTTTTTGGTGACCGCGGGCTGCCCGTCATGCTGCACCTGGCAGGTGAACACCACATCTTCCCTGTGGGCGGACGAATTCACCAGGAGCCAGCTCGTCCAGTTAAACGTCCCATCCTTGTTCTCTGTGAGGTTCGAGGCCGTTGAGGCTGTTTCTGTTCGGTACATGTTTCCGTTCTCCAACCAGGTCAGCTGTAGGCGCTGGGGATAGAACTTTGTCACTTGGCAAGTGACATTCACCTGGTCCCCTGCCACGGGTTGCTGGGAAACCTCGAAGGTGGGCGGAACTGAAACAGCACAGAGCAGAAGCTCTGACCTTATGGAACAGACAGATCACAGCGGAAGGCTCGAGAACTTAGCTCCCCCCACACAGCAAGGGAATCACCCAGAACAGTGCTAGGTATGCAGCTGGTGCTCAAACACTGAGGGTAGTGTCTGCATATGAATGAAATCCCTAAGCACAGTGCCCAGCACACAGTAGGTGCTCAAGGACTGGTAGCTCCTATTAGGCTAAGAATGAGTGAAATCAAGATACTCAGTCCAGGGGCGCCTGGGTGGCACAGTGGTTAAGCGTCTGCCTCTGGCTCAGGGCGTGATCCCGGCGTTATGGGATCGAGCTCTACGTCAGGCTCCTCCGCTATGAGCCTGCTTCTTCCTCTCCCACTCCCCCTGCCTGTGTTCCCTCTTTCGCTGTCTGTCTTTATCTCTGTCGAATAAATAAATAAAATCTTTAAAAAAGAAAAAAAAAGATACTCAGTCCATGGCATGCAGTTGGAATAGAATAACTGTAGCAAAATAAATGACATCACCAAGGACACGGTGGCTTGGATTACAGCAGGTGCTCAATAATTGGGATTGCTATGGTAAAGTAAATGAACCACCCAGCACAGTGCTGGCACACGGTAGGTGTTCACCCCGCAGCTGCCATGAAAACAGTAGGGGATGACGGTGCATCTAGGTCAGGGGTGACTGGGAGGGTCTGTCAGATGTCAACCCCGGGCAGTGGAAGGCCTGGGGCAGAGTGGGGGAGGGGCAGGCCCAGAGACTTGGAGGCAGACCTGGGCTTGAGCTGGGGTGAGGGATATCTACCTCGGAGGACCGCAGACAAGTTGGCAGTCCCACGGAGAGGAGGGCCCCCCTGCAGGGTCACGTGGGTCACCTCGCAGATGACCTGGGAGCGAACGTCCCCCGGGGCCAGCGCCAGCCTGGTCGTGCTAGAGATGGTGTAGGAAGTGCCGTGTCCCTCTGCATCCACGGTGGTCTGGGAGGCTGCGAGCTCATTCCCGTTTTTGAACCATCTCAGGGTGATGTTTCTGGGGGAGAAGCCGTGGGACTCGCAGGTGAAGCTCACTGTCTGCTCAGGCGAGGCCCTGGCCGCGGGGCCCGACACCACGGGGGGAGAAGGTTTGGCTACAAGAGGAGCATTTATGATCAGTAAGCATGACTGTGGTCATCAGCAGTAAGGATACGTGTGTGACACCTTGGAGAACCCTCGGCCCTTCGGATAGTGTGGGGAGGGTGGTGTCATCTCCTCATCGCACAGAGGAGGACCCCAGGTTCCATAGCTGAACTCTGAGTCGGAGACAGGGCCCAGGTGCAGCTCCAGGCCTAAGTTCAAGGTCCCACTTCTCTTCTCTGCCAGGTGACTTGCCACCAATCTGGGCACAGGAATGACATTTCTGATGGGTGTGACTCTTGGCATCAACCATCCTACCTGCCTCCCTGCAAACCTTACTGAGGTCAGAGAGTCCGTGCAGGGGAAGCAGGGGCAGAGCGGGACCCCCATTTAAGCCAGAACCAGCCTGGGCAGCCCACAGGAGGTATGGCCGTGGCACAGCGTGGGCTCCTCCTGTGTGACATGGGACAGCAGGCATGTCTCCTTCCTGGGGTCGCAGTGAGGGGCGAGTGAGGGAATACAAGCAGTTCTGCTTGGAATTTATCACTGAAAATGCACATGGAAAGGAGCAGATGAATCAGAAAGCCTCTGAAAGTTAAGTCAGCCTCAAGAGAATGTTAAACTCCCGCTCTGAATATTCTTCCCAAGGCTTAATAAATAGATCCAGCTTGACCACGTTTGGGGTCAAGGTTTTGGAAATTCCCTGTGATCTCCTTACATGTTCAAATAGTGACAACGTTGTGAGGGAACTCCCCCTGCGTAGTCTCTGTCTATACCTCGCCATGGAGCCGACCTACTTGGGTCCAGGCACAAAGGCGCTGCCCCTCACCCCTCATTGCATCCCAGGCGGACTTCCCATGGCCTCCAGCTGTTTCATCTACAACAGAGCAAGGGTCCCACATTTTCCATCCCGACAGTGTCCACCACCCTCCTCTCACCCTTTGAGATTCTCCACTGCAAGCATTCATGGGGAGGGTCCCTCTGGGTGCCCAGACCTGCTGACCTGTAGCAACAGAGGGAGGACGTGGGGTCCCTACAGCTGAGTCTAGAATATGAACTCTTGCCCAGGGGACCCAGACACCCTCCAGGATGTGCCTGCCAGTCACCCTCAGTCTGCAGAGCCAGGAATGGGGTGTCTGGTGTTGCTGGGATTGCGGGGGCCCCTCTGCTCCGTCCAGGCTGCCGCTTCAGGCTGCTCCGTGAAGAAGAGCATCGCACAGAAGGGAAAGCGTCCTGATGCTCTTAGATGTGAGGAACCGTGTCCTCTAGGAACAGGCTCAACTCTTCATGAGTTGTTTTGGGACCTGTGTGATCTGGGCGTGCAAAGCTCTCCTCATGAGTGTTTTAATGCTTATTGCTGAAAAAGGGAACAATACAAGATTTTCAAGGAGAAGACTGGAAGTTTCTCTGCTTTGACCAGCACAGTGAGTGTGCAAAGAGCAGTGCTGTGAGTCAGGGTGTGGCTCCCGTCCCTGGTCAGGCCAGATCTGCTCAGCCTCAGTGTCCCCATCCATAAAAGGGGCTGAGATGGCCCCTTGACTTCATCCACTGTCACGCAGGGCATCACAGTGTGGGCAGCTTGGGGAAGAGGAAGGCGCGCTCTTCTAGGAGGCACAGGTCTGCCTGGTGCTGAAGCCACGTACCAGCTGTGGCTCCAGGCAAGGGAAGCATCACGGGAACTTCTGTAATGTCTGCACAGTCAGGATAAAGCCTCCTTCAGGCTTATGTCCAGGCGCTGTGGGGAGACTCAATCACTATTACGGGAGTCAGGCCAGAATTGCATGAAGCTTTTCTGGACGGACCCACAACAAATGCCTAACCTCTGGCATCTTCTCTGCCCATGTGGTCAGACTATACAGTGAGCCTGGGCCTCTTCTCACTGTGATTTTTCTGAAGCTGAAAGAAAGAAAGACATTGTCCCCCCTCCCTGTGTGGGTGCATTTGTCCACACTGGAAGGGAAGGGAATGTCAGCCTCATGAGAGAGGAACCCTTGCCTGTTTTGTTCCCTGCTGCTTCCCCCACACCCAGAGCAGAGCCTGCACACAGCAGGTGCTCAGTAAGTGCTGAGCCAAGAGAAGACTGGCCACATAGAAGGGAGTGCTCTCTGGAGGCAGGGGTGAAGTAGGACTTTGTGACTGGGCAAGTCACTCAGAATTTCAGTCCCTCATCCTGGAACCAGAGGGCTGGTCAGGAGTGGAAAAGGCGAGAGCTGTGGAGTCCACAGACTGGGGTTCTGGAGTTTCGCATGGTTTTACAGCCGTGTGACCCTGAGCAAATAGCATGACCTTTCCGAGCCTCAACTTCCCTGATCTGTGAAAGGGGCTCAAGTCAGGGGCACCCACCACAACACCTGGTTCTTCACTGTTCCTTAGACAATGGAGCGCATTCTTATTTACTTGTCACCAGCAGGGGACAAGGAGGCCCAGGCCATACTCACCGCTCACGGTGACCTGGGTGCCGGGTCCAGACTTTAACTCCACATCAGGGCTGCCTCTCTGGAACTTCACACAGTAGTAGGTTCCGGTGTCTGCTGGGGTGATGTTACTGATGCGGACGGAGAAGTCCATGTTGTTTCTCTTTGTGTAGTCTGAAACATTTGTTACTCGGGGGAAGTGGCCTCCTCTGAAATTGTAGACTGACTCCCGGGCTGGCCCTGTGCCCCGGAACCACGCAACTGGCCCAATGGGGAGCAGAGAGGTCACGGTGCAGCGCAGAGTGGCTGTCTGTCCGGTTGCGACAGACACTGACTTGTCAGGCTGGATCACCTGCAGCTCCTGCTCTCCTGCCGCACCTGGAGGGAAACAGAGCCGGCATTTATTGCTCCTGACGGGATCCTGTACGTCCCCTCAAGTGTTTATCCACAACAGCTCACTGACTGAGTGCGCACCGTGAGCGGGCCTGGGGCTCAGCACGTCACATGGACGCGCCATGCAGCCCTCCCCACGAGCCTGTAACGTGAGACCCCATCACCAATGAGGAAACTGAGACACAGAGAGACTCCGTGATGTGTCACACAGCAGGTGTGAGTGCCTCAGCCTCTCTGAAGTGTCGTGTTTCACCCAGTGTTTCTGGTTGTCCACTTTCTGGCCTCGTGGCGTGTTGCACTCTCTGGACCCTTGCATTCAGGGGGACCCCGAGACTTCTTTAGACCACTGTGTGTGAGCTGAAGGGAGGGATGTGTTATGTGGGCTGTGCATTTCACTTCCAGATCCTCTGTTGGTCCACTTCCCTCCTCCACACGCACGTGCACGTGCTGGGTCTGCTGATCAGTCTGGACACGTGAGTGAGGGTGATGACAGAGCTTCCACACAATGAACAGGTAGGTTAAATGAGAAGTAGAGTAGTGTTCAAATCCCTGGGATTTTCCTCCATAGTCCAATCATATCATATTAGTTTCCTAGTGTTGCTGTAACAAATTATTAAAAATGTAGTGTCTGAAACCTGCATAAGTGTACTATCTTGTATTTAGGGATCAGGAATCCAAAGTTGGTGTTGTTGGGCTAAAACCAAGGTTCAGCCAAGCCGCATTTCTTTTTTCTTTTTTAAGTTTTAACTTTTGTTTATTTATTTTCAAAAAAAATTTTTAAATTTTTTTTCAGTTCTGTAGAGAACTCTTTTTTAAATTTTAAAATAATTAGTAAGAATGGGAAGAAGAAAGGGGTGGGTAAAAAGAAGGGAGAATGAACCATGACAGACTATGGACTCTGGGAAACAAACTGAGGGCTTCAGAGGGGAGGGGGGTGGGGGATCGGGATAGGCAGGTGATGGGTAGTAAGGAGGGCACGTATTGCATAGTGCACTGGGTGTTATACGCAACTAATGAATCATCGAACTTTACATCAAAAACTAGGGATGTACTGTATGGTGACTAACATAATATAATAAAAAATCATTTTAAAAAAAGGTATAATAAAATATCAAGAGAAAAAATCAATTGACCCTAATGTAAGTTCTATTTCTGCACTTTCTTTTTTTAAAATTTTTTTAATAATATTTTTTATTATACTTTCATGGGGGAAAGAACAGTCATAAGATGCTGGGAAAACTGGATATCTACATGCAAAGAATGAAGTTGAACCCTCACCTTCCTCTATATAGACAAATGAGCTCAAATTGGATGAAGGGACCTAAATGTAAGAGTTAAAACTACAAAAATCTGAGAAAAAAAATTGTAGGTAAATCTCATGATGTTTGATTTGGCAATGATTTCTTGGATATGACCACAAAGCACAAATAACCATATATATATAATATATATATATCTGTAGTTTTGACTTTATCAAAATTAAAACTTTTTGTAGCAGAGGACAAGAGTGGAAGGACAACTCACAGAATGGGAGAAAATCTTTGCGAAGCATATGTCTCATACAGGATTAATAACCAGCATACTCCTCAATTTCATAAAAACCATGCATGAAAAGCCTACAGCGAATATCATTCTCAATGGGGAAAAGCTGAAAGCCTTTCCCTTAAGATCAGGAACATGACAAGGATGCCCACTCTGGCCATTATTATTCAACATAGTACTAGAAGTCCTTGCAACAGCAATCAGACAACAAAAAGGGATAAAGAGTATCCAAATCGGGAAAGAAGAAGTCAAACTGTCTCTCTTCGCAGATGACATGATACTTTATATGGAAAACCCAAAAGACTCCATCCCCAAACTACTAGAACTTATAGAGCAATTCAGTAATGTGACGGGATACAAAATCAATGCTCAAATCACTTCCATTTCTATACACGAACAATGAGACTGAGGAAAGAGAAATTAGGGAATCGATTTCATTTACAGCACCAAAAATCATACGTTATCTCAGAATTAACTTAACCAGAGACATAAAGGATCTATATTCTAGAAACCACAAATCACTCTTGAAAGACATTGAAGAAGACACAAAAAGATGGAAAAATATTCCATGCTCATGGATCGGAAGAATTAACATAGTTAAAATGTCTATGCTACCCAGAGCAATCTACACTTTCAATGCCATCCTGATCAAAATACCAATGACATTTTTCGAAGAACTGAAACAAACAGCCCTTAAATTTGTGTGGAACCAGAAAAGGCCCCGAATCACCAAGGAATTGTTGAAAAGGAGAAACAAAGCTGGGGGCATCACGTTGCCGGATTTTAAGCTATACTTCAAAGCTGTGATCACCAAGACAGCATGGTACTGGCACAAAAACAGACACATAGACCAATGGAACAGAATAGAGAACCCAGAAACGGATCCTCGGCTCTTTGGGCAACTAATCTTTGACAAAGCAGGAAAGAACATCCAGTGGAAAGAAGACAGTCTCTTCAATAAATGGTGCTGGGAAAATTGGACAGCTATATGCAAAAGGATGAAAATTGACCACTTTCTCACACCATACACAAAGATAAACTCCAAATGGATGAAAGACCTTGATGTGAGACAAGAAGCCATCAAAATCATATAGGAGAACATAGGCTGCAACCTCTTTGACATCAGCCACAGCAACTTTTTTCATGACACATCTCCAAAGGCAAGGGAAACAAAGAAAAAATGAACTTGTGGGACTTCATCAAGATAAAAAGCTTCTGTGCAGCCAAGGAAACAGTCAAAAAAACTAAGAGGCAGCCCACAGAATGGGAGAAGATACTTGCAAATGACACTACAGATAAAAGACTAGTATCCAGGGGCGCCTGGGTAGTGCAGTCTTTAAGCGTCTGCCTTCGGCTCAGGCCGTGATCCCAGCGTTCTGAGACCGAGCCCCGCGTCAGGCTCCTCTGCTGGGAGCATGCTTCTTCCTCTCCCACTCCCCCACTTGTGTTCCCTCTCTCACTGGCTGTCTCTCTGTCAAATAAATAAATAAAATCTTTAAAAAAAAAAAATACTAGTATCCAAGATCTACAAAGAACTTCTCAAATTTTATGTATTTATCTGACAGAAAAAGAGAAGGCACGAGCAAGGGAAGCTGCAGGCAGAGGGAGAGGGAGACGCAGACTCCCTGCCGAACAGGGAGCCTGATGTGGGGCTCGATCCCAGGACTCTGGGATCATGCCCTGAGCTGAAGGCAGACGCTTAATGACTGAGCCACCCAGGAACCCCTGGGGGAGGTTTTTGATCACTGCTACAATCTCTTCATAATTATTCGGTCTGCTTAAATAATCAATTTCTCCCTGTTTCAGTCTTGGTAGTTTATAGGTTTCCAGGAAGGCATCCATTTCTTCCAGGTCGTTTAATTTATTGGCATAAAGCTGTTGATAAAAGTTTCTAATGATCGTTCCTATTTCATTGGTGTTGGTTGTGACCTCTCCTTTTTCATTCATAATTTTATTAATTTGGGTCCTTTCTCTATTCTTTTGAATAAGTTTTGTGAATAAGTTAAGCAGAGAAAGACAATTATCATATGATTTCTCTCATCTGTGGAACATAAGAACTAGGAAGATTGGTAGGGGAAGAAAGGGATGAATCATGGAACTTTACATCAAAAACTAGGGATGTACTGTATGGTGACTAACATAATATAATAAAAAATATTATTATAAAAAAAAGGAATAGAGAGCCTAGCAATAAAGCCTCCATATATGGTCAAATGATTTACAACAAGAGTGCCAACACGATTCATGGAGAAAAGAACAGTCATAAGGTGCTGCGAAAAATGGATATCTACATGCAAAGAATGAATTTGAACCCTCACCTTCCTCTGTATAGACAAATGAGCTCAAATTGGATGAAGGGGCCTAAATGTAACAGCCAAAACTACAAAATTCTGAAAAAAAAACCCATAGGCAAATCTCATGACGTTTGATTTGGCAATGATTTCTTGGATGTGACCACAAAAACACACAAAACTGTATATATCTATATCTATAGTTTGACTTCATCAAAATTAAAACTTTTTGTAGCAGAGGACAAAAGTGGAAGCTCAGCTCATGGAATGGGAGAAAATCTTTGCAAAGCACAAGTCTCATACAGGATTAATAACCAGCATACATAAAGAACTCTTACAATTCAACAACAAAATAACAAAGAGCCCAACTAAAATGGACCAAGGACTAGAATAGACTCTTCTCTAGAGATCTTCTCATTCAAATGGTTAGAAAGCACATGAAAAGATGCTGAACATCACTAGTCATTAGAAAATGAAAATGAAAACCACAATGAGATATCCCTTCATCCATTAGAATGCCTTTTATCAAAAACAAAACAAAGCAAAACAAAATACAATACAATGAAATAAAAATATCAGAAAATAAATGTTGAGGGGCGCCTGGGTGGCTCAGTTGGTTAAGTGTCTGCCTCCAGCTCAGGTCCTGATACCAGGGTCCTGGGATCGAGCCCCACATCGGGCTCCCTGCTCAGCTGGGAGCCTGCTCCTCCCTCTCCCTCTGCCTGGTGCTCTGCCTACTTGTGCTCTCTCTCTCTCTGACAAATAAATAAATAAAATCTTTTTTTAAAAAGAAAGAAATGTTGAGCGTGTTGTGGAGAAATTGAAACTCTTGTACGTTATTGTTAAGAATACAAAGTGACTAACATAACATAATAAAAAACTATTACAAAAAAGAGAATACAAAACGATACAGTCACTGTGGAAACTGCAGTATTTTCTCTAAAATTAAATATAAAATTTAGATATATGATCTAACAATTCCACTCTTGGGTAAATACCCCCCGAATTAAAAGTAGGCACTCAGATACTTGTACATCAATATTCATGACACCATTTTTCATGATAACCGAAAGGTAACAGAAAAAATTCATTTCTATCCATAGATGAACGGATAAACAAAATCAATATATACAATCAAATACTGTTCAATCTTAAGAAGCAATGATGTTCTGATATGTTTGATAATATGGATGAACCTAAAAAATATTATTCTAAGTAAAATAAGCCAGATACAAAAGGACCAATATATGATTCCACTTATAGGAAGTACCTAGAAGAGATGAATTTTATTTCATTTTTTAATTTATTTTTTAAATAATTTTTTATTATATTATGTTAGTCACCATACAGTATATCCTTAGTTTTTGATGTTGTGTTCCATGATTCATTATTTGCGTATAACACCCAGTGCACCATGCAATACGTGCCCTCCTTACTACCCATCACTGACCTATCCCAATCCCACACTCCCTCCCCTCTGAAACCCTCAGTTTGTTTCCCAGTCTGTAGTCTCTCATGGTTCATTCCCCCTTATGTTTACCCCCCTTCATTCTTCCCTTCCCTCTCCTACCAATCTTCCTGCTATTTCTTATGTTCCATAAATGAGTGAAACCATATGATAATTGTCTTTCTCTGCTTCACTTATTTCACTTATCATAGAGATGAATTTTAGATGCAAAAAAGTAGACTAAGGTTTGCCAGTGGTTTGGGGAGAAGAGGAATGGGGAATTCTTGCTTAATGGGTGCAGAGTGTCTGCTCGGGATGTTGACAGAGCTCCTGAAATGTACAGCGGTGCTGGTTTCACAACACTGTGAATGTACTTAATGCCACTGAATGGTTTTCTTAAAAAGGTTGAAACATTAGATTTTGTGTTATGTGTGATTTAGCACAATACGATCTATGTACTCAGATAGGGAGATCATCCAGGTAGAGACTTTCATTGCATTAAATGGCCTGAGGAAAAAGAGTACATGTATTGTTCCAGAGGCTGGTAGATTTGACAAACCTGCCCTTCAATGGGGGAGGTAGAACCGTGGGAGAAATCAAGCAAAGGGAAGAGCAGGCTTCAATCGTGTTCTGAAAAGAATCGTGGGTGATTCTATGTCTGGACAACGAGTTATGCATTAAAGGAACATGAGTCACCTTCAGGCAATCACTGAACTGCAGGTACAAGACGTTGCAGTTGGATTTCCCTGCCTCAGTGACTAGCCGGTCTTTGGAGACATCAAGAAATACAGAATCATTCCTTCTTACTTGAAGTGTCCTACAAACCAGGCAGGGATATAAATCAGAGGAGCAGGCTGCTGGTGCAGCACACGTAGGCTCAGGGTTCTTTTCTATTTCTCTTAGCTGCCCCTCGGGGAGAAAATCTATGCTTCACCCTTGCGGCGTGTGAGCTGGGAAAACCCATGTACTTAGCAGTATTTGCAACCAAACATGCCTCTTAATGAAGCCACGTGCTATTACAGGCGGGTCATGGGTGTGCCAAGGAGATTGGGTGGTTTGTTTTGTTAGTCTGGAAAAGAAGATTGGGGTCAGCAAGCTGAACTGCTAGGACAAAAATGGGAAGAAATAGGAATGCGTGTTGGGGGGAGAAATGGAGGGAATATGGGAGGGAAGAGGGAAGAGGATCAGAGGGTCAAGAGGAGCCAGGGAAATGTGAAAACTCTGTCATCTGTATATCTATAATCCTCTTTCCATCTCTGGCCCAGGCCTTGCCCCTGAACTCCAGATTTGTGTGTCCAACCAGCCATTTGACAGTTTTCTTAGATAGAAATAAACCTGTCATAGTTAGCATGTCCCCAGCTGAACTCCTCAATTTCTGCCACATTCTTGAACATCTCAGCTGAGGCACCTTATTTTCCCAGACACTCAGGTCCAAAACCCTTGGAGCTTTTCTTTCCCACCCCAAATCCTATACATCAGGACACCTTGAGCTCCCCTTCTGCCTGCACTCACAGTCTGACCTCTTTCCCCTTTCTCTCCTGACTGCTTTCTTGGTTAAAACTGCTTTTTCCTGTTGACATGAGTGCAGTGAGCTCTCAAATGCTCTAGTTGTTTCTATCTATGTGCTGTGGAAGTCTCTTCTCAACCAAATGCTAGATTAATTTAAAACTCATGTTGGGTCATGTCAGTTATGTCTTCAAAACCTTGCATTGGTAACCAGTTCACTTAGAATAAAAGCCCAAATCCTTAAACAGAGCAGGAGGATTCTACTCTCATGCTGTTCCTATGCTGTTCAGGAAGTCTCTTCCTCCAGAAAATACATGGCTCACTCCCCACCTTCTCATAATCTTTGCTCAAATCTCCATTCTCAGTGATGGCCACTCAGGCTACCTGTTTAAATACAACCCGCCCTGAAGATTCTGACATTGTTGTATCCAGCTGTACCGTTTTTTGGTTTTTGGGTTTTTTTTATTATTATTTTATGTTAGTGACCATGCAGTACATCATTAGTTTTTGATGTAGAGTTCCATGATTCATTATTGCTTATAACATCCAGTGCTCCATGCAATATGTGCCCTCCTTAATACCCATCACTGGGCTAACCCATCCCCCCTCCCTCCTCCCCTCTAAAACCCTCAGATTGTTTCCGGGAGTCCATAGTCTGTCATGGTTCGTCTCCCCCTGATTCCACCCCCCCTTCATTTTTCCCTTCCTTCTCCTAATGTCCCCCATGCTATTCCTTATGTTCTACAAATAAGTGAAACCATATGATAATTGTCTTTATCTGCTTGACTTATTTCACTTAGCATAATCTCCTCCAGTTCCATCCATGTTGATGCAAATGTTGGGTAATCATCCTTTCTGATGGCTGAGTAATATTCCATCTTATATATGGACCACATCTTCTCTATCCATTCGTCTATTGAAGGGCATCTCGGCTCCTTTCACAGTTTGACTATTGTGGACATTGTTGCTATGAACATTGGGGTGCATGTGGCCCTTCTTTTCACTGTATCTGTATCTTTGGGGTAAATACCCAGTAGTGCAATTGCTGGGTCATAGGGTAGCTCTATTTTTAACTTTTTGAGGAATCTCCACACCGTTTTCCAAAGTGGCTGTACCAACTTGCCACCAACAGTGTGAGAAGGTTCCCCTTTCTCCACATCCTTGCCAACATTTGTTGTTTCTTGCCTTGTCACAAAGTGCTGGAACAAACAATCCTATAATTTGTATGTAACCGGAAAGACCCCAAATCGCCAAGGAAAGTTTGAAAAAGAAATCTGGGGGCATCACGTTGCCTGATCTCAAGCTATACTACAAAGCTGTGATCACCAAGACAGCATGGTACTGTACTGTTTTATCTCAACACTCATCACTTGCTGTATTCTATGTTATTTATTGATTTGTTATGTCTACTCTTTCCTGTCCTTTACTTCATGATGATATAACTTCCACGAAGGCAACTACTTTGTCTCTTCTATTCACCAGTGTGCCCTAAGTTCATGTACCAGTTCTTGGTACCTATTAGGCATCCATAAATATTTGTGTAATGTGTAAATTGTCCAGTGCAACACCTTTCTGAGACCCTGAATCTATTTTCAATGTAGGATTTCTCAGGAAATTCTCAGGAAGCTGTTTCCCACATAGATGACTTGGAGGAAACAACCATTTGCATATACCCAGAAAGCAGAAACACCCAAGAGAAGCAAACCACAAATGTTCTTCCCCACACCCCACCCTTTCCCACATCCATTGGCAGATCTGCAGAAATCTCATGAGATGGAAGTGGGGCCACCGGGTTTGGGAAGAGCAATGGTTAGACGCGTGAGATCCAGAATCAGGCTGCCTGGCCTCCAGTCTTAGCACTACCATTTACCAGTGAGTGATTTTGGACCTTTCTGTGGCTCCTTTTCTTATCTGTAAGGTATGGGTGATGAGAACGTCCAGCTTGGATACAAAGATCACATGACATAATAGACGTAAGCATTTCCAGGTGTGTGGCACATGGAGAGTGCTCAAAAATCTAGAAAGTTATCACTCATGAGATTACATGAGGCATGGAGGCATCTGTGGACACTAGATGATTGGGATTGGGATGTATATATAATTATAGCTGCAGATCATACAGGCAGGAGTCCCCATATCATTTATCCCCTCCTTTCCTCCCCCAGGAATGTTTGTATGGTTATTACCCTGAAACATCATTTTCACTCCTGGCCATGTGAATGGGAAATTTACAAAGTGATGCAGGATGATTCCTGAGCAAATATTTCCTCCTGTGGTCCCTGCTCCCCAGGCTGCCTTGGGTAACTGGACATTAGGTCTCTGAAATTTACAATTGACAACACCCAATGGCCACTTCATCACACAAACCATCCCAACTTAAGGCCGGAGACTGTGCGATAATAAGAAGACAAATATAAAAGTGCAGGGAAATTGATTTATTGAAGCAAGATGTTGAAACCTTTACATTTTCCAGAAGAGGTGATTATTGAAAGACAGACATATTAGTCTATAAGATTCATATGCCACATTTCACCAGGATTTTCTCCTGAAACAGAGAGAGGAGAGAGAAGTTCAGTCATGATGCCCCTGGGGGTGACACCTTAACACAGACTCTACTCACAAGATCTCTGTGAAGCTTCAAGCAACAAAAGGCAAGTAGAATGGGCACAAGACAGGAAACCAGGGAGGATGGTAAACTAAATACACCTGACACAATCACAACAAATGATGCAAGTCAGGAAAAATGCATTTCCATAGTCTGGCCAATAAAGCCTGAGGTGACCCAAGAGTAGGACTCGGGTTTCTAATGGAAGGAGGAGCAGCCCAGGATTTTTTTTCTCTGCTTTCCCAGGGTGAAGGACTGTAATTTTTCACTGCAGTGGGGATATGGGGGTGAGAGACTAGAACAAGGATGGGAGGGGACTTTGGTAATACTGCTTTCAGGAGAGTCCCAGGTTCAGGGTGTGGAAAATCAACCAGATGGCACATGTCTTCTCAGCACTGAACACCCAGCCCCCGTGGGCCTTTGTGACTGAACCTCATAACCTAAATCCAGCAGTGGATAGGTGGAGAGACTTCTGGGTGATGATCTTCAAGCTAGTTTCTTCATCTCTTTCTCCAGTTCTCTTCTTCTTTTAGTCTTTTAAGAAGATAATTTGCTCACAACTACAAATGCTGGTGGGGATATGGAGCAACAGGAGCTCTCATTCATTGCTTGTGGGAATGGAAAATGGTACAGTTATTTTGGAAATTAGTTTAGCAGTTTCTTATAAAAGTAAGTGCAGCCTCCCCATATGATCCAGCATTGTGTTTCTTGGTATTTATGCAAAGGAGCTGAAGATGTGTCTGCACAAAATCTGCACATGATGTTCATGGCACTTTCATTCATAGTTGTCAAAATTTGGAAACCATCCAATGTTCTTCAGTAGGTCAATGGATAAAGAAACTGTGGTATCTTCAGACAATAGAATGTAGTTCTAAAACCTATAGAATGAGGTCTTAAAGATGAGCTGTAAAGTATGAAAAGGCATGGAAGAACCTTACATACATATTACTAAATAAGAGAAGCCAACCTGAAGAACTGCATACGTAGTGTATGATTACAACTCTAAGACATCCTGGGAAGGCAAAATTATGGAGACTGTAAAAGATCCATGCTTTCTGTGGTTTGGGAGGTGGGGGAAAGGATGAATATGCACAGTGCAGAGGATTTGCAAGCTGGGACACTACTCTGTATGAGACTATGATGCTGGATACTTGTCATTATGTATCTGTCAAAACCCATCAAATGTACAACCTGAGTGGAATCTAATGTAAATTACTGACCTTGAGTGATAAGGATGTGTCCATATAAGTTTGCCAGTTGTAACAAACATACCATCAGGTGTGGCATGTTGATGGTTTGGGAGGCCATGCATGTTAGGAACTGAGGGGTTCATTTGGATGCTGTGTGCTCTGCTTGATTTTTCTGTGAACCTAACACTTCTCTAAAACAATAAAGGCTATTGAAAAAAGGGAAACATCTTCTCTTCCAGCAAGAAAACAATCAGAAAAAAAATGAATCAATGGAATTGTCACCATATACATATAGTTGATCAACCTTCTGGAAAATCTAAGATAATCTACTAAAATAGTGTTAGGGCTAATAGAAGTTCACTATGTAGCTGAATATAAGATTAGCTTGTAACTGTCAATCACATTCCTATAAACCTGCTAATACCATTCAACATCATGGAAAAAATGATGCCATTGACAACAGAATAATAGCAGCAACAAAAACACGTTGGAATATACTTAAGTGGAAATATACAAAACTTTAAGGATCAAATAATCAAATTTTACTTAAAGATATAAAAAGGAATTTTAAAATATAGATGAACACTTTGTTCTTGAAGGAAATAGTAGAACATTAAGGAAGCCCACTCTTCTCTAATTATTTTACAAAATCCAATCCAGCCCACATCAGAATCCTCATCGGATAGTTTTACACTGTGTGTTGAACTCTGAAGTGCTGGATCTGTCAAAGGAGAATGTGTTCATTCACTGAGCAGTGTGAGCGGTGTGTAAGAAACCAACCGTAGGGTCAGACTACTGGGTTTAAGCTCAGCTCTTGTACTTTCTACTTGTGGGCACATCAGCAAGATGCTGACTTTCTTAGCCCGGTGCCTCATCTGCAAAATGAAGTGATAACAACAGTGTTTATCTCATGGGATTTATGTTAGGATAAATGAATTAATACAGGAAAAACACTCAGCACAGTGTCTGACAGTAATATCAGCTTCATGCTTAGGTAACAAAAAGGAAAATATACAAACAAAATGTCAAACAAAATAAATCAGCTCACTGCCAAGTCAAATCTCAACCGGAATGTAACTGACTCCACCAACGAGGAATGTTTATTTATCCTAAATGGGAACAAAGTGTGCTTCAGAAATTTGGTTTTGATTCCTTCAGGATTTCTCTCATGTTACAGTGGGATTTCTCTAAGTTAAAATTTCTCCCATGTTACTTTTGATTTTAAATTCCTAATCACTGAGTACTGGAACTGAAGGTATAGGAGAGTGGTGAATGGCCATAGATGTTAGTTATCCCCAAGCCACACAGGGTCTCTGGGCTCCTGTTCACAGCAGGAGACACTGGTCACATGGGTCCTTTTAGGTGAGGTTGAAATTCTGGGGATTCTCTAGGGCTTAAGTCTTTTAGTGGTTTACATATACATGGGACATGCAAAGGTCTAAGACATCACTTCTGGATTATAAGGTCCACAAATAATGTTACAATGGATATATCATGTGATCACACTGGTTGTCATGTTCCATTTCCCATCCATTAAGCATTCTTTTTCCAATTTATAAAGACAGAGGCATTTGTAACCCATCAGATCTTACACAGCAATGACTCCGTGTACAAATATCTAGACTCCAAAAAATAATTGAAAGTAATATTTTGTGGTACACCCATTTTTTTTCTATAGGAAGTGGTTTCTGATCCTTGTTTTGGATAACATCAAAGGACCTAATTTAGCTGGGGATGATAAATCATTTTTTTATTATGTTATGTTAGTCCCCATACAGTACATCATTAGTTTCTGATGTAGTGTTCCATGACTCATTGTTTGCGAATAACACTTAGTGCTCCATGCAATACGTGCCCTCCTTAGTACCCATCACTGGGCTAACCCATCCCCCCTCCCTCCTCCCCTCTAAAACCCTCAGATTGTTTCCGGGAGTCCATAGTCTGTCATGGTTCGTCTCCCCCTGATTCCACCCCCCCTTCATTTTTCCCTTCCTTCTCCTAATGTCCCCCATGCTATTCCTTATGTTCTACAAATAAGTAAACCATATGATAATTGTCTTTATCTGCTTGACTTATTTCACTTAGCATAATCTCCTCCAGTTCCATCCATGTTGATGCAAATGTTGGGTAATCATCCTTTCTGATGGCTGAGTAATATTCCATCTTATATATGGACCACATCTTCTCTATCCATTCGTCTATTGAAGGGCATCTCGGCTCCTTTCACAGTTTGACTATTGTGGACATTGTTGCTATGAACATTGGGGTGCATGTGGCCCTTCTTTTCACTGTATCTGTATCTTTGGGGTAAATACCCAGTAGTGCAATTGCTGGGTCATAGGGTAGCTCTATTTTTAACTTTTTGAGGAATCTCCACACCGTTTTCCAAAGTGGCTGTACCAACTTGCCACCAACAGTGTGAGAAGGTTCCCCTTTCTCCACATCCTTGCCAACATTTGTTGTTTCTTGCCTTGTCACAAAGTGCTGGAACAAACAATCCTATAATTTGTATGTAACCGGAAAGACCCCAAATCGCCAAGGAAAGTTTGAAAAAGAAATCTGGGGGCATCACGTTGCCTGATCTCAAGCTATACTACAAAGCTGTGATCACCAAGACAGCATGGTACTGTACTGTTTTATCTCAACACTCATCACTTGCTGTATTCTATGTTATTTATTGATTTGTTATGTCTACTCTTTCCTGTCCTTTACTTCATGATGATATAACTTCCACGAAGGCAACTACTTTGTCTCTTCTATTCACCAGTGTGCCCTAAGTTCATGTACCAGTTCTTGGTACCTATTAGGCATCCATAAATATTTGTGTAATGTGTAAATTGTCCAGTGCAACACCTTTCTGAGACCCTGAATCTATTTTCAATGTAGGATTTCTCAGGAAATTCTCAGGAAGCTGTTTCCCACATAGATGACTTGGAGGAAACAACCATTTGCATATACCCAGAAAGCAGAAACACCCAAGAGAAGCAAACCACAAATGTTCTTCCCCACACCCCACCCTTTCCCACATCCATTGGCAGATCTGCAGAAATCTCATGAGATGGAAGTGGGGCCACCGGGTTTGGGAAGAGCAATGGTTAGACGCGTGAGATCCAGAATCAGGCTGCCTGGCCTCCAGTCTTAGCACTACCATTTACCAGTGAGTGATTTTGGACCTTTCTGTGGCTCCTTTTCTTATCTGTAAGGTATGGGTGATGAGAACGTCCAGCTTGGATACAAAGATCACATGACATAATAGACGTAAGCATTTCCAGGTGTGTGGCACATGGAGAGTGCTCAAAAATCTAGAAAGTTATCACTCATGAGATTACATGAGGCATGGAGGCATCTGTGGACACTAGATGATTGGGATTGGGATGTATATATAATTATAGCTGCAGATCATACAGGCAGGAGTCCCCATATCATTTATCCCCTCCTTTCCTCCCCACTCTGATCTAGCACGGAAGGGGAACCCCAAGGCAGCACTGGCCAAAGTTCTCCTCATTGCACCAAGAGAGAAGTTAGTTTGTTTGGTAGAATGATGTGTGTATTCTAGCAGTGTTAATGAGAGAGAAGCGAGCATCCGAGGAGCACAGAGGAATGCTGCCTATGTAAATGAATATTTTCTCAAAGTCCAAATCTTCCTCCCCAGTGCCCAACATGGAGTAATGACAAAGAGCATTTTGACGTTGGATTTTTCCCAGCCTCACACCCCAACAATTGCAGCACCCAAAGTAATGTTTGTTAATGGCAATGAGCATAGACAAAGCAGTCTCCTATGACAGCCTTTATAAGTAATGGAGAAGCGTGGGGGAAATCCAAGGTACAGAGAGAGAATATGGCTAACGGATCAATCAGGTCAACTGGCTGCTAGCGAGGTCACTGTTTTCCGGGGCCTTTCTTTAGTCCCCTAGCCACAGTCTATACCCCCCATATTACATCTGCTCAACAGGCAATGACTGTGCTACCACGCAGACAGGACAAGAGGAGGAGGGTCACTGGGTGGAAAGTACCACCAGTAATCGACACATTATCATTTACTAATGTGGATCAGTAGTATCAATGGTGTTCAAGCATGCTGTGTGTGCTCTCTCTATCACCTGGTTCTCATCATGGGAAACACCAGGCAAACCACAACTGGGGGACATTCCACAAAATGGAAGGGTCATGGAAGACTGATTGGAAGAGACTAAGAAGCCATGCTAACTACATGCGATGTGGGTTCCTAAGAGCTTGGTGGAGGGTGAGAGGTGGGTGTAGACAAGTACAAAAAGAGGGTGAGTAGCTGAGAGAAGGAACCAAACACGTGTTCAGAGTGCATTTCATGTAGACTGGACATGATGTGAAGAGAAAAAGGAAAGCCTTTTCAAAATCCTGAGTGTGTGCCCTCACGTGTGTACCCTACCTCACACCCAGTCGTATGTGTACAGACACACAGACACACACAAACATGAGTGCATTCCAAGTGTATATACAGTGTGTGGCCCAGCATGCTGGTATACAAAGAATTTTGAGGATTAAATGAAATTGTAATACATGTTAAATTTCAGTAAACATTTGGCACATAGGAAACACCCAAGACATCATTAACAAGAGTTTGGGAGTACAGCCAGCACAAGTGGAGTCCTGGCGACCTCTGAGTGGGATGAGTGATGGCTCTTTTGTTTGCCTCTCTGTGTTTTCTGACGTTTCTGCAATTAGCCTCCACGGAGGAGGAGCCAAGCAGCATAACATGGTTAAGAGGATGAACTGTGGAGCTGAGTGGCCCGGACATGAGTCCCAGCTGCTCCACTGACTTAGGTAGGTGACTCTGAGCTGGTTGGTCTCTCTGCCTCAGCTTCCCCATCTGCAATCAGGAGTCCAGTCATAGCTAATAGGCGGGTGTTGTGAGGATTAGATCAATTAATTCACATAAAGTTGTCATTGTTACTAATCGGAACATTGTCTGTTTGGACACCCCTGGTAACCAGCTGCAGGTGACAGATTCATAGAGGAAATGCTCAGATCCCTGATTTCATGCTCTCAGATGAGACCCTGTCCTTGGCCTTCTGTGGCAAGTCAGGGTAGCACACCTGTGTTTATGTACAGGGGCAGGGAGAGGGTGAGGAGGCAGGGAATGGGGAGTCCCCCCCCCAAGGCAATGCTCACCTGTGAGTCCCAACAGCAGAGCCAGCAGCAGGTAAGGATGAGGGCGGGGTCCGGAGGCAGGGGCCGACATTGTGGAGGCCTGAGGACCCTGCTCTGTGCACATGTGTGTGCTGGAGAAATGGGGCCTCTATTCTGTGGGGGAGGAACAGCCCGCCCTTCCTGTGGTAGAAGAGGAAGCATCTATGATGCAGTGACATGGCTGTGAGGCAGTAATCTGCTTCGGGATTGTGAAACAGAAGTCAGGCAGAGAAGGCCTCACATGGTGGGGAGGGCCTCTTCCTAGGTTTCAGAGAGTGGACATACCCAGCAGGAATGATGCTTCCTACCCATCTGGGGCCTCTGCTCTCTGCCCTGGGTCCCTTCCCACATCTTGAGGTTTTCTTGGGCATTCCACACTTGGGAGCCCCAGGCCAAGAAGGATGTGCAGTTGGGGGCTGTGTCCCAAACTCCTGAGCCCAGGACACTTGGGGGTGGCTGGCTTGTGGCCTCATTCTGCACCAGCCTCCACCAAGAGCTACTCAGCTGGAAGAAGGAACAGGTACGCCAGGGTCTGCAAAACTTTGGTATTGAAAGTAGTCTGCTCCAGATATGACTCCCTATTCCAACCCTTTGTTGATGGAAATGGTAAAACTTTGCCCAAATGCACAGTGCAGCATGGCCCTCAGAAGTAGTATGTGTTTGGGGTGCCTGGCTGGCTCAGTCAGTGTATTGTGCGACTCTTTAGATCTGGGTTGTGGGCTCAAGCCCTGCATTCAGTGTAGAGATCACTTTAATATAAAAAGGAAGTTGTATGTGCTTACATCATTTCTTCTCTTTTTCAAGAGAGAAAGTGGATTCTATGTCCCAGAGAGCACACTCCCAGGCACTCATCTGAGCGTAATGAAGGCTACAGCCTCACATAAACCTGGTGTGAATGTGTAGATCAGCTCTCTTTGCTGTGCCAACACCCTGGAAACACCCAAAGTACCCAGTGATAGGTGAATGGTTGAATGAACTGTGGTGCGTTCCTACGGGGAAATACTACCCAGTAAGGAAAAGGAGTAACTTACCTACGTGTGCACAGCTTGTCAGTTTCCAAAGGCCTTATGTGGAGTGAACAAAATCAATCTTAGAATGTGTCATACCGCGTGACTCCACTTACACAACATTCTCGAAGTTAAAGAGAACAGATCGGCATGGGCCAGCGGTTTGGGTGGTGGGGCCGGCCGTCACTACGAGAGGTGAGCATAAGGGAAGCTCTGTGGCCGTGAAACTGTTCTGTACCCTGAATATGGTGGTGGTTACCCAAACTACACGCCAGCAGATGGACGCAAACAAAAGCTGGGAATGTTACAAGGTTGAGACACTTGATGTAATAAGCACTGGGTGTTATATGTTCCTGATGAATCACTGAATTCTACCCCTGAAACTAATACTACATTGTATGTGAACTAACTTTAATTTAAATAAAATCTTGAAAGAAAAAAAAGGACTGAGCTATAAAACACAACGTCACTGTCATTATAATGTGGATACTAACTATGACATTATCTAAAATTAAAATATTAGGGTGGGGGAGTAGAAATACACACAGGTGGTGTGGGGTCCATAGTAATAAAGCGTTACGTCCCCATCATCCAGAGTGGGAAGTCAGTGAATCGTGCCTATGGGTGAGAAGTCAAGAAGAGACGATATAGGCGTGGTGTGTGAGATCTGGCTTTAGAATCTAGAAGAATCAATTAAAAATGATCAATTAAAGGAGTGGAAAATGCTTGCCTCTGGGAGGTGGAAAATAGCGGGAGGTCGGGAGACTCCAGTTTTCATATGTAGAAGGTATAGAACTATTTACCTGTTGAAGCGTGTGCATATGTCACTTTAATGAGTGTAAAAACTAATCTAGGTGAGTCGATTATGTTGTGAGGGTTACAAAGAAGAGAATGTCTATACTATGAGCACCCGTCTGAGTGTGATAAGCTTGCCGGATATAAAATCAATGCTCAAAACTCAATTACATTCTTATGTCCTAAACCCCCTGCAAACAGTAATAATAATTCTTAAAGATTCCACACACTGGAAGGTGTTAAAGATAGCTCTAAGTAGGGATGCATAAGACCATGATGGGACCAAAAAGCCCTGTGGACTAGTGAACTGAAAGTCATCAAAGAAAACCGAAGACACCTCTTATCTGCGAGTGGCAAAACTTAGTACCAGAAAGATATCAATTTGCCCACATGAATATACAAAGTCAGTGCAATCGAATCATAATTGTAAAAGGGTTTTTAATGAAAGCTGGCAAAGTGATTCTAAAATGCATCTGGGCCAAGGAGAGCCATAGCAGTTCTGAGCAACAAGACGAGGTGGGAAGTTTTGCCCAAAAGAGAGACTGAAACTTATTATAAAGCTGTTCTAATTAGGACAGAGCAGTTAAAAAAAAATATTTTTTTTTGCATTAGCAAAACTTTCACTGATGCTCATATATGTTCTTCGATGGAACGCTGATCAAATCTTTCATTCACATAAAAAATGTGATTGTCCGTCTTCTTGCTATTTTGTTGTTAGAGTTCTTTAAACATTCTCTCAGGCATTGGCAAACTTTTTCTTAGAGGGCCGGACAGTAAATGCTTTATGCTTGTGGGCCATCGGGTCCGGGCCGCAATCACTTCTTTCTGACATTTCAGCCTGAAAGAAACCACAGATTATAAACCTGATTGGCACAAACGGGTGACTGTCCCAGATGAAAGTCCTTTGTTAGTTTTCGCTTGGCAAATATTTTCTCCTAGTCGGTAACCTTCCCTTTCTTTTTATTAACAGTATCTTTTTAAAAAATGTTATTTATTTATTTATTTGACACAGAGAGAGCACAAGCAGGGGAAGCAGCAGGCAGAGGGAAAGGGAGAAGCAGACTCCCTGCTGAGCAGGGAGCCCGATGTGGGGCTCGATCCCAGGACCCTGGGATCATGACCTGAGCCGAAGGCAGAAGCTTAACCATCTGGGCCCCCCAGGCATCCCTAACAGTATCTTTTGAAGAAGAAAAGTTTTAAAGTTTCATGAACTCAAACGGATCAATGCTTTCCTTTATAGATTGTGTTTCCCCTGTCTTATCTACAAAGTCTCTGCTAACCCAAGGCCAAAAAGATTTAGTTTTCTTGAGGTTTTTTTCTCCATGGTTTCTTCTAGAATCTTTATCATTTCAGTTTTTAAATTTAGGTCTATGATCCATCTGATCATATTAATTTGTTCTTCGTATTTTTGTATATGTTTTTCAGTAATATTAATATTAGGTAATATTATTTTAAGACAATATTAAATTTCGTATATAAGGAAATAGTCAAGATTCTTCTTTTTTTTTTTTTTAAAGATTTTATTTATTTGACAGAGATAGAGACAGCCAGCGAGAGAGGGAACACAAGCAGGGGGAGTGGGAGAGGAAGAAGCAGGCTCATAGCGGAAGAGCCCGATGTGGGGCTCGATCCCATAACGCCGGGATCACGCCCTGAGCCCAAGGCAGACGCTTAACCGCTGTGCCACCCAGGCGCCCCCAAGATTCTTCTTTTTTTTAACATATGAATATCTAATTGTTTCATGACCATTTGTTGAGAAGACGATCCTTTCCACATTGAACTGCTTTGGTACCTTTGTCAAAAATCACTTGGGCAAATACGTATTATGTATGGGTCTATTTCTTTTTCCATGCAAAGGCAAATTTTATTTTTAAAATATTTTTAAAAATTTTTATTATTAAAGTTGTCATACAGTGCTGTATTGGTTTTAAATGCACAACATAGTAATTTGAAAGTTCTATGCATTCTGCAATGCTCACGACGACAGTAAGTGTAATCACCCTTCGTCACCATGCGACATTATTCCATACTGTTGACCGTAGTCCCCTGTGCTGTACTCTCATCGCCATGACTTATAAGGCAGGGCAGTTTGGCAGAGAGAGAGAAGTAGCTCAACAGCAATAAGACCTCATGAAAAGAGCCACACATTTATGGAATCATTTGCTGTACGGCAAAGGCGGCTGTGCCGATCAGGGAGTCCTGGATAATTTATCCCAATGGGAGAAAAAAATATAAGATCCCTACCATTTATAACACATGCACAGACATACACAGACACACACAGACACACACACAGCTCAGAAGAATAAAGCTAGATCAAAGGTAAAATGGAAAGAGCAAAACTTCATCAAAAATTAAAAAGCTTTTTTTTTTATATTACAAAAGCTCCCAAAGGATACTAAATCTGTTGCAGCGTGGACCACAGCAGAGGAGCTAAAGGCACGCTCCCATGTGAGCCCATGGAAACAGCGAGAAAAACGCTGGTGACAAAGCTGTATTACCCAAACAGCCGATGAAGCTTTCATACCATCTTGAGCAGATTCCCTAAGTTGTAGCATGTTCTTATAACAGACAGCTACAGAGTCGTGGAAAATTGATAAAATGGAGCTACATACAGCAACATGAAGAAATCCCACAAACTGTGTTGAGCATAAAAATAAAAGTTCCAGAATGCTGTATACATATAACAACATTTACATAAAATTTAAAACATGCAAAGTAGTATTGCCTATTGCTTAAGGGCTTATAGTATGTGGTAAAATTATAAAATCAAATTTGAGAATTATAAACACCAAATTCAGAGCAGTGGTTTTAAAAGAAACAGAAGATTATAATGGCAAAATGTCAATATTTTGCAAAATTAGAATGGTAGGACCAAGGATTTTTTAAAATATATTTCTCATAAATTTCAGAACCAAAAAATGCTTATTCCACATAGTGATTTCAAAATATGTAGGTGTCAAAATAAAATCATACTTGTGAAAGCTCTGTATAAAAATAAGATATGCTCATTCAAATTATGGAAGCAGGCCAAGTGTCCATCATAGATAAATAGATAAAGGATACATATGGATATATGGATAAAGGGTATACAAATGTATATATATATATACACACACACACACACACACACATCACCTCTTCTTTTTATATATATAATGGAATATTACTCTGCCATAGAAAAGAATGAAATCTTCCCATTTGCCAAAACATGGATGGAACTAGAGGGTATAATGCTAAGTGAAATAAGCAGTCAGAGAAAGACAAATACCATTTTATTTCACTTATATGTATAACTGAAGAAATACAACAAATGAACGAAGGAAATAAAAAAGAGTCAAACCAAGAAACAGACTCTTAACTATAGAGAACAAACTCTTGTTTACCCGAGGGGAGGTGGGAGGGGGAATGGGTGAACTAGGTGATGGGGATTAAGAGCACACCTGTCAGGATGGGCACTGAGGAATGTCTGGAATTGCTGAATCACTATATTGTGCACCTGAAACTAATATAACACTGTGTGTTCACTAACTGGAATTAACACTTAAAAAATACAAGTAAAATGTGCTCTGAAAATTAAGGGTTGTTCCTGATCAGGAGCAGAATGGAAACCTTGTTTCCTTGACCCACTTGATTCCCTTTTGGGCAGAGGCAGCGCCGGGTTGAAGCTCAGGGCATCAGGGTCCAGACATCCCCAGGTCCCTTGGACCGAAGTCCATCCTTGACTCAGCTCTGAAGCCCAGAGAGAAGCAACATCAGAGGGTGTGAGCAAAGGGAGCATGTTTAGGGTAGAAGTGGGGGCGGTAGCTTCTCCCCCCACGTGAGCCTCTTGGACAGGGCTGGAGGCAATGTATTACAAGGCATGCAGGTGCAGTCGGGAAAATCATTCATTCATTCATTCACTTATTCATTGAGCATCTACTATGTGGCAGGCACTCTGCATGCCTGGAATCATGGTGCAGATCAGAAAAAAGATCCTTACTCACTACACCCCAGCCCCTCTATCTCAGTTCTGAATTCTCCCACCCCCATGTTCATCTTTGCCGCGAGTTAGAGCCTCCCAGTCCTTCGATGGGCTCCACTAGTAGATTCTAGTAATGCTTTCCTTATTCATTCCAAAAATAAGTCCTATGAAAACTGACATAAATAACTGCATATGGGGGCACTCTTTGGAGTCTGGAGCTCAAAGCTTTGACCTTCATCCCACCTCCACATCTTGGACCCCCACCCAGGATTTCAAGGGACTGCATTTAAAAACCTTCAAACCCCAGGGCACTGCAGGATGCATGAGAGCTGGAAGCCTCTGAGATCTCCAACAGACTTTTAGAGAAAACGACCGTGTTCTCAACCTTTCCTTGTGGCTGTGTGAAATAGTGGGCTCACCCTGGACTCCTCTGGCCAGCCCATGACGGTGACAGGACCTCTCTCTCTATGTACTAAGGCCTGCTTCCAACTCACCTGTTACAGGTTCTGCTGCCTACAGATGTAGGTGACTATGGAACTCATCACCAGCAGCACCTTGAAGCCCAGAAGGAGAGCCACAAAGATAAGGACAGGTGTCCCTGGACCTATGTACCAATGGGCAGAAGGAGACAGCAAATGGGACTCTGAGTTTAAATACCTCACTCCACTCAGGAGACAAGGCTGACCCAGTAGCACAGAGCAGTAGAGATGAGCTTACCTGAACTTCCAATGGGCTTGTATGTGCCGTGGGCTGCTGTGGGCAGTATGAGGTTGGCCTGGATGGGAGGTTGTGCCTCATGCTGCACCTTGCAGGTGAGGACCTGCTCATATCCCTGCCCCGACACATTCACCAAATGCAAGCTTTCCAAGGTGTAGGTCCCATCGCTATTCTGCTTGGATGTGAGTTCCTCGGCTCCCTTGAAGATATGACAGTTCTCTCTCCAGGTGAGATGCACACTCTGTGGATGGAATCTCTGCACGTGGCAGGTAATGGCCACCAAGTCCGAGGAGGGTGAAGACTGGGACACTGTCACTGTAGGGGGAACTGACACATCCCAGAGAAAGCAGAGAATGACTATAGGAAATCCACTGTGGGAGCCGGGGACCTCCTTGAAGATGGGTCATCTGCTCAGAACCCCCCCCCCAGAGGAGGATCCAGGTATCAGTTAAAAGGTGCGTGCACGAGTAAATGCACGGCTGAATGAGAGAGTGCACTGAGAGAGCGCATGCCTGATGCATTGTTGGATGGAGGAATGCATGGATGAAAGAACGATAGGATTGAAGAAATCCATCCAAATCTCTCCCTCTCTCTCTCTCTCTCTGTTTTTTTCCACTTTCACTACAAAAGATGCAAAGATAGACATTAAATTCTATTTAAGAACCTACAAGTCAGTTGCCTCATTCTCTGACTTGATAATAAGATGTGAAGAGTCACAGACTCTACACAGTTATGAGATTTTACATAGGAAGGAACTAGGGTTTGGAGAAGTTCAGTAACTTGCCCAAGGTCACAAGGGGCACAGCTGGGATTACGCCAGACACAGCATGTTTTACAAACATCATGCTGGTCTGACACCCCAACTTTAAGGCTATATGCATTTGTGATCCCAGCTTCTGAAATTATGATCTAACAACTTCTATAATCCTTTTCAACTGATTTTCAGCTGTGCAGTAGAATGTATTCATACTGAGGAAGATGTGGAAGATGTTAGGTACTATAAAATGTCATGTATTTCAGTAGAAGTCAATGAACACACAGCATGGTACAGTCTAACCATAGAGAGACCCAGACTGTGGTCCCTGCACTAACACCACCGTCAAATGCAAGAGCTTGTGTGAGTCACTTTCCCTCTGTCTCCAAAATTCTTCAATCATGCAATTGTCCAAGGTCAGATCATGTCTCATGAGTCTAGTCAAGACAGATTTCACCCCTTGATCTTGGATAGAGAGAATAACTCCTTAGGTGGAGACATAGAAGGAACAAAGGGCATCTGATCAACCCACCCAGCCCAACAGAATTCTGTCAGTGCTGCTTAATGTGTGGATAGCAAGGCAGGCCCACACCCCAGAAGGTCTCTGTACTCAGCATTCCCCTTTTAGCACACAGGCAGGGATTATTCCCAAGCAAAGAGGGGGACCCTGAGAAGGGAGGACTCAAGCCTCCTAACTGGGGTGATGTCCAGGAAGGATAGGCCAGGGTAAGGTACCCCCAGGCAAGTGTTATGGGCCATAGGAGATGCCAAAGTCCACTCAAAGGAGGGAGAGGCTCAGATGCCCAGTGAGTTCTCCTGGCTGTGTGGTATCCAGGCAGTGACAGGAGGACAGACACCCGGGCACAGCGGATGATTCCTGCTTCCACGCACGGAATGGTGGCGCATATGACGTCTCCTTGAATCCTCACAAAACCAAATGAGCAAAACATGGAAGCCTACTTGGTATCAGAAAACAACAACAGAAAGCCACTTAGAAGGAACCAGCACAAAACAGGCCCCAATTTCATAGACACTGTCATGGAAGCATTGGTTGAAATTTCATCTTGAAAAAATTTCAACGATAAAATTAATTTTACTTCATTTATATTTTAATTAAATATAACATATAACCACAACTATGCACCAACTCTTAGAAGGAACAAGTGTTGCGAGTGGAAGAAGATAGAATTAATTTTTTCCAAAACCTTACATGACAGTACCAACAGACCCTTATGGTACCCACAGATTTCACATTCGTGGCAGCATCATTAAAACGTAATGGAAAAATTATTTGAAAGCATTTGAATGTTCTATCAATTTTCACAGGGGCCTCTTTCAATCCAAGGGTCCTCTTTCGAAGTGCCCACGGACTCATGAGCACCGTGGATCTTTTTCTTCTTTTTCCATCTCGAAGCATTCAGAGGCTTCGCCTGTGATCCCAGCAGTTTCCCACATCACTGGCCTCAACTTCTTGAAATACAACTTTGGCCAGATCTCCGATTTCCCTTTGCACTGGATGCAGATTCTTTCTGCACGGTGTGGTCTCTTGCTTGCCACACTTCAAGCAAGGCAACGCTGATCTAGAGCGGAGGGTTTCTGGGCTCCACACCACCGCCCCCAGCTGCCTGATCTCAGGGCAGCCATGCTGGGAGGTCCTTCGTCCCTCCTGCAACTCCCGCAACACTTTCCTCATCTTCCTGCCTTGGGATTTCTCCATAACCATGAAATGCCACCCAGACCATGTGGGCATATCCGAACTCCCCTACCCCGCCCAGGGACCATCCTGAGGAACAGTCTACCTAGTTCCTGAGAGGGTCCCAGCGGTGCTGAGCCTCAGGTGTCCACCGGGGCACCCATTCATCAACTCACCCCTTCTTGGGCGTCCTGCCTTCCCTGTCTGACGTCCGCCATCCCTCATCTCAACTTCGGTGCCTCTGCAGATCATTTCCCACACGCCGGCAGTCAGTCCAGCTTGAGGCTCTGCTCTCAGGGGAACCCAGATGAAAACACCCACAATGATGGGAAACCCAGCAGAGAAGTAGCCAGTGTTGAGCGGGAGTGGGAGTGGGGGGTTGAGTGGGGCTAATTTTATAAGTAATTAATTCATTTGTGAATATTTGCATTTTCCTATTTTTGCCTCCTATGCACTTGTCCCGACTCCAGGAAATTGTATAATAAATAGATAAGGAGGACCCCCTGCATGATCATTGTCCTGCTTTACACTCAAGGATACCGAGGCTAGGAGAGCCTAAGTAACTAAGCAGGTGATCCCACAGACGGTAAAGAGCAGCTAGCAGCCCCAATCCATACGAAAGCTCTCTCACTCATCGGCTTTACCACCTGGGGCACACTTTACCTCTTTGAACCCCAGTGTCCTTGTGTAAATCACCAATGGGACAAACAGTATAGGGCAGTGGCACACACTTAATAAGTCAACCCACACGCATGTGCTTTACTGTGTGCTACGCTCATGTGAGGTGTTAATATCAACATTTTTATTCGTGTCACGTGATGTCTTTATTACCATGATAATAGCAAAAATGCTGAGGAAAATATTTTGCAAACTTTAAGGTCCTATACCCATTTAAGGAATTAATTTTCCTGCTGTGCAACCTTGGACCATTCGCTTGCCTTCTCTGGGCTTTAGCGTTGTCATACACAAGGAGAGGATTGCTAGAATTCCTTCCAGGCATGATGTGTATGACCTCATGGAATTTACAGACCTGCCAAGCATGGGTCCAGGCCAGGAAAAACAACCACAACAAAAAAAATCAGTAAAAAAAAAAAAAAAAAAAAAAAAAAAAAAAAAGACTTTGACGTGCTCTTCGTATAAAATAATAATAAAAACAGGAAATTCCCGGAAGATACTGTTGTCCATTTTACAGATGAGGAAACTGAGTCCAGAGAGGTGATGTGACTAGGACAAGTAAGAATGAATATAGCCGCCGGAGCAACTGCCCCTCTGAGCGGTTAGCACGAGCGAGGCCTGCCTCACGCACTTTACAGGTCTTAGGTCGCTGAATCCTTGCCACAACCGAGAGAGGGCGGTACCGTTCTCGGAGGAGGCAACTGAGGCAGAGACACGCACAGCCCACCTCTGCACGGACCCACCTGAGCGGGGAGAAGGTCCTTACCACGGAGGTACTGGTCCAGGCCGATAGTCTTCTGGAACACCGGTGTGGACTTGTGATTGACGTGGCAGTGGACAAAGGAGAGCACGTCGTCGGCCTGCAGCGGGTCGAGCACTCTGCTGGTCACGTTGTACGTGTCTCCGCTGGCGTGGACGTGGGTCTGCCACGTGGGGAGCGCGAGGTTCTTCTTCAGCCAGGTCACGGTAACCTGACGTGAGGGGAATCCGGGGAAGCGTAGGTCAGCCGGATGCTCGCGCCGGGCTCCGATCGCTGGAGGGGGACTTGCAAGGAATAGGAGTGGGCGCTCCGGCCTGCAGGGAGAGACCCCTCCCGTGAGAGGCACGGAGGTGCCCAGATGCCGGCGGCTCCATGAGAAGCCCCATGGCTTCTTCCCCCTAGGGTGTGAAGGTTAATTCTGATAGCAGTTGGAGTCAGAAGCCGACATCAGAGGCCAGGCAATGACAGCAGCGTGTCCGGGGCTGACTTCCACCCCCACCTCCCTGCAAACACCCGAATCGCTGGTCTCCGCTGTCCAGCTCTGCTAACTTGCCAGGTTCTGGCTGCAGTCTTAGGAGCGGGGACTATTACTATGTCCATTTCACAGATGAAGACACTGAGGCCCAGACAGGCTAGGGAACCTGTCCATGCTCCACAGTCAGGGGCAGAGCTGGGGTTCTTAGCCAGGCAGTCTGGCCCCAGGGTCTGTGTCTGCGGTCTCGGCTCAGGTCTGTTTTCCATCCCCAGAAAGGGAATAGCGCCTCCACGCTCAAAGCCCAGGTCATATAAAAAGCAGGTGGCAGAGAGAAGAGGTTAGGAGCACAGGCTTTGGGGTCACACTCAACTCGAGTTGCCCCTCCACTGGCTGCGCCTGAGCAAGTTAGCTCTTGGAGACCCAACCTCCCCATCTGCAAACTGGCAGGGTTCTTAATTTTCAGTTAATAAATTAGGTAAAGGAACTGGAGTAGAATATAGTGATCACCTAATGATCACTCCATAAATGATTTAACATCATCCTATGCTCACAATAACCATCTGAGAAATTATTAATTGTACTTCTAATGTTATAGAAAGAAAAGGCTCAGGGAGGTTAGTGACTTGCCCACAGGCCTCACAGCAAACGGAACTCACGTTCCAAACCAAGGGTTGTGACTTCAGGTCAGGGGCTCTTTATGTTACACCACGGCTGCCTTTACTTTTCTACAGTTGGTCCCTTAATGGTCATTTTAATATTTTGCTTCTTGCAGCCCAGCTTTGGGCTGGGCACCCCAAGGACTGCAAAGAGTCATGGCACAGCACGCTTTGTGCGCCCCATTGTTCGGTTGCCAAGCAGGGGTCAAAGAAAGGACACCCCGGCAGGTTCCAGGAGGCAAGTGCCGCAGTTGTCAGGGCAGAGATGAGGACCCCAGGACAGGCAGTGCTTTGCCTGAGGGCACAGATGGCTGGTGGCAGCCCTCAGATGGGACACCGATCTGCTTAGCTCCAGAGTCTGGCCACCTCCAAACACAAGATCCAGAGTGTCTGCTTCAGAGGAGGGAGGATCCCATCGCAGAGGTGAGGTGCAAGCAGAGGGAGCCCAGCAGCAGGAGGCCCTGGGGGCCAAGTGCCACTGTGGGGACCGAACCATATGCACCGCGGAGCCATTCAGGGACAAGGAAATACCAGAAATAGAGCGTGTAAGATTGAGATTTGAGAGAGGACGTGAGATCACACCAAGGTCTGTATTCTCAGGCAGGAAGGGGGAGAAAAATACAAAAGAGCACAGTGAATTTGTGGACAGACCGTCCTGCCTTCCGACCCCAGCTCAGACCTCTGAGACCTCTGGCCCCTCTGCTACCTGTTCTGTCACATGTCAGCCAAGCCATGCGAGCACGCCTGGGACACAGTAAGAGCCCTGCAGGTGTCAGCCAAACGTCAAACAGAAGGGGGCCAAGAAGGAAGCGAGGAAAAAGCTCGGAGTGAGTCAGCGAAGAAGTGAGTCAGAAAGAAATCACGACGCTCGCTTCGGAAGAGAAAAGACCGGTTTGGAGTTTTCCACCCAGATCCGTGTATCCCACTGGGTGAACGTTTCTCTTATTTCTGCTGGACAACAGACAAAAAGGACCCCAAGAGACTGAATGATGAGTGGGATCATTCCCCGAGAATTCTTACAGCAGGCAGATCAAGGCGGGATCTGTCCGCGGGAGACGCGATGCAGGGTCAAAGCCCCTGCGGGAGGACCTGCTGTTTCGCCAGCCACGCCTGCATCCACCCTTTGCGGGGAGCAGCGTGGGCCACGATCCGTGCGCACAGACGGCTAGCTGCTAGCACCTCCTGGAGGGAGCTGTGCTTCCCCACTTCATGGGGCTCCGGAGAGCTGTCAGTCCGCTCTGGGCTCACCCAGGCCTGGCCAATCGCAAAACTCTCTTCTCTTCCCACCCAACATTCCACCCCCACCCCCACCCCCAAGCCAGTCATTCTCCCAAGCTGATCCGGGCTGGACCAGGAAAAGCCGCGAGCGCTCCTGGGTCTGAACTGCTAGCAGGCAGCTCCCCCTAGTGGACAAAGTCATCTGCGGCCAAAAAGGACAAGAGGGGAGGAGGGAGAGGATTAGGATGGGGAGAAGGGAGGGTAGAAGGAGGAAGAGGAGGAGGGGGTTGGAGGAGAGAGAAAGGACACAGAGAGAGAGAGACAGAGAATACTGAATAGTAGAGAGGAGAATCTTGCTGCAGCACCCACTCTGTTTCCCAGCTAAGGGAGTTAAGAATTCTGGCCTCTCTTTAAAATTGACTCCCAGAGGGGAGCCTGGGTGGCTCAGCTCAGGTCATGATCCCAAGGCCCTTGGATGGAGTCCCGCATGGGGCTCCCTTTCAGTGGGGAGCCTGCTTCTCCCTCTCCCTCTGCCTCTTTCGGGGGGGGGGTGTGCTCTCACTCTTGCTCACTCTCTCTTTCAAATACATAAAAATCTTTAAAAATAAAATAAAATAAAACTGATTCCCAGAAACTTCCAGCTGAACCAGTTTTGATTAAAAGCCTTCCTGGAAGAGTCTGAGTACCCAGCAGTCTCAATCTCTGCCATTTCCTGCAGTCAAGTGTCAAGGCAGAGAACTTCCTACCTGAGGAGCTTATGGAATTGGAGAAGGGAAGTTCTGCTCCTTCTTCTTGGTGAGGGTGCGGGGGAGGGAGGGAACTTAGGGGTGAATGGCTCAGAGTTTTATCACCAGCCCAGGGCATCCTCCCTTCCTTCACCTTCCTCCAATGCTGCCCTGAGTCCCTGACCTACTATTGCCTGCACCCCAGGCCGATGGTTGGTGTGTTCACGTCTGCCCCTCCCAGCCCGGAGGGGCCGGCGAGAGACCGCACCCACCTTTCCCCAGCCTGGACCCCTGCACCCGCAAGGTGATGTTGGCCTGGACTGGGGGCTGCTCATCCTGGACCACCCAGCAGGCAAACTTGCTCCCCTCCAGGGTGGCCTCTGCCTGCCACGTGTGCTCCAGAGAGTAGGTCCCATCTGGGTTTCTCGTGACCTGCAGGGACTCCACCGTCTGGACCTTGTGTCTGTTCTCCATTCAGGTGAGACGTAGGTGGGAGGGGTAGAAGTGGCTCGCGTGTCAGGTGAGATTCACTCTCTGATGAACGTGGATGTGTGTCCCAGAGGGCTTGGTGGAGATCTTCAGGGTGGGGCCAACTAGACAAACAGAAGCGTCTGTTGAAATTACTGCTGCCCGGCAGCCCGCTCCTTCTCCCAGGAGCCCGCCATGGGACCTCTCGCTCTCTCATCCGTTACTTTTTTTTTCTAGAAATAATGTTTTCTTGTATCCTCAGTGTAAGGCAAATAAGGTGAAATGTTAATGTTCATTAAATACGGGTAGGGGGTACCTAGGTGTCTAGTATATTAGTTTTTGTATGTTTGAAATATTTCGTCTCATGAAATATAATTTTAAGAATGACTAAAATAGGATGCCCACAAGGACAGGAATTTAATGTTATTACCGTATCCCCAGCACCTACAACAGTGCCTGGCACACGGTAGCTATTCATTACTGGCCGAACAAATAAGACTTTTTTTTTTAATTTAAAAATGATAACAGTGATATTAATAGAGCAAGATGTTTACAATAGAAGGTTGGGGCCAGATCAGAAGATAATAGCAAGGTAATAATGATGATAAATCATTATAAAGGTTGGAGTCAAACATTCATAAACAACGTACTGGGGGCCAGGCACTGTTCTAGGGGCTTTATAAGGAATAACTCATTTAATCCTCACCTCACCCTACAAGGTGGTTTTACTTTTATTCCCGTTCTAAGAGGGGACTGAGGCACAAAGAGGTTCAGTAAGTCACCGAAGATCACACATGTGGAGTGGTACGGCCAGGATTCAGCCCACGTGGTCGGCCTCTGAAACCTGTGCCTTTACCAGCTATGCTGTGTGGTCAGCTACGGCAATGAGGGGTTCCAGGCTCCCTGTTGGGAACTGGGGCTCTGGGCAGAAGATTCTGGAAGCCAGCGCTGCTGGGGAAATGGTATCCCCCTCCTCCACCTACTGCCCACCCACCTTGGAGCACTTGGGAGAGGTTCATGGTCTTCCGCAGGACTCCTCCAGCATCCTGTGGGTGACTTCGCGGGTGAGCCCCGGTAAGATATCTTGGCGGGCCAGTGTCACCCACACCTTACTGGTGATGAAATAGTTGCCTTTGTCGTTAGGCACCAGGTGCTGAGCCGAGGCTGGATGCTCGTCTCTGCCCTTCATCCAGGTGACATTGAAGTCCCAGGAGCTGAAGGGGCCAGCGGTACAGTTGAAAGGCACTGGATTTCCGGGGGTTGTCCTCTGAGATGGGCCTGTCAGAGAGATGAAGGGCTTTCCAGCTGGGAAAGAGAGCTTGTGACCACACAGAGCAGGACGCATCCCACGCTCAACAGCCTGTGAGGGCTGCTCGTGGCACGTCCGGCCTTGGGGGCTTGCTATGCGCTGTGTCTGGTTCCCGCCTTAGAGAGCATGAAACACATGGTAAGGAAACAAGCTAATACATGGTTAAAACTGGGGCTCACTTCAGGGAAACTGGCAGTACAGAGGTAAAAAATGCCAGAAGGCTTATTCTAGAAGAGAATGGAGAAGGCTTCCTGGAGAAGGTGACATTTTGAGCTGAACCTGAGGGATGGATAGGAGTCAGCCATGAGAAGGGGCAAGGAATGAACATTCTAGAAAGTGAGAATAGCAGGTGAGAATACCTTAAGAGGAAGAGCTTGGTGGGCTTGAGAGGCTGAGAGATCCGTAGGACTCTGAAGAGCCTGTGGGACAGGCCATGCTCCTGACTCCACTCTGAGTGTGATGGGAGGCCACTGGAGGCCCCTGGAGATTGTGGACACAAGGGCAGGTGGCCTCACTGGCGTCATTTAGAAGGAAACTGGTTGCCGTGTGGGGGATGGAAAGGGTTGCCGGGACACCAGCAAAGAGGTGGTGTTCTAGGCCTGCCTGGCCCAGGATGGTGAGCGACTGGGGGACCAGAGACCCGTGTGGCAGATACAGCCAGCAGGACTCAGTGACAGGCTGAAAGCGTGTGGGGGACACAGTGCCTTATGGGGAAATGTCTCCCAGGCTTTTCTCTCGGGCGTCCGGGTGGATGGTTCTGGTTTTAGGGGAGATGCGTGGTGAGGACTCAAGGTTTCCCTCTCAGACATCAGTGTGAAGTAGAGAGCCACAGTGGACAGGGACAATTGGCACGCCTAATCAGATCCATCCTGACCACCTCTCATTGGGCATCTACCCTCTGCTTGTTCACCTCCAGGGATGGGGAGCTCTCTCCCTCTTCTAGCCCAACATCTGTGTCCTAGAGTCATCCCAGGACAACTGCAGGACTAGACTCCCCTCCCTCTCAGATCACTCTGAACACCCAAGACATTGATCAGAAGTCTTAGAGAACGAAGCGGCATGTTCACAAACCAGAAAAATGACCCTCGGAAGGTGAAGGAGCTCACCCCAGAAGAGGAGACAGAGACAGAGAGGGTTAGTGACTTACACAAGGTCACCCAGCCTGTCGGGGGCTGAGGAAGGATGTTAAGCAGATCTGTCTGCCTGAGAGTCCTGCACTCTTCCCATGGTACCAGAGATGCCGTCATTCGGGGGTCCTCTCCCTCTGTCTCTCCGGCCCTCATGCCCTCTCTGACCTGGATCTGCTAGCTTCTTGGACCGGAGTCGACATCCAGAGACTGGGTGGGAGGTAGGCTCCTTCTCACTCCCTGTCCTTCCCCAGTTTCTTGCCCTCCTGTCCTCCTGACCCCCCATCACTTTCATTTCCCCACAAGGTCCACAGTGAGGAAGGGATGCAAACTAGCTCCCTGGCAGGTGGGCAGAGGGCTCAGTGAGGTCCTCTGGGACCCAGACCCCTGCAACACAAGGCAGTGGGGTTTAGTAATCCCCGAGGGCCTCTCTGCTGGCTCTGAGGGTGTCTCTGGGCAGCACCCACGACTTACCTGTGAGTCCCAGCAGAAGGGTGGGCAGGAGGGAGCCCAGGGCCTGGCCATGTGGAGCAGCCATGGTGAGGAGGCTCAGTGTCCCTGATCTGTGCTAGGCACCAACCCCGGACAAGGCTCCGCAGAGCCCGGGAGCCACTGCTGGGTCTCCTGACAGCCGAGGGCGGGTCACACGCTTCCTGGACACATGCCCACCCAGGGTCTGGAGTGGTGGCTTGAGCCACAGGGAAAGAAGTGGTCCCTGTGGCTCAGACCTCCTTCCAAACTCCAAGCCCTCAGGCCTGGGGTCTGTGGCTGGGGGCATGTCTGCTGCCCGTAGCCTAGGTGCTGACTATCCCTGAGCCTCACGATGGGGGAGTGGGAAGGGGCTGGGCTCCACCCTGAGCCTGGAGCCACAGGGCTAGGTGATGTGCTGAGCCTGGTACTGTCATGGACAGCCTGCTCGGGCCCAGGCTGCGGTGGCTCCTGGGTCTACCGAATTGGTTGGGTGTGGCCCGGGAAGGGCTGGTGAAGTGAGCTGGGACATACATGAGCAAATAAAACCAAGAAGGGGCACAGACTTGGGTGCCCAGCCCCTGCCCGCCGCTTCCCTAGGCTGGCACAGTGTGGCCCGGCTTCTCCTGGTACCCGGCTAGAACTGTCTAGTAGGCTCCAGGCCGGGGGAAGCCCAATGTTAAACACAGCTACCAATGCCCTGGCCTCTCCCCCTGGTCGCTCCGCACCCCCTTACGCTACTAGACTTGGCTTCCCACTGGCTAGCCCCGACGTGTATCCCTATTCGCTCTTGATCCCTTTCCCCCACGAAGAATGATCGGCCGTGAGGATTGCTGTCTTTCGTTCATTGCTGTGACCAGCACCTCGCCCCGTGCTGGGCACATAGTAGGTCCTCAGTAACAATGAATGGGACCAGGTATGTTCTCAGGGCTAATAAAAGGCACAAAGTCTGGCTGGGCTCCAGCCATCCCTCCTCTCCTCTGCTCTCTGTTCACCCACCCAGCTGAGGACGGAGCCGTTAGCCTGGGGACACTGCTTTGGAATCTCTCCCCTTGTCACCTCAGCCAAGCCGGGCACCCCCCAAAAAATACCTCCTAGGGATAGGGGTGCCTGCGGGAGGAGGAAGTCGGCTCTTCCCCCTCCAGGTTTCTCCTGAGGTAGACTGTGGACTTGCCGCACTAGCAGGAGAGAAAGGAACTGAAAAGAGATAGGGTGGTGGAGGTGCGGCCCGGACTTCCCCCACGTGGAGTGGCTGGGGGCCCGGTGCTCCGAGAGCCTCCAGGAAGGAGGATGGCCAAGCTTCGAGCATCCTGTCAACAGCCCACTTGAGAGGGCCCCAGAAGCAAGAGGCCGCAGCATGGACTCTGGGGGCAAAGCTGGATCAGACCATGGGCACCCCTCCACCACACACACACACACACACACACACGTGTGCACGCCCACACACACACACGCATGCCCACACATGCATACCCACACATGTGCATGCACACACATGCATGCCCACATATGTGTGCACGCCCATACACGTGTGCATGCCCATACACGTGCACGCACACTCACATATACGCACACCCACATGCATGCACACACGCAATGTACACCCACACAAGTGCACACACACACATGCATGCCCACACACGTGCACGCCCACAGGGCCCTCCAAAGGACTCACACCTGGGACCCGATTCAGGGACGTTGGGAGGAGGAACGGAAGAACAATTTTGCCTCCACCCCTTCCAGATCTCGCAGCAGAGACTTGGTGGCAGTGCAGGCCGTGGTGAGGGAAGGAGTGATGTTGGCCTGCCGCTGGATGTGATGTCGGCATCTGGAAACGGCTTTGGTGGGGCTGCACTTTAAACAGGGCCTGACACGGAAGAGCTTTTTCATAAAAGTTTGATAAAGTGATTCATCCGTAGTCATCCAGTTGTTCAACTATCCTGGATCATCTTCTGGCAAGTGTCCAGAAACGTGGGCTCGTGCCGAAGAGACAGAGAGGCAGGCAGAAGAAATGTGACAGAGGCAGACTAGAAGCAGGGCTCAGGGATCAACAAAACCAGTGGGGGCCGGGCCCCTGCCAGGTTCAGCCAGCTCCATGAAGTGCTGGCTCCCATCACAGGACCTTGGTCAAACCCGAGCCCCAGTTTCCTAATATGCAGCAAGACGCTAGTGATATCTACCTGTGACTGCACTGTGTGCATGTAATGTCTAAAGTCCCGAGCATAAAATAAAAGCTAAATAAATGTGAGTTTCCATCCTGAGAAACGTGACCTCGTCCAGATACTTCTCAGGCTTCTCCCACCTGTTAACTCCTTCTACTCACCTTTCTGCTCTTCGCTCAGTTCTCTCCGTGGAAATACCGTGGGGCCACAGGGAGCTTTAGATGTCTAGTATCCATGTGGGAAAAGTAAAAAGAAAGATGAAATTAATTTTAACTAATATATTTTAACCCAACATCTGAAATCATATCATTTCAGTAAGGAAATGCTATTTTACATTACTTTTTCCTATAATCTTTGAAAGTTTCAATGAAGTGAAATGTAGTCCTACCAAAACAATAAAATAGTGTTAATAAAATACATGTATTTTTACACTGCTTCAGTTTTTAAACATAAATTTCAATTAATTAAAATTAAATGCAATTAAAAATTCAGTTCTTGGGGCGCCTGGGTGGCACAGCGGTTAAGCGCCTGCCTTCGGCTCAGGGCGTGATCCCGGCGTTATGGGATCGAGCCCCACATCAGGCTCTTCAGCTATGAGCCTGCTTCTTCCTCTCCCGATCCCCCTGCTTGTGTTCCCTCTCTCGCTGGCTGTCTCTATCTCTGCTAAATAAATAAATAAAATCTTTAAAAAAAATAAAAATAAAAATAAAAATAAAAATTCAGTTCCTCCACCAACAGCATTTTTTTCACAGAACTAGAGCAAATACGAAAATTTGCATAGAACCACAAAAGACCCTAGATAGCGGAAGCAATCTTGAGAAAGAAGAACACAGCTGGAGGTATCACAATCCCAGATTTTGAAATATACTACAAAGCTCTCATAATCAACACAGTATGGTACTGGCACAAAAACAGACACGTTGATCAATAGGACAGAATAGAGAGTCCAGAAATAAACCCACCCTTATATGGTCAATTAATCTACAACAAAGGAGGCAAGAACATACAATGGAAAAAAGACAGTCTTTTCAATAAATGGTGCTGGGAAAACTGGACAGCTACATGCGAAAGAATGAAACTGGACCGCTTTCTCATACCATACCCCCAAAAAACTCAAAATGGATTAAAGAGCTAAATGTGAGACCTGAAATGACAAAACTCCTTAAAGAAAACATAGGCAGTTATGTCTCAGACATTGTCCTCAATAACATTTTTCTAGATATGTTTCTGGAGGCAAGGGAAACAGAAGCAAAAATAAACTCTTGGGGCTACGTCAAAATAAAAAGCTTTTGCATGGAAAAGAACCATCAACAAAATGACGAGGCAACCTATGGAATGGGAGAAGATATTTGCAAATGATATATCCGATAAGGGGTTAATATCCAAAATATATAAATAACTTCTGCAACTTAACACCAAAACACTCCCCAACAATCTGATTTAAAAATGGGCAGAGGACCTGAATAAACATTTTTCCAAAGAGACATCCAGATGGCCAACAGACACATTGAAAAGATGGTCAACATCACCCACCATCAGAGAAATGCAAATCAAAACCACAATGAGAGATCACTTCACACCTGTCAGAATGGCTAAAATCAAAAAGATAAACAATGAGTGTTAGTGAGGATGGGGAGGAAAAGGAAGCCTTGTGCACTGGTGGTGGGAACACAAACTGGTACAGCTCGTGTGGAAAACAGTATGGAGGTTCCTCAAAAAGTGAAAAATAGAACCACCCTAAGATCCAGTCCTTCCGTTACTGGGCATTTACGCAAAGAAAATAAAAACACTAATTTGAAAAGATATACGCGCCCCTGTATTATTGCATTATTTACAGCAGCCAAGATATGGAAATAACCTAAGTACCCATCCACGATGAATAGATAAAGAAGATGTACTACACGTACACAGTGGGACAGTCCTCAGCCGTAACGGAGAATGAGGTCATTTGCAAGAACATGGATGGAGCTGGAGAGCATAATGCTAAGTGAGATAAGTTGGAAAGAGAGAGAGAGAGACCATATGATCCCCCTCACATGTGGAATTTCCGAAACAGGCAAATGAACAAACTAAGAAGAAAAAAAGAGACAAGCAAAACCCTAGACTGTTGAATACAGAAAGTAAACTGACGGTCACCAGAGTGGGGGTGGGTGGGGGGATGGGTGAGACAGGTGATGGGGATTAAGAGGACCCTTATCATGATGGGCACTGAGTCATGTATGGAATCGCTGAATCACTGTATCGTACACCCAAAACTAATATAACACTGCATGTTTACTTCAATTTTAAAATAAATGTGTGTGTGTATATATCATGTATGTATTAATATAATTAATATTGTATTACTAGTATATAATAATATATATATATATATATATATTTAATTCACTTCCTTTATGGCACTGGCCACATTTCAGGTGCTTGGTAGCCACATGGAGCTAGCGGTTGCCATTTTGGATAGTACCGTCTTGGGTGAGACATTCATTCTTCAGGAAAGCTATCCCTACCCTGATACCACCCCCCATATCACAGCTGTCATTTATTTTCAATTTGCAATTAGTTGCATAATTTCCTTTATGAGACGTAAGCTCTGTGAGGGCAGCGACCGTGTTTTTGTTGACCCCTGTGAATAAGTACCAGGGGGCATAGTAGGTGCTCAATGAATGTTTGTTGGTTGGATGGATGGATGTTTAGATAAACAAACAAACAAGAGAGGATGTGTGCTCTGGGGGTAAGGAGAAGGAGGGGGCACTACTAATGAGAAAGCAGAGAAGGCTTCCTGGAGGAGGTGACTTTGTCTTCAAGGGCCCTGCTCTGCTCTAAGGCGTCAATCACACCATCTGCAAGAGAGGAGGGGACTGGCAACACCAGGCTGGGGCCGTAGGGGGTGGGTGGCCATGGGCAGTCTGCCTTGTGAAGCTGGAGGGCTTGAGGAGAGTGGGAGATTGGGGTGGTCTGAGGAGTGCCAAGGTAACCACAGGGTTCACCCAGGCTGGGCTTTGTGCCCACTGGGCGACGCTGGGTTTCCTGCGTGAATCCACGCCAGTCTTCTTCCTGATTCCAGCAGCAGGAAGTGAATCTCAAACAGTTGGCAAACACGATGTCTTACGGGTGGAGGGACCCGAGAGAATTCCTCATGAGTGAGGACCCCAGCCCTGGCCCAACGGGCTGAGGAACCAGAGAGACAGAGAGCTCCCAGCTCCGCAGAAAAGAGGCCACGATGGTCCCTGAAATCCAGCCCCTTCCTGCCAGGATCCGTGACCATCCCCCCACCTCACCTTAGATGAGGCTTAGACTCAGCTTAGACAAGCCGTTCCTGTCACCCTACTGCTCCTCCAAAGACGTGTGTCTTCCCAAGATGGGGACCCACGTCCTTGAGGGCAGAGCCCATCGTCCTCTTGCTCCATGTGTGAGTCCTCAGTGCCTAGCCCAGTGCCTGACACAAAACAGCCTCCGGACACGTTTGCTAAGTGAATCCGTGTCATCAGGGGTTCGCTCATTCCTACAACAGCTCTTTACTGAGCGCCGGTTATGTGCCAGGTAGCAGCAAGTCACCGAGCAAGAGAGCAGAGAGCAAGACAGGTCCCCAACCTCTGGGAAGCTCTGTTCTAGAGGGGAGCCTGAGAAACAAAGGAACAAACATGCCGCATAACTTCAGGTTGGGTTAACTGCTACGAAGGACCGCACGGGAAGACCTGGGGTGGGGGCCGGGGGAGGCACGTGAGCTGAGACCGAATGAAGGGAAGCCACGGGGCCATCTTTGGGAAGAGTGCTGTAGAGAAGGACTCAGCCTGCAGGGTGGGTGCGAGCTGGGTGCAGCTGGACCACAGCAGGGTCACGGCGTAGAGCAGGGGGAGGGGAGCAGACGGTCATGGGGGAAACCGCAGGGCCTCATCTCGTGGCCTGTGGTAAGGAGATCGGATTGTGATCTGTGCACACTGCATCAGTAGGCCTGAGGGCCGGGTGCGGCAGGATCTGATTCGTAAATTAAAAACTCACACCCAGGTGGCTGGGAGCGGGGAGGTAGGAGGGTCCAGGAGGGGAGGGGAGGGTCGGTGGCTGCGTGGGGGGTGGAAGGAGGGAAAGCAAGAGGCCACTGCAGCTGTGGAGTCTGGAGCCTGGGGGAGAGACAGGGATGGTGGGGAGTGGGGAGGAGGCATTTGCAAAGTGTCTGCATGTGAAGGGTTTCCATACCACACGGCATGCACGGGGTAGGGGCAACTGGAAAGAATGGAGAGGAGAGAGAGGGGGAGGGTCCCAGGGCTGGGGTTGTGATTTGGCTCTGCAGGGTGACTCTCTGGGCCTCAGTTTCCACAACTGAACACGGAGGGGTTTGGGTCAGGTGACCTCTAAGGACCCTCTCGCTGACTATTCCTGAGCGGGGCTCGTTTCCCCCGAAGTCTGGGGTCCCGCGAAGTCCAGGCCTCCCTCGCACCATGTCTGCGGAGCCTGCTTCCCCAGGCAAAGGGCAGGGTCAGCATCACGGGCGTGAGACCCCTGCAGCCATGCAGGGCCCACGCAGGGACAGACTCACACTTGTGTCCCGCTCTGCCATCACCGTCTTGAAACACTTCATGATTTTTGAACAAGAGCCCTGCATTCTCAGTTTGCACTGGGCCCTGTTCGTTATGGGGCCGGTGTGGCTGCCCGCCCTTGGCCTCCTCCGTGAGCGGAGGGGAACTGCCCCAGAGATGGCAGGCACCCTGCAGCAGGGTGACGGCAGGGAGGGGAGGAGGCCCCTCGGGTCGCTGCGCACCAGGACCGAGGACCCTGGCTGGGCCCCTCTGAGGCGCCTGGGTCCCTGCGATCCCCCGCACCTCCCCACACCTCCGGACTCTCTGATATCCCCACAGTCCCCACAACTTCCCTGTTCCAGGCCTGGAGACTTTGACCACTTGGATGGATTGACTCCCGCGACCCCACTCCCATAAAGCAGAAGAAAATAAAAGCAAATAACAGGAGATGACAGGTGAAGATCAAGGCCCAAAGAGTGGCTTTGATGATGGGCTTGTGGGCTCCATGCACTTGGGGGGGGGCACATGTGTGGGAGCAGGAGGAAGAAAGCGAAGCCGGGGGAGATGAAGTGACTCGTTTGATAGACCCCGCGGCCGCACGGAGCCAACGGGGTAGTTCCAGGGAGGTGGCTTTCACCTTCAGAGAAAGAAGGGCTTTCTAACAATGAACGCTCTCCAATAGTGAAACCACTTACCTTCTGAGAGGGAACTTCCCCTCACCAGGGGCGTGCAAGCCACTCTTGTCACGGGACAGGACGCGTGTCACGGGTGCTGAAGAAAGGTTCTGGCTGAACAGTGGGACTAGGGAAGTGGTTTTTTTTTTTTTTTTCAAACCACGGACCACAATGCGATCGTGGGGGCATAAAATCAGTGGAATGGACCCAAAGCAGTATTTTCTTTTTTTTTTAAGAATAGAATAGATAGGAGGCGAGACAAGAGAAGAGAAGAGGAAATGTCTGGGTTTATCCCACACAGTAAGGAAAAATGCTGTTTCTTGAAACTTCCTCTGTGTGTGTGTGTGTGTGTGTGTGTGTGTGCGCGCTGGCCGGCAACATAAAGTGCACTACTCGCCGTGGGTGCTAGTCAGAAAGATTGAAAGCCTCGGGAAGTTCTTTTCCAAGAACCTTCTCAATTTGCAGTCATGTGAGGCAAAGTTTTTAGATCGTATGTATGAAATTATGAGACTGGAATTCTAAGATTCATTTATTTCTTTTTCATTCATTTACTTCGCATTTATTTCATGGCTCTTGTAAGCCATGCTGGGTGCCAGGGGCACGGAGAGAAATCACAATCAGTCCCTGCCCGCAAGTCAAGGGATGGAGACAGACGTTTAAGCAGGTCCTATATACAGCGTAGCTGTATATAGTGCTTCAGTAAGCGCTTGGCCAAGATGTGTGCACATTTCGCCCAGACCTGTTAAGAAGGTGCTTTTCTCAGCACCATTCTGCAGGTGAGGGAAGAAAACAACAACCAGGACTCAAATGGTCACACAAAGGAGTAATCAAGGACACCCAGCAGAGCCCTGATTTGCACTCAAGACCACCTGAGGGTACAGGTGGGGGGTGTGGAGGGTCAAGGAAGAAGAGTCTGATCGAGCCGCTGGGTGGCTTAGGGAGAGTCAGCCAAAGTATCACAGCAGAAGGAACCCTTGAACTGTCTTGAAGGGAGAGCAAGAGTCTGATGGGATGGCTAGCCAAGGGGGCAGAGGCTCTCCTTTCCTGGAGAGACAGCCAGGAGCCATGCTGAGAATAGGAAAGGGTGGGATGTTAGAGCAAGCGGACCTGGTTTGAACTTTAGTTCCGGCTTTTACGAGCTGTGCAACCCTGCGCAAGTTGCCTAACCTCTCTGGGCCTCCATTTTTTTCCTGGGAGGTTAGCATTAGATTAAAGATCCCGAATATAATGTGTCTAGCATTAGCACAATAGTGGGAGCTTCATGCTGATTACAACCCATTGGTGAGGTTTCCTGAGTTCAAATCCCATCTTTGGCACTTACCATCTATCTGGGTGACCTTGAGCAAGTTACTCACCTCTCTGTGCCTCGTCTTTAAAACTGCATAAGGAACATTGCATCAACAACTGGGGATGTACTGTATGGTGACTAATATAACAAAATAAAAATTTAAAAAAAAGTAAAAAAATAAAATAAAATAAAACTGCATAAGGCTATGAAAATAAGTTAATACATGTGAAGTGCTTAGAAGAGCATCAGGCACAAATCAGGTGCATGATAGAGACGGCCCACTGTTAATACTTCCATGTGCTACACGCTGTGATAAGAGCTTTATAATTTTATTCTTTAATTAGATTAACAAATGACTGTGGAGGGGTCGCCATGTTGCAGGCAACGTTCAAGGTTCATCAGAGAGTCTACTTAATTCAGCACATGGCTGGAACCCTGAGTGTGATACTGAGTTCATCTTCTGGGGGGAGCGGCAGTGGGGACAGGATTTGGGTGGGAGGCGAGATGGGGGGTGAGAAATGAGGCTGGAGAGACGGGATGGGTCAGATAATGAAGAACATTTTATGTCACGTCACCCTGTAAGCTGTGGAGAGCCCATGGTGATTTTCAATCTGGGGGATTTTTATTCATAGAATTTATGATTCCCCCGGTGCAAAACTCGAAGTCTATATGCCAAAGTCTTTATGATCCCAAGATTATAGTCCTATGATTTTGTGACCCTTAATATTTCTTACTTGCAATGGTAGATTGATATAAAAAATGGCCATAATAAGGACTTCTGGTTTCAACTCTGACACGTAAAGAGCTTAAAAGCCATTACTTCTGTCTTAACTATAAGAAAAAGTTGGGTGAGCTGAAAAACAATGACTTTTCTTGACTCCACCAGAGAACAGAGGTTGCAAGGCAAACTGCCACCCCAGAGTCTGAGGAGTGGGATGCGTCCAGAAAGATATGTCACCCAAGACTGGCTGAGCTGTTGCAATGCCAAAAGTTGATGGGAACGTAATAATTCTGATGAATTACCGAAGGCATTATGGGCACCAGCATAAGATACAGAAGCCCCCGGGGAGCCCTGGTCATGGGCAGTGGGGAAGACCTCATACTTTTGCTGATTTTTTCCTCTAGGAACCTCACCAGGTTCTAATGGGGAGGATCTGAGAGAGCTCTCCATGTGGCCCCGGCAGGGAGAGGCAGCGTGGCCATGCTGAGGCCCTCACAGAACCTTTCCCCTCAACTCCGGTGGACAGGACTTTGCCAGAGGGCAGTTCAGAGACTTTATCCCAGCTAAGGCCAAAGGAACTCTGCCCGACTCGGCCCTCTCCAGACTTCCTGTTTCAACTGGGGGTGGAGGGGTGGGGTGAATAGTTTGGGCTGTTGTGGCCAGAGAAGAGACCAGAAGCAGGGGGAGGGGAGCTCCACCTCGGAAAGAGGAACAGAAACACTTCCAAAGGCCACACCCCTGAAATAAGAGGAACTCTACTAAAAACCTGAAACTTCATTAGAAGGTTAGGAATGCCCGCCCTCTACTCCACGCTAGCATCACACCAGGAAGGCTCCACTATAATAAGAGGATTAGGGCTGAAATTGCTGAAACCACATTTTTTTTTCTGAGTAACAGTACAAAGGGAAACTCCAGAGCCAAAGGAAAGAGGGAACAAGGACACAAAGGAACTTGAACCACCACCACCCCCTCCCCCGCCCCCCGCTCCCGTGCCTAGAGCTACGAGCTTCAAGTGCAGCTCAATGCCTGGAAAGACTGACATCAATGCTCACACCAAAGGTCTATCTCCCTTAGTATTTATTTATTTTTTTTATTATTTTTTTTTAAAGATTTTATTTATTTATTCGACAGAGATAGAGACAGCCAGCGAGAGAGGGAACACAAGCAGGGGGAGTGGGAGAGGAAGAAGCAGGCTCATAGCGGAGGAGCCTGATGTGGGGCTCGATCCCAGAACGCCGGGATCACGCCCTGAGCCGAAGGCAGACGCTTAACCGCTGTGCCACCCAGGCGCCCCTCCCTTAGTATTTATTATCCTATACAACATGTCCGGCTTTCAACAAAAATTTACAAAGCATGCTTACATTAGTTTGCCCAAGGCTGCTATGAGGAATAACCACAACCTCAGTGGCTTAAAACAACAGAAATGTATTTCCTTACTGTCCTGGAAGCCAGAAATCCATAATCACTATTGCTGGGCTGAAATCAAAGTGTCAGCAGGGCGGCCTCCCCTTGAAGGCTCTGGGGGAGAATCTCTTCCCTCCATCTTCGAGCTCCTGGTGGTAAAGCTGCCATTCCTTGACTTGTGGTTGAGTCACTCTATTTGTTCTCTCCGTGGTCACACCTTCTCCTCTTCTGTGGGATTCATGGGTGGATGTGATGGCATATATCCTGGGTAATCTTCCCATCTCAAAGGTGGGAAAGAAAATACAGACTGCAGAGACAAAACAGACATGAGAAACAGACTCAGATATGACCCCGATGTTGGAATGATCAGACAGGAAATTTAAAATAACTGCAACTATAATGTTAAAGATTCTAATGGAAAAACCTTCTCCAGGATTCCATATGTTAGGCCCTAAAAAAAGTCTTAATAAATTTTAGAGTATTGAAATTATATGGAGAAAAGATGGTCTTTTAACAATCAGTCCTGGAACAATTAGATGTCCATATGCATAAAAGAAAAGGATCCTTGGTAGACTTTATACTTTACATGAAAAGTAACTAAAGAGAACTCAAATTGATCATAGGCCAAAAGGTAAAGCACAAAACAATAGAAGTCTAGAAGAAAACAGGAGAAATCTGCTTGACTTTGGGTTTGGTGGTGAGTTTTTAGATACAATACCAAAAACGCGTTCCATGAGAGAGAAAAAAACGGCAAGTTGGACTTCGTGAAGCTTTTGCTCCGTAAAATGCACTGTTAAGAGGATGAAAAGACAGGGGTGCCTGGGTGGCGCAGCGGTTAAGCGTCTGCCTTCAGCTCAGGGCGTGATCCCGGCGTTCTGGGATCGAGCCCCACATCGGGCTCCTCAGCCGGGAGCCTACTTCTTCCTCTCCCGCTCCCCCTGCTTGTGTTCCCTCTCTCGCTGGCTGTCTCTCTCTGTCAAATAAATAAATAAAATCTTAAAAAAAAAAAAAAGGATGAAAAGACAGGCCACAGGATGGGAGCAAATATCTACAAATCACATCTCCGATAAAAGATCATCCCCAGAATATGCACTGAACTTCTGAAACTCACCAAGAAAAAAACAACACAATTTGAAAATGGGCAAAAGAGATGCACAGACTCCTCACCAAAGAAGATACACAGGTGGCAAATAAGCAAATGAAAAGAGTCTCAGCATCATTTATCTTCAGGAAATTAAAATAAAAATAAAAACGAAAATGAAAATAATAACTACATGCCTATTAAAATAGACAAATTCCACCCCTCCCCCCAAAATTGGCAAAACCAAGTGCAGATGAAGATGCAGAGGAGCGGCCTTTTTTTTTTTTATTGTTATGTTACGTTAGTCACCATACAGTACATCTTTAGTTCTTGACGTAGTGTTCCGTGATTGTTTGTGTATAACACCCAGTGCTCCTTGCAATACGTGCCCTCTTTACTACCCACCACCGGGCTAGCCCATCCTCTCACCTCTCTCCCCTCTGAAAGCCTCAGTTTGTTTCCTGGAGTCCACAGTCTCTCATGGTTCATCTCCCCCTCTGATTTCCACCCCCTTTCATTTTCCCCTTCCTTTTCCTACTGTCCTCACTGCTATTCCTTATGTTCCACGTATAAGTGAAACTATATGATAATCGTCTTCCTCTGTTGACTTATTTCACTTAGCATAACCCCCTCTAGTTCCATCCATGTGGATGCAAATGGTGGGTATTCATCCTTTCTGATGGCTGAGTAATATTCCATTGTATATATGAACCACATCTTATTCACTGCTGTTGGGAATGCAAGATGTCACAGTTACTTTGGCAAACAGTTTGGCAGTTTCTTATAAAGCTAATCATAGCTTTACCATATGACCCGGCAGGTTACCCAACGGATTAGAAATATTGTGCTCACACAAAAGTCCACGCACAAATATTTATAGCAGCCTTCCGCTCCTAATAAAGCTGGAAGCAGCTAAGATGTCCTTTAATAGGTGAATGGAGAACAGTGGTACATCCATCCTATAGAATATTCTTCAGTGATCTAAAGGAACCCTCTGTTAAACCACACAACAGTATGGATGAATCTTAAATGCATATTGCTAAATGAAAGAAGACAGTCTCAAAAGGTTACATACTATTTGATTCCATTTCTATGATTAACAAAAAGGCAAAACTATAGAGATCAAAGGCAGACCAGTGACTGCCAGGGATTTGAAGAGAGAGGGCCGGCTGACTGCGTGAAGAAGCACCGTGGACGTTGCGGGGCCACGAAACCATTCTGCATGGCACTGGAGTAGTGGGTACGTGACTCTCCGTTTGTCAAAACTCACAGAACTTTACCGAACAAGGATCAAAGTGAATCCTAATGTAGGCAGATTTTATAAAAGAATGTAACTGTAGTACAAACATAGGACATCATCTCACTGAGTGATGTGGGCAATAGAGGCACGGACCTAAATAACTTTAGAAATAACTGGAAACAAGACTAAAGACCAAAGAACTGTCCGTAAGCATTGTACTCTAGTTGGTAAAATTATTTCTCACAGGAGTATGGGTTGACAATTGTGAAACTCCTGTGCGTGTGTGCTAGAGTTGAACAATTAAATAAATTCGGATGCCAGATGGTGGGAGCAGGCATCTCACTGTTGAAGTGGGGGATTATAGATAAGCAAGGGGAGAACGATGGAGTGAACTCTGTGAATGGATTTGAGTTGGAGACATTTTAGCTTCCTGTAGATACTAATGGGTAGATATAGAAATAGTTACAGTGATTTGTATATACAGGCACGTGCGTGTGTGTGTGCGTGTGTGTGTGCGTGTGCACAGTACTGAGAATGGACTCTCAGCACCCAGATCTTGGTTTTTAATACTATTTTCCAATAAAAGGAAACAGGCTCCTTGGAGAAATGGCTGACTCTAGAACTGGGGCAGAAAATAAAGTAGATGAACTTGGAGGCTCTTAGGGTGCCGGAATGTAAGGAAGTACTCAAAACCAAAAATCAAAACAAAACCAAACCAAACCATGATGAGGGTATGTCACAAGGGCACGGGAGCCAACACTCATCTTAGTAGCCCAAACTGGAAAAATGTGAGCAACAAAATAGATAACATAGTATTATGTGATGATGTAAAGTATAATTAAACACCAATGAGTCCACATCGATATAATAAATGATTGAATAAACAAATAACAGAATTCCAAATAGCTTATGGAGATACTGCCCCCTTCAGGAGACGGAGAGTAACTCTTCATTCCTTAAGCGTGGGCTGTGCCTGGTGGCTTCCTTTTAACAGAGAACAAGATGGAGAGAGGAGAGGGGCGCCTGGGTGGCACAGCGGTTAAGCGTCTGCCTTCGGCTCAGGGCGTGATCCCGGCATTACGGGATCGAGCCCCACGTCAGGCTCCTCCACTATGAGCCTGCTTCTTCCTCTCCCACTCCCCCTGCTTGTGTTCCCTCTCTCGCTGGCTGTCTCTATCTCTGTCGAATAAATAAATAAAATCTTAAAAAAAAAAAAAAGATGGAGAGAGGAGAAAAGAATAACATTCCAGTGGAGAAACCTGGCAACCACTACCTTAACTAGGTGATTAAGGTTAACCTCGTTAGTGGTAAATGATGCTGATAGCACGTTCTCTTGATGTAATGCACTGAAAAGGACACTTCGCTTCTGTGGTCTTCTTCCTCGAAAACCAGAACTCCATCTAATAGTGAGAACAACACCCGACAAACCCTAATTGAGGGACAGTCTACAAGAAACTTGACCGGCATGCCTCAAGACTGTCAAAGAATCAAATACAAGGAAAAGTCTGAGAAGCTGTCACAGCCAGCAGAAGCTTAGGGAGCTAAAATGATTAAGGGTAATATGGTATTCTGGATGGGATCCTGGAACAGAAACAAGACATCGAGGAAGAACTAATGAAATATGAATCAACTATGGAGTTTAGCTGATAGCAAGGCATCACCATTAGTTCATCAGTTGTGACAAACGTACCACAGTAATATAAGCTATTACCAATGGGGGAAACTGGGTATACGGGTACATAGGATCTCCCTGTATCACATTTGCAACTCTTGGGGGGGGGGTAAATATAACTACTGTAAAATAAAAACATTATTTAAATATATTTTTTCATGACCGCAATAGTTCATGTCCCCTGCCTCATACCTTTTGCAATGTGACTTTGCCTCTCCTCCCTTGGAGAGCTGGTTTCTGTTTCCCCACTGAATCAGGACTAGCCCGTTACTTGCTTGGATGGAAAGATTGTGATACCAGTGGAACGGGAGACCAGTCACGGAGTCTCAAGAGGGCTTGCAAGTCCCCGGATGATGAGAGACGTGGCCCGGGTACCCTTCTTACCCCAGCCGACAGCCAGCAGAAGGCCAGCCCCCAGTTCTTCCAGACGAGCACGCCCCCAGCTGACCTGCCCTCTGATCCAGACGCAAGGAGGCAAGACAAAAGGAGCCCGGCCTCACCTCGATCAGCAGGTGACGAGCGATTCATACGAACAGTAACAAAACCTTTTTGTGACACAGCAACAGGTAAGTGATTCATTCATACCTGAGCATAATGGTGTGTGTACAAGGTGATTTGTTGTAACGATATGATTATAAAAGATTAAGAGCCACCTAAAGGTTCATCAGCAGGACACTGATCAAGTAATTATGAGATCTGTACAATGGAATATTATGCAGCTGTTCAAACGAAGGAGGCCGCTCTGAACCACGAATCGCTATGGGCCAAATCCCACCACGCGCTTTCTAAGCGAAGCAGCAAGATGCAGAAGAGCATGCAGAGGAAGCTACGGATCTTGTCAAATATTTGTACGTGCACAGACTATGGGCGGGAGGATATGCAAGAAATAGGACAATGGCTGCCGCTAGGAAGGGGAGCTAGTCGGTTGGGAACAAGGGGAAGGGCCACTTGCTTTTCACTCTGCCATCTTTTTTATCTTTTGAATCACGTAAATGTGTTATCTATTCAAAAATAAATAAAAGCAGAATAAAAAAAAACAACCCTCCTGTGCCTTTCAATTTCGGTCTATTATTCTCTACTCCCAAGGTTTCCCAGATCCACAGGGCTACAAACAGCAGTGCGGGAGCCGAGCTGAATTTTCTCCCTCCCCCCTCCAGGCAGCCTCCACCACGCGCTAAGAGAAGCCAGTTCCTCCGGTTTCCTTGTTTGCGAGCTTTGCCAGGCCGGCACAACCTCGCCTGCCCACTAGGGGGCAGCAGGAGGCTTCCTTCCCGGGAAGGAACTGCGGAGAGATCGAGGTCTGCCCTGAATAGCATAGCAGGCTGGCGGGCTCCTACAGCAGGGGCTGGGGCTTTTCGTATTAAAATAATAATAATAAGAAGAAGAACAACAACAATAATAATAAAATAAATGGTTTCGATTCGGGACAAAAACATCCCAGAACCCCCTCCAGGCTCTGGATCATCCAGCCATGACACACCGCGTCCCCAGGGGAAGCCTGTGCACCTTCTGGGGTTGGGGCAGGGTGGAGGGTGGGTGGCAGAGAGGGCTGGGGAGAGAGGAAGGAGATGACCCGAACCTCCTTGCCCCTCGCCTCCACTCGGCTCTGTAAAACCATTGGGAGAACTACCTTCAGGCTGCTAAGACTAACATCCTTATTATACTCAGGAGATCTCGTGGGTTTGCCATGGACTCCCTGCCGCGACCTTGAAAAAGCCCCTTTCAACCTTGAACCTGCTGCACATCTGTAAACTGGAAGTGGTGATTGTAAGAATGAATTAAGCAATTGATTTGGGCCATTGCGCTAAGGACCTTCTAGACTGCCTTATCCCCATTTTACAGAAGCTGAGGCCTCGTGGGGCAGAGTAGCTTGCTCCTAGCACGGCTGGCAAGGCAAGTGACGGAACAGGATTCGAATCCAGATGTCCTCGGCTCTTGACTCCCTGTTCTTACCACTTCGCTCGTCCAGCCTCAGAGGGCAGCCCAGAGGGACTGCACGGAAGAGGTGGCTGAGAAAGAGCTTGGAAAGGGGCTGGAGGCCGCGTTCACCGCGTCGCTTCTGCGGGCGGGGCGCGCACCCCTCAGGGAAGCTGCTTTCCCCTGGAGATAGGCCTCGTGACCTTTGCGCCCCTTGGGACAGGCGAGCAGGAGGCCCGCGGCTTGCTGTGCCCTGCGCCCCCTCGAATCCTCTAGACGAACGCGCAGCGGCGCCCTCTCCGCCCGCGGCCCCAGCGCCCCCACCACCCCCGGCGGGCTCGGGCAGGGCGCGCAGCTGTGGGGCTCCGCAAACCCGGCGCTTCAGCCAGCGCGGGTCGTGTATTAGTGCGCAGGCCTTTGTTCGCGCACCGGGGACCGCGGGGACAGAGGGGACAGCACCGCCGCTTTCCCGCGAACGCTTCTGTCGCGTCTTGAAACACACACGCGCCCGGAACAAAAACGCGGCGCGGCGGAAACCCGCGCTCGGAGCGCGTCCCTGTGCGGGCGCGGCGGGGCTGGTCCCCGCGGGACCTTTGCTGCCGGGCACTCCGACCCTGCCTCAGTTTGTCCATCTGCACTGGGAGAAGGAGTGTAGAAGGGCTCAGCCCCGCGCCATCTCCGGGCTGGAATGCGTTTTTTCCAGGCACTGCGGGAGGCAGCGGGGAGCAGGGCAGACGGGGAGGCTGCTGTGGGGAGTTTGTGTTCCCCAGAGGAGAAAGACAATAAACAAGTACAGGAAAACACAGACAAGATAATCTGAAATAACAGCAAGTGTTAATATAATGGAAGCACAAGTGAACAGCTCGAGCCTGGCTGCGCTCTGAGCGCCGCGGGACGTACGTCAGCCCCTCCACGCTCACAGCAAAGCCAACATAGAGTAATTATTAGCCCCTTTCACGGATGGGAAAAGGGAGGTTGAATCACCTCTTGGAGGGAAATGAGAAGTTGAGGAATCTATTCGCGAGAAAGCAGCTGAGCAGTTTCCTCGAGTGTCCAGCCAACGGTGGAGACCAGATTTGGACTGCACGGGACAGCTGAACTCCAAGTGTGGCCTCTTCATGCTCCAGGCTGTCACTCCGGCTGTGCCATGTCAGAAAGAGCCGCTGACACTAGAGCAAAGCTATTCCCCAAGTGGTGTCAGCGACTGTCTCTGCCGCGGGGGCCTGAGTGATGAGGGGACCCAGCCAGGCAAAGAGCTGGGTGCGCCAGGATGAGGGGACAGCAAGGGCAACAGCCCTGAGGTGGGAACAGGGGACTGGTGTACTTCATAAACACAAGCAAGGTCAAGGGTGCCGAGGTGAAGGGAAAACAGCAAGAGTGGTGGGTGGGGGACTGCAGGTGGCCAGGGGCCAGGGGGAGCAGGTTTGGCAAGGAGCTGGGATTTCCTTCCTATTGTGATGGGAAGTCCTGTTGGTATGGCCGCCGAAGGTGCTGCGAGGATGAACGGGATGGACTAGATGGCAGGGGCCCTCCCTGCCCTGCCAGGCTTCCTTGGAGGAGGGGGTTGGTCACTTAACTCTTAAACACACCCCCTTGCCTTCGCATCTCCTGACCTCTACGAGATTCGTGATGACATTCACCAGCCCTTGGTCTCCGACACAAACTTGGAGATGTCAGATCAGCTAAGCCCTCATTTTATAGACAGGGTGACACCGAGGCCCAGACTGAAGAAACGGGTCAGATATCTTGTTGGTATGTTTCAGTCACCAGCATAGGCCTGACCTGATCCTTACATCCAGGCAAGGGGGACACCGCCCTTGTCCTCACGAGTTAAAGGGCCTCTCTTGGGCCCTCCTCCTGATGTTTATGACCCCACCCCCCCACCCCAGGGCCAAGGAGACACAGCCACCCAAGCCTTTATCCCCTTTCTAGACATACTCTGGGTTCCCAGGATCCCTGAAATCCAAAGGTCCCAAGCCTGCTTTCAGGGCCTATGCAAGCCTCTTCCTGGTGTGTTCTCTGGAGGCAGAACGGAAGACTGGGATAGGGGGGAGACAAAGGGCAGTGTGGAGCATGGGGGTGGAGGGAGCTTATAAAAGCATGGGATGTCTACACACATGCATGTGGGGTCTGCACGGTGCGGCATGGAGCTGGGGAGAGAAGGGCAGGCTGGGGGCTGGGGGCCAGGTCTCCCCACTGCCACCATTCTGCCTTCCAGGGCAGGTATCTGAGGGGTCTGAGATTTCCAAACTGAACCTGGCCTTTCAGGCTGTTATGAAATTTTAGTCATCGAGGAAAAGGATAGAACATTTTAAAAACAATGTATTAGCCCGATGTATACTGTTTAAATATTTAGATTTTGGGGGGTGAGTGGGCCGCAGGCCCCACCAATATCAGGAGTAGGTCTGGCTTAGCACATAGGAGATATTCAGTATTTATCAAGCAGATGGATTAATCTCATTTAATTTAATCCTCACACAGACTCTACAAGGGAAATAGCATCTTCTGTGCTTTATTGATGAGGAAACTAAGCTTGGACAGATTTAGTGACTGGTCCAATTTGTCACATTAGAAAGTAGCAGAGCTGAGCCTCCAGCCCTAACGTATCTGATTCTAAAAATCCATTGCAGTTGGTTCCTGACAAGTTCATACCCATTATGAACACATGAAATGTATGATAGCAGCTTGAGCGTGTCACTTGGTCTTTTCGGGTATGTGCACTATTTCTATTACATGAAAAAGATTGCTTCTTGATTCTTAGTCTATCCTCTAAGTTACTTCAGGAGGTAACAGGGCAGGCATTAATGCTCCGTTGAACAATTGTGGGGAAACTGAGGTCCATGAGCAACGACCCAAGGTATCATCAAAGCTTAAACAAATAGGGTTTACTTTTCTCATATGGCAAGAAATCTGGAGGCAGCCAGACCTCCAGATGGTGTAATTGTTGTGCCCTCCTCAACAAATACCTTCTACCTCATGGTCTGTTCTGGTTATTTATTGCTTCACAACAAGAAACCCCAAATGATCATCATTTTATTATTTTCCATAATTTTGTGGGTCAGAAATTTGGGCAGGGCTCAGCTGGGTGATCCTTCTGATCCATGGTCATTGACTAGTCACTTGGTCATGTTCAGCTGATGGTTGGGTTCATCTGGAGGCTCAAGATGGTTTTACTGGGAAGACTGCAATGCTGAGCTCAGCTGGGTCCCCTATTCCTTTCATGAAGTCTCAGGACCTCTCCAGGTGGTCTCTCCAGAAGAATGGTTTGACCTTTTCCATGGTAGCTCATGGATCCAAGAGGCCATGGTGGAAGCTGCCAGTTTTCTTAAGGGCAAGGCCCAGAATTGGCAGAGCATCATTTCCACTCTACTCTGCCCAAGAAGTCACAGGCTGGCCCAGATTCAAGAGGAGAGGAAGTAGATTCTGCCAAATAAACTCTTCCTCTTGAAGGAAGAAGGACCAAAGAATCGGTAGCCGTCTTTAATTCATCACATGGTCCAATGTGGCTGCTTGAGACCCAGTCATCACATATAAAATTCCAGCCAGAAAAGAAAAAGAGAGGAGTAACATTTCTCTTTGGTAGGAACTCACATGGCCATACCTAGGATATGGAAAGGAAGCAGGGAAGTGTAATCTTCATTCCAGGCTGCCATGTGCCCCACTGGAATTGGGGATTCTATTGACTAAGGAAGAGGGGGAGAGTGGATATTGAGGAGAAACTAGAAACCTGTTGCACTGTTGGACTTTTTGCTACCAACAGCCAAACACATTCTTTTTTTCTCCTTAAGATGTATTTATTTATTTGAGAGATTGAGAGTGCACGAGTGGGGAGAGGGGCAGAGGGAGAGAGAGAGAGAGAATCCATGAGCAGACTCCCTGCTGAGTGCAGAGCCTGACATTGGGCTTGATCCCAGGACCCCCAAGATCATGACCTGAACCGAAACCAAGTTGGCCGCTTAATGGACTGAGCCACCCAGGCGCCCCGAGCCAAACACGTTCTTAATGGACATGTTTCAATTCCAGTCTTGTCCCTCCTGATGCATCCTCCACACTGTACCAAAATAACCTTTCCCTTTTAATTATTTCTTTATGTTCCTAAAAGGTAAATCTTTTAATCATCCCCATGCCAACAGCAAGTTCTGAAGTTTTTTGTGTGGGGACCATGGGATTTTAGTGCCTAAAAATAACAATAAAATCATTGGCCGTACACCAGGCACTTTTCCAAGCACCATATGAACATATCTTACTCTGTCCTCACAGTAATCGGATGAGAAAGGATCACACACGCGGAAACAGGAGCCCAGAGAGGTTAAGTGGTTTGTCCCTGGCCACACAGTGAATAGGCACGAGGTGGAAATTCAAATCCTTGGCTGTCAGATTCCAGGGATGTACCGAGGCCCCACACATGTGAAACCCAGGGACCATTTACTGGTAACCACCCTGGAGCACGGACAAGGCCCATGGTTGGAGTGGAAGTGTTAGAAGAGGCGAACATGAGCCACGAGCCTGCAGGTGCCCCCTTCTCCCTGCAATCCTTTGGTCGGAGATCAGAGAGGCTTGTTTCACAAAATAAAGCTGGCACCAGGAATTCCTGTCATTCCACTTCCTTTATGCCCTGAGTGAACCCCAGACCATGAGTAGGAGACTGCAGAATGGGCTACATTGCTCAGCAGTAGTCAGAAGACAGGCCCAGTGCAGTGAGGCAACTTCCACCTCTGAGGTTCTCTATTCAAATCCCAGGTTCTTCTTGCCTTTACCTCACTGTGTTCCAGAACATCCAGAACTTCCAGATCCTCTCGGCTTCAGTTTTGCCCTGCAGGGGCAGGAGAAGGTAGAGGAAGGGAAAGGGACAGACAAACCTGGGTTCAAATCCTGATTCCATCCTTTCTGTGAGTCTCAGTGTTTGCATCTGTCAAATGGGAGGAAATAATCCCTGCTCTGCTGACTTATCCAGGTGCTGAGGACCACATAGGACACGGGATAGGAATGGCCTTTGCAGAACAGAGCTGGCAAGGCATGCAGAACCCACTTCGGCAAACTGCACTGTCTCCTTGGAGAGCAGGGAGGGCTGGGGTGGGGATGGGGGCAGGCACCTGCTGGGGGACTCCTACCCGCAGCCTCACAGAGGAAGTGGCCCACGGTGGGCAATTACACATAGAGGCCCTGTCAGGGGACATGGTGATTCAGAGTGATGGTTCTGGAGCCAGCCAAACCTGTGTTGGAATCCCGGCTCCACCCCTCACTAGCTGAGCGACCCTTGGACGAGTCATAAAGACCTGCATTTTCACATCTATAAGGTGGATTAAACAGAAAACCTGTTGCATTGGCATTTTGTGAAGAACGGAGTGAGAACGTGCCTTTAAAACACTTAAGTGCAGATGAACTGTCCAACCAGTAGTAATGACAACTGTGACTACATTTTTAATTACATTTTTAAATGCAGTGCTAATTAAATATGTCCTATAGGTGTTTCATTGACTAGCTTAGTACTCCTCACCACAACGCTAAGATGTAGTTAACATTATTAATTCCCCATTTATAGATGTAGAGATGGAGGTGCGGTTAGGTGGAAAGCTGCCCAAGGTCACCGTAAGTGGTGGGGGCAGGGTTTGAACCTGAACGCAAGCTGTCTGATCTAGAGTCCACCTTAATCAATACGCCGTGATCCCGTCATTATCGCCGGCCCTACTTGGCCCTTATATTCTGTAACCACCTCCACAACTGCCCCAACAGCTGATTGGAGCAGGAGAAGTCACCTGACCCAAAGGTTGCCAAGGGATAGGCTGGCCCGCAGCAGCCAGGGGTAAAGCCTGGGGCAAAAGCTCCGCCCACCATGGCTGAGCGCAGGTTACCTAATCAGCTCCAATCAGGGCTGCCATTTTGGGTTTGGATCCAAGGCAGCCGGGTCAAAAGCACAAAAGCTGGAAGACAGGGCGAGATCAGACAGTGCGAAGACAGTGTGAAGGTGCAGGGTTAATGAGGAAGCGCAGACCTCTCGGAGGAGAAAGGGGAGGTGAAGACCAGCAGTCACCTGAGGGGGCGATCAACGAGCTCAGTCCCTGAGCACTGGGTCCCAAGTGGTCTCCCAGTGGCTAAACTGTATTCTGCTAGGCGTGGTTAGAATCCCTGCCTTCCAATCCCTGTGCGTACCTTTACAACAATTCCCGTGGCTCCACTTAATCTGAGAGTTTCTGCCCTTTTCATCCAAAATGAGGCTGTATCAGCCTTTAGGGTAAATGCTAATAATGGGAAGTGGTAAATGGAGAGGGGCAGTAACTCGCTCCTTGCAGACCCAGGCCTGGCATGGGCCCGAGGAGGCCAGGAGACACAGCCTGGCCCAGTTCCTGGTACACCAGAAGCCTGGGTCAGTCCTTGGTCCCCTGTCGTATCTACCATCAGGCTCTCATACACCATCTGGGGGGGATGCCAGGCCAGGCCTCTCCCCTGCACCCCAGGTTCATATGGCCGGTGGATGGGTCGATATCTGCATTTGGTCTTGCCCACGCATCTCAATTTTAACCTGTTCCAAACAGAACTTGCCACCATGCCTCCCAAACCCATCCCTTCTGCAGGATTTCCATTTCAGGAAATGCCAAACTTCCACTTCTAGTTGCTGAGATTAAACATCTTGGCGTCATCCCTGACCCCTCTCCTGGTCTCATACTCCGACATTCCTTCAGCCAACAAATCCTATTGGCTCTACCTTCCAAGCATTTCCAGCAACTGACCACCTCTGGACACACCCACCATGACCACCGTGGTCTGGGTTGCCATCCTCTGTCCCTTGGGATGACCGCAGTAGCCTTGTCCAGCTTCTGTCCTCGCTTTCTACGTTCTGCGCTCAATTGCCAGAGGGGTCCCGGGAAAACAGAAGCAGATCTGCCAATCCCCTTGCTCAAAACCCACCAATCGCTTCCCTTGTCCCTTGGGAAAAACAAAGGTCTTAAAAAGGCCTTCAGGGTCTTACACTCTGGCCTGACCAGTTTCTCACACACACCTTCCTCCCAGACCTCACCTGCCCGCCCAGTCCCCAGCTCTTCCTCTGCTCCAGCCACACAAGGTGCTCACTGATCTTGGAAGGAATGTTCCTTTGGCCTGGAGTGTTCCTCCCTCACCTTGGCATGGGTCACCTTGGCAGAGAAGCCCTCCCTGGGCACCTTACTAACGACTCTCACCCACCCCAGTCTACTTCTCTGCTTTATTTTTTTCTGTAGCATGAGTGCTACATGTCACAATGTGACTCGCTATCCATTGTACTTAGAGCTTATTATCCACCTCCCGCACTAGACTGTGAGAGCCGCATGTGGGAAAGTGCTGTCATCCAGCACGCGGACCACTGTGAAGCCACGACTCAGAACACAATGCCTGGCATGTAGCAGGGGCTTCGTGAATCTTTGTCGGAGGAACAAAGGAGCCCGCCAGCAAGGACTTCCTGGAGACATCCTGGCCCAGCTGCCCCCCTCTGGGTGTTCCCAGACAAGTTGCTCACCTCCTTGATCCTCGCAGGCGTAAGCCCCAAGGCCCTGTCCCAGACTGGAGAACCAAGGAGACCAGTCAAGGAGGGATTAGGACAAATAAGTGGCGATTGCTTTTTAAATATGACTTTCCCCCCCGCCTTAATACACAAGTCCTGTGTCGCAGCTGTTGGCTCTCCTGTCAAATCACATGTTACCCCAAGAGCTCGGTGTGGTGCTCTGTGTTCCAGCCAAGGATCTGCTGTCACGGAACCACTGGTGAGTCACGGGGGCCTTAGGGGAGGTTCCTGGGGAAGCTGGAGCTCATCGCCTCCCTGCAGCACATCCCTGAAACCCCGTCACAGAGGAGGGAGTCCTCCAACGAGGCTGGTAAGGGGTAATGGGTGCGATTCTCCCCACTCGTCTGTAGCTTGAAAGTTTCCTTAAAAAAAAAGAAAAAAAGTGGTTTCTCTGGAGTTCCTTCCCCTGGACACATCCCCCTAGCACTTCCTATTGCCCTTCCCTCTCCACCCCCCCCCCAACAACTTCTGTCTTCCCCTCCCCTCTGGTTTGTCGAGAGATCAGTTCAGCTTCACCTCCTAGCAGCCGGTTGGCATCCTGGAGTCATCTGACGACACCACTTCCCAAGATGTGGAGCCGAACGGTCTGGTGTAGGGGTGCCGGGCACTGGGTGCAGTAAATGCTACCCGTGGGGTCCTGGCATCTTCCCCGAGCTGAGCAACCATCTTGACAACCAAGACCAATCCCTGATTTTTGGCTGCACCCAGGGGCCTCCTGTTAACAGAGCCCAGCTTTCTCACAAGGCAGCTTAGCAATGCCTTTTGTCACCTGAGCCCATCCCTGGGGTTCCACCACAACTGACTTAAAGAGTTATTTCTTTCAGACTCAGACAATGTGCTTCATTCACCACCAGGGCGTCTGGTGGGTAACGTTCTATCCATTACCTTATACAACGTGGCTTCGCTGTCACCGTTTGGAAAGCACAGAGAAGCACACAGGAGCCGACCGCAGCTCCCCGTTGGCCCAGTAATTCCTGAACAGAAAGGATCGTTGTCACTGAGTCACTTTAAGGGAACAGCTAAAAAACGCATCCAAAGGGCCCTGATGATAATGAGTATGCTAATGTGATTTCCATTGGGTGCCTATGTTACCTCCAAAAAATGCTGTCTGACCTTTCTCATGGATTCAAAGCTTCCATTGAAGTCGATGGGGGATTTGGGTTAAAATAACATCAAAGTTTTCACTTAAATGGGTGAAACTGAGGAGTTGTGAATTAAGGGTGAGTTTCACATTGGCCCCGACCCTGCTGACCTTGAGGGGGAAATGGACGCCCTGGTAGGCTGTGAGCAGAGCTTCTGGCCGGGCAGCTGTTGCCTTTGGGTGGGCTGAGCCAAGTGGTACATGGGGGTCCCTTTTATATGACCCATCAGCTCGGGAGGCCTGAGTTCAAATCTCAGCTCTCTACTCATTAGCCAGATGACCTTGGGCAAGGCAAGTCATTTCTCCGATTGAGCCTCAATGTCCCCATCTGTACAATGGCATAGATGACACATCCTTTGCAGAGTGGCTTCCAAGACCAGAGAAGTGTGTCTGCAGGAGGAGGCAGGGAAGGGGAAGACATTTTGGAGCTCTCCGCTTTCCCACCCAATCGGAGGCACAGCAGCGGGTAGGGAGCCCGGCCTCCCACCTGCCGGCCCTTCCTTCCTTCACTCAGTGTATATTTATGAGGCATTTTCTGGATGCCCGGCACTGTTTGGGTACTGGGGAGTCAGCTCTGAATGAAACAGATGAGCTCTGCTCTCCTGGGAGCCGCCATTCCAGTGGGGGAGACAGACACCAAACCCAGGAGCAGAAATAATCCTTAAGTGGTGACAAGGGCTATGGAGAAGGAAGAGAAAAGTCCTTACGAAAGGGGCAGAACTTTAGAATCAGGCAGACCCAAATTCAAATCCCAGCTCGCCCCTTGCCGGCTGTGTAACTCTTGGGAGAGTAATTTTATCTCCCTGACAATCTTCTCATATGTTCAGTGAGATCCGTTGATCATTCATCCACCCATTGAACAAATATTTATAGGATTCTGTCTTGAGTCAGGAATTCTTCTGCATGTTGGGGAGCTGGCAATGAATAAAACAGACAAAAATCGTTGCCCTGGGAAGCTTAAGCTCTAGAGGAGAGAAACAGACATGGGACGAATATATACATTTCGGGTGATGAAGGAAAAGCAAGCAAGGTGAGGGGGTGGAGAATGATGGAGAAGGGTGCTTTCTGATGTCGGGTGGTCAGGGAAGGACTCCGTGGGAAGGTGAATTGGGAGAATTAGCCCTGTGGGCACCTGAAAGAAGTCTTCCCAGCCAGGGGCGAGAGCAAGGACAAAGGCCCTGAGGTAGGACTGAGCATGGCTGTTGGGAGGATTAGAGAAGCAGAGACCAGACGCCACAGCGCCTGGCTCTGAGCTGGAGCTCAGGACACAGTGATCATTATTTGTGCCCCTTTCATGACAAGCGGGAGATTAAGTCACTTTCCACTATCATAAATGTTCTCGGGGGTTCTGTAGGTTGGTGACCTTTGCATTCGTTCTTCTGCTCTTGTTCTGAGTGAGAACCAGCAAGCCACGCTCCCCGGCCCGCCTCTGTCTCCGGTCCCAGCCGACAGGGATGGTGGCCATGTGGTAGTGGCACTGGGGGGCGGGGGTGTATGATGAATGATGGTCCTTAAACAGTAATGCCCACATCCTGAATCCCTTTCCTCTCTACAGCCTTGCAAATGAGACGCCCTGGCAACGCTGCGCCCGTCGCCAAGATGCGCCTCCATCTGGGGTGGAAGGCAACATCTGCTAAACAGCTGCATCTTCTTTAAGGGCTGGTACTTAATTAAATTACTCCGCTCGGGTAGGGGCAGGCGGAGCCGAGCAGGAAGGGGCAGGCCCAGGCACAAGCGTCTATTTCACCCCTCCCCAAGTTGTCCCAAACTCCCTTCCCGAGGCGCCCCTCTACACGCCTGTTTGTCGATCCCACCAACCTAGACATCCACACATTTGCAGGATGTCGTGCCCACTCATGCTACCTCCTTGCCTTTACTCAAGCTGACCCTCCTGCCTGCCCAGCTCCTCGGAGACCTTCCAACAACTCAAACGTCACCATCTCCTCCGCGAGGCCTCTTTCAGCGTCCCGGGCTCAGTGAATCACCTCCCGGGAGCTCGCGCGGTGCTTGGTCCTGGAGATTTCGTACCGTTACGTTGCAGTGTCGTGGACCCTGCCGTTCTGTGAGCTCCTTGTGGTTGTGAACCAAGTTTGATTCATCTGTATCATCCCAGCATTGTGCCTGACTCCCCATAGACGCTTAATAAGGGTTTGGTTAATAAGTGGATGGATGGGGACACCTGGGTGGCTCAGTCTGTTGAGTGTCTGCCTTCGGCTCGGGTTGTGATCCCAGCGTCCTGGGGGGAGCCCCATGTTGGGCTCCCTGCTCAGTGGGGAGTCTGCTTCTCCCGCTCCCTCCGCCCCTCCCACTCCCTCACTTGTGTTCCGTCTCTCACTCACTCTCTCAAATAAATAAATAAATAAAATCTTTAAAAAGAGTGGATGGATGAAGGGATGGAGAAGGGAGGGAAGAAAGAAGGGATCAGTGAACAGACGGATGTCACTTTAATGCCACTGCTACCCTGTAGACCCAAGCGGCCACCACTTCTTAATGGGGACAAACGCTGCAGTCTCCTACTGGCCTTCCAGCTTCCACTCGTGCCCGCAATAGGCCATTGTAGTTGGAGCACTCAGAATCTTTTAAATATGGAATTGTATTACATCACTCACTGTTTAAAACCTTCCAGTAGCTTCTGCGTTCCTAACCCTGGCCTATAAACCCGTATAGGATCCAGCCCCTTCCTGCCCTTCTGAGCTCATCTCATTGTCCTGCACTCTAACTGCTTTGGGAACCAGCCAAGCTCCCTCACCGCAGGCCCTTTGAATCTGCTGTTCTCTCTCCCTGGGCCTGTCCCCCCCGCCCCCTGGCTGTTTGCGAACCTGGCATCCTCTTGGTCCTCAGGTGCAGTTCTCACGCCACCTCCTCAGAGAGGCCTTTCTTTACCCTCCTCCTCAGAATATCCACCATCTTGATCCCCAGAGGCAGAGGGGGCCCGAGCCAGCCAGCCAGAGCGTTGGCTGCTGAAAGCCGCTGGGCTCCCAGAGCTCGAGCCTCACCTGGGGCTAGCGACAAGCCACCCCTTCACCCAGGGGCTCACTCCTCCTCTCCATCAACTGATGATCCCTCATGAATGGGCTTGTCTGGAACTGCTGCAATTAAACCATTGGAGCCACATTGGACCATTTGTTTACTATGGCACTTAGAGCGGGAATGGCTTGTTGTTTTGCCGGTTTCTATTTTCAGCTCCATTTCCTGGGGGTAGCGGGGAGAGGGGAGGCAATGAATCCTGGTCTATTCAAGCAAAAAGCTGCTTCAGTGAATCCTAACATTTCAGAGTCACAAAATTCTAGAATCCTTTTCATGGAATGTGAGAACAGTAAGAATCTGTCATTTCAGTTGGAGGTTCTCAGATTCGTGGAATTCTAGAATCTTATACCACAGAGATGAGCATCTTCACGTCAAACCAGTTTAGTCTCAAAGCCTCAGAGGGACGGACTCTGGGAGATTCTGTCACTTTGCTGAGTTCCCCGATCCCGAGTCACGCGTCGGGAGACCTCCTCCATTGACCTTCCCTACAACGCCCACATGCACTCTCTGTCACTCTACTGTTTTACTCGGCTTCATTGTTCTTCCCAGCACGGCTCACCACCTGACGTCTGAGGTAGTTCTCTGCTTATTTGCTTATTGCCTGTGTCCCCCACACGTTGCATTGAGGTCAGGAACTCCGCTTTGTTCACAGCCTAGAAAGTACTTCGAAAATAGTGCCTGGCACACCATAAAGATTAAAAAAAAAAAAGTCCATTCATCCAATATTTATCGAGTGCCCCCTTCATGTTGGCCCCTCGGAGATAATCGTGTTCCAGGACGGAAGGTAGGCCTGCTTGCAAGCCACATCCAACTGGTAGTAGACACCCAGAGCCCGGCCTTGAAAAGGATTCTTGGGGCTCATCCAAGCTCCGTGGGGGAGGGCGATCGATTAGCGATGTCAGGCATGGACCCAGCAATGGAGAGAGGCCCCGCCTCCACCCTGGTCTCTTATCTTACACTTAACACACTGAAGTCCAGAAAGGGGGTGAGAGGGCCTCAGGATCGGCCAGCTTGGGGGTGCTGCAGCAGGCTCCCCCCAGGCTGGAGCCTGAGCCTGAGTCTCTGGTTGGGGGTGGGGTGGGGGCACAGGTTTAATGCCCTGCCCCCTCCCCCAGGCTTTTGGCTTTGCCTCTGCCCAGGCCTTCCCAGGAGTGAGGGGCTGCTGGAGTGCCTGGCCTTGAACTCCAGCCTGGGAACCCGGTTCTGGAACACTGCCTGAACACGCAAGCCAGTTATTTTTAAAAATCCAAAAAGAAAAGGAAGAAAGAGCAAACTCACTGCTTCGGTCTGTGCACCAACCCCAGCTGAGAGAATAGAGGCTTGAAAGGAACAAAGAATTTCCTCAAACACAGCAGATCAAGGGCTTGGCTTATGTGGTAACCGGTGACCGACCACCGCGCTTTGTGACGAGCCTTCAGAAGGCAGCCGTTCCTGCTGCAGTCTGTGGGGGCAGGGGAACAGGGAACACCCTCCCCCACCCCCACCCCACCCCAGAGCAGGCTGCTTGCAATGACGGACTTTGAGAACCCTGAATGTTAGGTCTCAAAGGCCCTTTCAGAGCCTCTCGTCCGATACCCTTGGTCAGACGGGCAGGCGGAAACCCTGGAGGGGCTCCGGGTCACCCTGGGAGCTGTGGGCCACAGCACTTCCCTTTCTACCAGCTCCCCTTTCAGGGAGGTGATGACCCATTTCGTAAATCCAACTCCCCTTACCTCGTGTACCCACCAGGGCTGCCTGGGAAAGCCTTCTCAGAATCTCTCCCAGTCCTGAAAACTTCCTGTTCCCCCCCACACACAGATTTCCCCTCCTGGCAGGGCCTGTGGGGTAGGGGTGTTACCCCCACGTCTCCAGCACTGGTCAGTTCTGAGCTCACAGAAGGAGTGTAGTTGAGCCCTAGACTCCAGGAGGGATGACGTCACCAGTTCCTGCGAGGGCCCGATCTGGGTGCTGGGCCAAGGCCTTTACAGGTGGGCGCCTCACTCCGGCGGCACGACCACCCTGTCATTAGGTATCACCGTCCCCATTATGCAGATGAGAAAACCAAGGTTCCAAAGACTGGGTGACGTGCCTCAGGTGACACGGCAGTGATTGGCAGAGCTCATGCTTGCGCTCAGGTCTACCAGTCTCCTAAGCCAGGCTCCTGTGGACCTCTGCCCTCTGCCCCCCTCCCTCTCCGTGTGTCAAAGGTCAGCAATGCTTAACTAGAGTCATGGGACTGAGGCAGGTGAGAGAGGGCCTAAGCCTGGGGTGAGGCGCTTCCCTCCATCAGACGCCATCCCGCGCCCAAGTGACGCGTTTGTCCCCAGCACAAGCTGGCCTTAAGCCTCAGGGTGGCACAGGCCCACCCGGTCTCCTTGTCACACCCCCCCACCCCCTTGTCACTGTCTCTCATGGATCTTTCCGAACTGATCTGTCAGTCAATGTCGACTCCATTCTGCGGGCCTCTGGCCTCATGGCCTCCTCCGACCCTGCCAGCGTCTCTGCTCCTGTGTCTTCCCTTTCTCTTGCTGCGTCTGTGTGCTGCTTTCTGTCTCCGTATTCCGTGTCTTCCGCCTGAGCTCCCCATTGCTCTCTCACCAGCCCATCTCTGTAGGTATAACATGTCTCTCCCTTTCTCCCCAGAGCTGTTTCTCTCTCACACTCTCTCCATCTCTGTCTGCCTTGTCTCTGTGGCCCTCCTCCCCTTCTCCCCTCTCCCCTCCCCTTCTGAGCCGGCTCCACCTCTCTCACACCCCAATGCTGACAGGAAATAGTCTAGCAAATCCCAGTTTAGCTGTAAGGGGACAAGGAGGGATTGGTCAGGGATACTCCAAAAGGTGGACTTGGGGGCAGGGTCATGCAAAAGGGAACTGAGCCAGCCTTCTCCTTTCTTCCTTGGAAATGACTGGCTGCTTTCCTGGGAGGCAGACAAGAAAGTCCCTGAATAGGGATTTAAAGCACTAAGCTCTGATTCCTTCTTTTTAATATTTATAAAGAGAGAAAGGGGATAATTTCAGGAAGATCATTTCAAGGCGAAAACCCACATATTTTCAATAGAATTATTCCAAAAGCCCCTTTCCGGCTCATTGGAGTGTATAATTTTGTAAGTTAAAGACACGAGGCCTGGTTTCCAAGTTCCCTAAAATGACGCAGCTAAGCGAGGGCCAGAAAGGAAGTGTAAGATGAGAAGGGGGGATGACAACAGAGAGGGACAGCCTTGTTCCAGGGCCAAGCAGGCCACATGGGGGCCGAGGGATAGCAGCAGCCAGCGTCCTGCCTGACCTTTCTCTCCTCTGCCCCTGTTCCTCAACCAACCAGCCAAACTCAAGGTACAACCATCATCAAATACTGGCCCCCTAATCCGGAGACCCTTCCCTGAGTCCAGACCTACAGAGCCAACTGCCCGGGCAGAGGGCTCACAGGCTCCTTGAGCAAGGTGCGCCCAGAGCCCCCACTGTCTCCCTTCCCACATCTCTGCTGTCCTTGGCTTTCCTCTCAGCTCTCCAGTGGCCTGAGCTGGCAATCCAGGAGTCCTCCCTGGGTCGTCCCGCACCCCTGCTACCTCTAGGTAGTTGTCAAGCCTGTTGACCACCTCATACTTCTGGGATCTCCCTCCATCCACACTCTCTCATTGGCTAACCTTGGGCCTCTGCATCCCTGGCCTAGACCACTGACCTGGCCCCGGGGAAGGAGTCAGGGCCACGGGCCCACGTGGAGGCCGACAGAGCAGTCTTCCTATGGCCCAGCTCAAAGGACGGTCCTCCCTTCCTCAGAAACAGTCACCTCCAGGGCGCAGACCAAGTTCCCCCACTCTGGCATCCATGATCCAGCCACCACCTAACAATCTGATTTCCTCATGCTCACCTCCCACCACAGACTCTTCACTGTGGCCCAGGTGAGCCATTCTTTTCTGTCTACCCAAAAGGAAGAAGAAATAAGAAGCATTTCCCCCCTCTAAGCCTTGGCGAAGGCTCCTCCCTCTCCCTGGAATTCCGTCCCGCTGTGTTGGCTTGGAGAGCTCCCACCCCACCTCAAGGTCCCTCTCCAATGACACCCATCTGTGAGGCACAGATGTAATCGCTCATTGTCCTTCTTAATGCAGGTTCTTTTTCTTTCTCTTTGACCCGTGACATTTCCCTCTGAACATGAGACGGTCCGGGCCGTGAGGTCTGAGAGCAGGTAAGCTCTGTGGCTAAGACATTTTCTCAAACCAAACCAAGCTGGATTCTGTGGCTCTGGCAGGTTCCTAAAATTGTTGGCAACGTCCCCTGCTAATAATTGCAGTTATCACAGTAATTAGCAATGTCATTGCAAAGATCAATTACTGAGCACTTACGGTAAAGCCGGACACCTACTAAGTGCTTTGTACACATGATCTCATGTAGCTCGTGATAACCCAGAGTTGTGGGGACTGTTATCACCTCAGTGGCACACAGCAGGAAGCTGGGGCTCCGAGAGGGGCAGCAGCCCACACACGCCCCCACTGTGAGTCAGAGGGTCAGGACTCTGGCTAGGCCAGCCCAACTCTGGAATCTTTGTGCTTAACCTCAGACACACTGAGAATCCTGACGCCTCAGTGTCAGCGGGAACCGAGGGGTGCTGCCTGACTCAGACCCACGGGAGGAGACCCACAGACAGCGGGGACATAGCCACATCCCCTCCCTAGGGCCTTCGCTTCCCCATCTTCTCAATGGTCAAGTTCCCGTTAGAAAAATAGAGACCTTTCAGTTGCCAGCTCTGCAAACCTCAGAGGGCACAGCTTGTCTTCTACTCCCTGGAGAAAGGCACAGCTGGGAGAGATGAGCACAGAACTTCAAAAAGAGCCCATGGCAAGTGGGGGGGGGAGGCAGAAGCAGCCCCCTTCCACTGCCTGCCGCTGGCCTCTCTGTTTCTACTCTAGGCCTTACCTACACAGCAGCCTTGTCATGTTAAACACAAATCACAAGGTCTGTCTAGTTCTTAAAGCCCTCCACGGGTTTTCATTACAATTAGAGTAAAGCCCACAGCGTTCATCCTGGCCTGCAGGCACTGTTTGCTTTGGCCCCCCAGGTCTCCCTGGGCTTCAAGCACATTAGCCTTCCAGCAGGACCCAGGGCCAACCGGGTTCTTTCCTACTTGGGGGCCTTGGTTCGTACTCTTTTCTCAGTTTCTTTCTTGGATTCTACCTTTCCCTTCCTCAGTTGAAAAATCATCCCTTCCCCAAGGCCTTTCTTGATTCCAATTATCCGTAGCAGCTTCTGCCCTGCACACATTCACGTTAGCAATGCACTTCATTTCCCTGTATTGTGCAGTTAGACATTTGAGCATTTTGAGTGTATGGTCCATTAGAGGCAGCAAAATGGCAGACTGAGAAGCTCCAAGCTCTCGTCCGTCTCATGCAAGCAGCAAAAACAAAAACAAAAATCCAGAAACAGGGCTGAATTAATAGAAAAGCTCTGGAAAATAGTCAAAGGTTTACAGCAACCTAGTGAATATCCAATCAAGAGAAAGCGACCTAAATAGTAGGAAAGCTTTTGTGACAGTTTTACTATCCCTTGTCCCCTCCTCTCCCTGGAAAAATAGCGCTTTTGATCTGGAGAAGGCAGCAGCCCAGGTCCCTGTCTCAAATCAAAGGTTGCAAAGCAGACCTTATTTGTAACATTCTAACTTGATGAGGGCTGCCTAAAGGGCTGGTCCCTGTTTCATCTAATTTGGACCTCCCAGAGGAAGAAGCAAGCAGCTGGCATTGCTCGTGAAAACTACAGGGAGACCCTAGACCCACAGATGCCTGGGTCCATAGGTGGTCTGTGGTATGTGCCCATTCATAATATCTTGCCGTGGGCATTTTGAGTGGATGTTCACCTGGTTGCTGTAAACCTTTGACTGCTTTCCAGAACCCCTATATTACTTAGTTCAGTGCAGTTTCTGGTTTTTATTTTTGTTTTGTTTTTGACAGGTCCGTGGGAGGGATGATAGCTTGGAATTCCTAGTCTGCCATTTTGCTGCCTAGGATGATGAGCAATACAGTTGAGCAGGCTGGAGGAAGAATCCGTGAACTTGAAGATAAGACAATTGACATTGTCGGGTCTGAAGAGCAGAAAGAAGAAAAAATAATGAAGAAAAGTGAACAGACCCTAAAGGACTGTGGACAGCATTGAAGGAGCAATATACGTATTATGAGAGCTCCATAAGAAGAGGAAAGGGGCAGAGAGATTATTTGAAGAAATAATGGCTAAAACTTCCCAAATGCAATGCAATATACATACATACAAGTCCAAGAAGCTAAGCCAACCCCCAAGCGGAATGTACTCTGATCCACACTGAGATGCGTTATAATCAAACTGTAAAAAGTCAAAGCCAAAGACAAAATCTTGAAAACAGTGTGAAAGAAGTGACTCATCACATACAAGGGATCCTCAAAATGATTATCAGCCAATTTCTCAGCAGAAATTTTGAAGACTAGAAAGCAGGGAAGGAGGAGGGGTCCATTTATAGCATGAAAAGAGAAAAAAACCACAACGCTTTCAACCAAGAATTCTATATCCAAAAAAGAAAAAAAGAAAAAAAAAAAACAACCCCACCTATAGTCACCAAAGCTGTCCTTCAGAAATGAGGAAGAAATCAAGACATTTCAAGATAAACAAAAGTTGAAGGAGTTCAAAGTTTATCTTCAGGTTGAAATAAAAAGACTCTACAACTTAAAGCTGTATGAAGTAAAGACCTCTACTGAAGGTCAATACTTGGGCAAATATAAAGCAAATATTATTACAATTTTGGTTTGTGATTTTTAAATTTTTAAATTTTTAAAATTTTTTAATTTTTAACCTTTAAAATTTTTAAATTTTGAATTTTCCAAAAGGTTTAAAAGACAAATGAATAAAAAATCATTATAAATCTATGTGAGCAGGTATACAATGTATAAAGATGTAATTTGTGATGTCAATAGCATAAAGTGGCAGAAGGGCCAGAGCTGTATTGGAGTAGAATTTTTACGTGCAATTGAAATTAAGTTGGCATCAATTCCAATTAGACTGTTATAACTTTAGGAGATTCTATAGGATCCCCATGATAACCATTAGAAGATCTATATTTTGTAGATATTTCTATAGATGTCGTAAATATCTATGGCCTATACACCAAAGAAAATGAGAAGGGAGTCAAAACATACCACGACAACAAAATTGACTGAACACAAAAGAAGAAAGTAATGGAGGGAATGAGGGACAAAAAGGCTCTACAACATACAGAAAACAGCAAAATGACCAAAGTTAGTTCTTCCTTCTCAGTGATTATTTTTTTTCAAAGCTTTGTGTTTTTAAAAAAAAAAATTTAGAAAGATTTTATTTATTTACTTGAGAGAGAGAGGAAGAGAGAGAGCACAAGCAGGGGGAGCAGCAGAGAGAGAAGGAGAAGCAGGCTCCCCACTGAGCAGGGAGCCCAACATGGGGCTCGATCCCAGGACCCTGGGATCATGACCTGAGCTGAAACCAGACGCTTAACCAACTGAGCCCCCCGGTGCCCCCTCAGTGATTACTTTAAATAAAAATGGATTAAACTCTCCAATCGAAGAGCATAAATTGACAGAGTGGATAAAAAAAAAAATACATCCAACCATAGGCTGCGTACAAAAGACTCACATTGGATCCAAAAACACAAATAGGTTGAAAGTGAACAGATGGAAAAAAATACGCCATGCAAATAGTAACCAAAAGAGAGCTGGGCTGACTGTACTAATAACAGACAAAATAGACTCTACGCCAAACACTGTTACAAGAGAAAAAGCAGGGCCTTATATATTGATAAAAGTGTTGACTCCACAAGAAAAGCTACCAATAATAAACGTATATGTAGCAAACAGCAGGGCTCTACAGCTTTCTCCCTGCATGTTCGTTCCACGAGAGCAAGAACTGTGTTGCTCCCTGCTTTGCTGGGCACTGTGCCTGCCATTTATCTGTTCTGTTCCCACTCTTCCCAGCAGGTGATCCCTGGAAAAGCAGACCAGGACCTGGGGTATTTGTCACCAATCCTCAGGCAGGGGTGCTGGCCACTCACTGTTCTCAGTTCTCCCAATTGGCCCCTCCAGGAGTTTGAGAACCTTTCTTTGCAAATCTTTGGGCCAATGGAGAAGGTGAAAAGGAAGGTGTTTAGGAGCTGGGGGCAACTCGAATTTCCCCAGCCAAGCACCTGTGGCTGCACAGCAAGGAGCCCAAGCCCCGAGGGAGAGTGCACCCTGGGAGGTCACCCAGTCTGACTGGCTCATGTTACCTATGAAGACACTGAGGCCCACAGAGGGCAGGGGACCAGCCCAAGGTCATACAGCAAGCTAATGGCAGAGCTGGCATTCAGATGCAAGTCTGCTGCTGGCTCACCATGAGCTAGTTCTGTAGGTTGCCCAAGAAACCGCCCCAGGGAGGGCCCGTAATACGGCAGGTCCTCTAAGTTATCCACTCCCCCCACGCTTTCCCTTCCCCGCCTCCCTTGCTTCTCCATTTCTGCACCACATTCTACGCTGTCCATCTCCACACCACACAAGGCCACAGAGGGCCCTTTCTGGGTGTGAGAGTTACAGCACCTTATTTGACTCCCACATGGCCCAAGAAAGAAGTGCATTTTTAAGCCTCACTTACAGATAAGTTATGCAAAGCCATAAGATAGGAAGAGGTCAGCCAGTGAAGCAATGTGGGGCTAGAACTTTGCCCAGCCCCTTGACTCCAGATTTCAGGGCCAGTGTGCCTTATCAGATGCCCTTGTAGGTACCAAGAGACTCATTTCAGCAAAACCCATCAAGCTCACTTCCTAGGGAAGCCTTCTTCTCGGCGCAAGACTCGCGGCTCCCTTCCTCCTATGGATCTCCCCTTGCATCTCAGGATGACCATGGGTATGGATGTGACTCTCCAGACGGGAGTGTGCAGAGAGGCAGGGGCCCAGACTCCAGACTGGAGGCACGGGTGAGGGTGTGGGGTGTGCCCATGTTTGGACATCCTCCATCTCGACAAATTCAGTGCTCTTGCCCTTGATAGGTACTAAGCTTTACAGATGTGATCTCAGGTTTATGCCCACCGTGCCCAAGAAGCTTAAAGCCCTCAGTCCCGTTCCACAGTGGGGGACACAGGTTCAGAAGAGGAAGGGGCTTGCACAAGAGTACTAATGGCCATTAGCTGGTCTGTTGGACATGTTCTTAACCCTCTCAGTACCATAGATCATGGGCCATGGGGTCTATGGGAGGGGGTGCATGAGAACCCTGGAAATATATGGAACTGAGTCTGCGTGAGTGTGTGGTTTTCCTAGGCCACCTGGCTTCCTGTGATTTCTCTTCTCAGGAGTAAGGAGCAGTGAGGGTTGGGGTGGAGGAAGCCAACCCCAGGATTTTTTTGGTCAAACCACTTGACCAAGGCCTACTTCTAAAGGGGCCTGACTCACATGGAGAAGGGGCAGAACTGCAAGATGGTGGGGGTATGGCCGAGGCCTGGGTGGGGGGAGGGGGAGGGTCAGAACTCAGCAGTCCTTTCCTCCAGTCAGTGGTGGGGACCCCAGGACTGTGGCCAGTCATGGGGTTTGAAGAGGGCTGGGGGTGTGGGGGAGTGGGGAGTGTTTCTTTCTGGTGGCGGGGGATGGGGTCCCTGGTTCATCCCCGACTGGGGGAGGGATGGGACCCCTGTGCCTTTAGGAAGGCAGTGAGCGGTTGGCTGGCAGCCCTAAGTTCTGGCTGCCTGGAGTTTCTCTCACCCTGGTCACTTGATTCTCTTACTTTTCCTGTCAGTGAGGAAGCTGTTTACTCCCAGAAAGTCATTCACTCCTGATAAGATCAACCTCATTGTTAACCAGAATTCTTACTTCCTGCCTGGGAGGAGGGAAAAGGGTGAGAGTCCAGCACTCAGAGCCCCATAAACATTGAGTGTGAGGGAGGCTTGAGAGAACACACTGTCCGACAGCCCTTGTCTGAAAAATGGGGAAACTGAGGCCACAGGAGAAGAAGAGTCC
>NW_024424675.1:20314215-20346065 GCF_017311325.1 Ursus maritimus | reverse complement strand
AAAGAGTCAGCGTGAGCTGAACCCCAATCCAGCCTCCTGAGATTCCTAGGCCAGGCATCACTCTGCACCCCCTCAAAGCACCCAAATATTTCAACGAGCTGGCTTTTGATTTTAAGATTCAACACGCTTTCCTAAGAAAACATGCTAACAAAACATTCCGGCACAATATTTTATTTTAACATTCTAATATACTCTTAGAACATTCAAACATAACATTCTGACATAGCTTAATATTCTAATTCAACATTTTAGGACAGTTCTAACCCACATTCTAATCTAACACTCCAAAGCCCCACGCTACTCTAACACATAACATTACATAACGTCCTGCTACAATATTATAAGACATTGTAACACAACATTCTAATCTAAGCTGCTAAGATGGTATGACAATTCTATATTATGTGAATGCAATTCTCATGCAACACTCTAAACTAACTTTCTAAGTTATTACTCTAATACGGAGGACTCTGAGATTCTAAGCCTCCAAATTCCACTGCAGAAGGTGACACTGAGAGCCCCCAGGCTTGCTGACCAGTGCTCACAGCCCCCCACATCTGGCCATGTCCAGCCTGTCTGATCTGCAGGCTGGGCACTCCCCCGCCCTGGGGGACCCCAGGACGCAGGTCAGATGGACACAGCTTCCCAGCCTCATGGAGAACACATCTTCCTGAGACATGGGGTGGGGCTCCTTGCCCTCTGGTGGCTACTTTCCCTCCTCCCCTTTCCCCCAAGCCCCATGCTTCTGTGGGCTGGGCGGGGCTGGGCTGGGGTGGTAAGGGAGAGGGAGGAAGAGGCTGGTTCCAATCCCATCGTGAGTACATAGGGACAGGTGAGGACAATCCCAATATTTGGATCGGGCTCTTCTTGCCGCCTTCTACGAGGGTTACTAGGGCCAAGGGGAGGAAGATCTGCCAAGGAGACACAGGCAGGAAGAGGAAGAGCATTGGGACCTCGACACAGCATTCAGTCTGTCAGGCCTGGGGGACCAGGCTGCTGGAGCTTACCCGTCATAAGAGCAATAGCCTCAGAACTTCTTCTCGGCCAAGGATTCATCTGTTTATCGAGAATCTTAACCTGGCCACCCCCTTCCCTCAAGTTTCCCATGATTCAGTCCCTCACTTTCTTCAGGTTCCCTCCTGCCCTAGTGTCACCTCCCCAGTAGCCCTCTCTGACCAAGTTGTCTTGTTTTTTTTTTTAAGATTTTTTAAATGTATTGGGGCGCCTGGGTGGCGCAGTCGTTAAGCATCTGCCTTCGGTTCAGGGCGTGATCCCAGAGTTCTGGGATCAAGCCCTGCATCAGGCTCCTCTGCTCGGAGCCTGCTTCTTCCTTTCCCACTCCCTCTGCTTGTGTTCTCTCTGTCTCTGGCTATCTCTCTCTGTGTCAAATAAATAAACAAAATCTTAAAAAAAAAGATTTTTTAAATTTATTATTTACTTTAGAGGGAGAGAGCATGTGAGCAGGGAGGGGCAGAGGGAGAGGGAGAGAATCCTGCAGTGGACTTCCTGCTGAGCCCAGAGCCCTGTGAGGGGCTTGATCCTATTACCCTGAGATCATGAGCTGGGCCTAAATCAGGAGTCAGCGGCTTAACGGACTGAGCCACTCAGGTGCCGCCCTGACCAAGTGTCTTAAACCGCAGCCCCATCACGTCTGACGAATAGTAGTTGCTCAGAAAATACTGTTCAATGAATACACACACTCAATACAGTATTTCTATTAAAAATTTTTTTCTGCACAGCAAACATTTTAAATAGCACAAAAAGATTTCCCAATGAAGAGTGAGTTTGCTCCTTCGCTGGGCTAAGTTGAGTCTTAAAAGGCAAGGCAGCATGAGCCTGCCCCCTTCTCCCCCCGGAAAAGGACATGGCATTTCCTAGAGAGGACGCAGCACGTGCAAAGGCCTGGAGGTGTGAGCCAGCACTAGTCTCTTGCAATGTTTCGGCCTTGGCGACTCTTTCACCATCTCTCAATCTGTCAGCCTGAGCCACTCATAATGTTGCTGGTGCCCTTCCAGAATACCTCCACTCCCCAGGGATTCAGATTCTCTACATTTCCTTCAAGCCTCAGTTTCTCCTTCAGCCAATAGATTTGATTATCCTGCCTCCTTGGAGAGGGTTGGAGGGTGGCCTTCCGAGCATATAATGAGGTAGTGGAAGTAAAGGGATACATAAACTGTGAAGTCCTATGCATCACAATGACTGAGTGCCCTCTCTGTGCCAGGCATGTGCCTTATTCTTTACAGATGCCATCTCATTGAGTCCACACAACGGCCGGGGGTGAATTATTCTTGTGCCATTTTGCAGATGGGTAACAGAGAGGCGGGATGACTTGTCCAAGGTCATGTGACCTGGAACCAAACCCAAGAAGTCTGTTCATCTCCAAAGGTCGTGGAAGCTTCAGGGCCTCTCAAGCCTTCCAGTACCAGGTCTGTAGGATAGGAGAATTCCCAATTCCAAGAGTACCAGGTGGCCAAGACAGGGCAGACAGTCTGGTTTCGTGATTTATTTCACTCCCACCCAATTGTTTGCCAAAGGGAGGGGTTGGTGGCTAGGAGCCTGGGCTGCCCAGTCACGGGGTGGACTTGTCTGACTGCCAGCCAATCCCGGCTGCCGGAGCTGGTGTTGGAAAGGCCCTGGCCCCATCTTGCCGGGACACTCTATCTTTGTCCCTAGACACAAAAGGGGCCTTGTCTTGGCCCGGCAACGCTTATTCCACAAGCTCCCGACTGCCCCAGCCCCTCTGCCTCAAGAAAGGCCCACTTTGTCGAGTCAAAAGACTAACTTGTTTCTTTTTCATCAAAACGTGTTGACTGACCTGGTTGATTTATCTTGGGAAAGTGGTGGGCGAGGGAGGGGAGTGAGGTGACAGAGACCAACAATCCAGAAGTCCAGCCTGACTTGGGGGTGGGCATCCAGCTCTTACCTGAGACAGAGGGATAGCTGCATGTTGGATGTGATCGCGGGGAGTCAGAGCAGTCCCACAGCCTCACTCGTTGCAAAGATTCCACCATTAGCTATTCATTTCTTTGGCTTCAAACTTGGAAGGCAGCTGAAAATGAAAACTTCCTTTGAATGGGAGTGCTCTGCTACCACACCTGAGGGTGAATTAGTTTCCCTGAAAATAGGGGTGAGTCAATAGCGAGAGAGAGCAAACATCAGAGAGGGGCCACAAGGAGCCCAGAAGGACACCTAGGAGAGAGAAGAAGGGTACTACTCACAGATGAAGCGGAATTAAGTGAGGAAATATAAGTAGGCTTTTTTCTTTGGTAATTTTCCCCCAAGATTTTTCCTTCTCTATCCACATCCACTAATGCCTATTACTTGGTCTTTTTATTTTATTTTTTTAAGATTTATTTATTTATTTATTTATTTGACAGAGAGACAGCCAGCGAGAGAGGGAACACAAGCAGGGGGAGTGGGAGAGGAAGAAGCAGGCCCCCAGCAGATAAGCCTGATGTGGGGCTCGATCCCAGGAGCCCGGGATCACGCCCTGAGCCGAAGGCAGGTGCTCAACCACTGAGCCACCCAGGTGCCCCATTACTTGGTCTTTTTATCCATCCATCCATCCATCCATCCATCCATCCATCCATCCATCCCAGAAATATCTGTTGAGTCTGTGCCAGAGATTCTTTTAGGCACTGGAGCCACAGTGGAGAATAAGGCCCCTGTCTGTGGGAAGCATCCACTCTTGTGGGGTCTCCCGCTGATGAACAAGTAAGCAGAAGGACTAGAAGAGTCACCAGGATGAAGCCATGGACCATGAGGAAACAAGGCAGGGTAGCAGAGCAGAGAGTGGCTGGGGCTGGGTGGGGGCTGCCTGAGGGGGGATGTTTGCCCTGAGGTAAGGAGGATGGAAGGAACCCATCATGGGGATGCTGGGGGACAAGAGTTCGAGTCGGAGGGAACAGCACGTAGGATGGCTCTGAGGTAGGACCAACTTGGAAACTTCCAGATACACTGAGGAGGCCAACATGATTGGAAATGAGTTCACGTGGGGGGAGAGTGGCTAAAGGAAGGACCAGAGGGGCAGGGGCCAGATCCAGAGGGCATGGCAGATCCTCAGTAATGCCTTGGACTTTGATTTTGAGTGAGATAGGAAACTGTAGGAGTGTGCAAAGGGGTAACATGATCTAATTTGTATTTAAAAAATAACTCCTCTGATGGCTCTGTGAAAAATGATCGGGGCTCCTGCAGCCACCCAGGTGAGAACTCTCGGGGGCTGGCCCTGTGGGGGTGACAGTGGGGAGGGTAGACAGAATTGAGATATATTTTTTAGAGCTAGGACACAGAATATGAACGAATGAATGAACGAACCCTTTTGGTGGGAGCTAGCAAATGTAAATTCTAACTCCCATCTGTCACTGAGTATCAGTGTGACCCCAGGGAAACCCGTCCCCTCTTGGGGCCTCAGTTTCCCCATTTACGAGGTGAGGGCCAAGGAGGCTGGAACCGCTGGCATCACGGTCTCCTGCGGCAGAGGGCGGGGACAGCCAGCATTGAGTCGCTGAGCCGCTGACATTCTCAGAGGCGGGGACTGTGATCCAGTTACTAATCCAGTCAGGCCCGGCTGGCCCGAGGGCAGCTGCAGAAACCTGGTGTTGACGTGGTGACTCACGCTTGGTCCTTCTGCTGTCTGCAGAAACTGGGACAGCCAGGGGCCAGAGACTTGCCCGCGGGCTCGGGGAGGCTGGCAGGATGCCATCACACAGCTGGGGGAAGGGAGCAGGCTGCCAGCACTGGGCTTCCTGAGCCCCTCTGCGGACTGATGTTCCAGGCACTGGAGCCCCCTCAGCCCAAGCTTGGCTCTGCCCAACCTCGTGGGCTAATAGGAACTGGTGGTAGGAGAACAGGACCCACTGGGTGCCCACTCAACCCTCTCTCTGCCCGGCACTTGATGAAGTAGACATTAAGACCCCCATTTTATTGATGGAGAAACTGAGGCCCAGAAAGCGGTGGGTGGCAGAACCTAGAGTCGTACTAGATTCGACTAATCCCTCACCTTGCTCTACTCGGCTCCCTAAGTATGGAGAGAACAGAAGTGAAAGAGAAAGAAAGAGAAGCTAAATATCTTTTAATACATAGAGAAGCTCAAATTCACACCCTCATGCTTCACCAGGGATGAGGACTTTCAAACAAAAGCTGCTTTTTAAAGCTGATGTACAGCCTTTATGCAGCGTGGATAAGCCACTTGGCCATTGTTCACAGCTCTTCTGCTGCTCATTTATTTAGGGGTGTGTTCGGCAAATATTTACTGACCGCATCCTAGGTGCCAGGGACGACGTGAGGCTCTGCGCAGGGGCACGCGACCATTAACCAGGAGTGACTCGGTGCCCGTACTCCCCAGCTCGTCCTACGGAGGGTGAGACAGAGAGTGACAAACACTTTCGGAGACGAGTCCTTTTTCTAACTGTGGCTTTGTGTAAGTGACTTCCTTCTTGGAGTTTCAGTGTCCTTTGGTCCGAGATGCTCCCTCGTGGGGTCGCGGGAAGAGGGGGAGAAGATACTGCCTGGTCGGCATTAGGTGGTCCTGAAATATCAGTTGTTGCTGTGATTGTTCGCCGTGAGTGGCATCACTTCAACAGCCTACCGGTTGATAACTGTGTTAGCGCGGTCCACTGAGAAGCAGACGTCAAGATTGCATTCGACAGGCAAGAGATTCTGGGAGAAAGAAAGGGAGAGAGGAGACAGGGCGAGGCTTCTGACTGTAATGACGCAGGTCTGACAGTTGGGGATGGAGAGTGGGGGAGAAGGTGGATCGGGCAGAAAGAGTCCCAGACACCAGCCAGCCATGCTGATGGGGAGTCATTGAGCTGAAGTCGTTATTGGAGGAGTCTTTCCAGGATGGGCTTTCCAGGATGGGCTTGCTCTGGTGTCCCCATCATGCACGGTTGAGGGCTGAGAACAGCCCCTAGGAAGCGGGGGCTCAGCTTGAGCAAGGTGGTATGGCCTAAGGGGCGGCAGCTGGGGCTGTGGGTCAAATGTGCCCCCAACTGTGGGAGGGCTGAGTGGTGCGTGTTCGTGGCTGCCACAGAAACCAGACATGGCCCTGGTGCCAGAGGGTCCCCAGATCCTCCACCAGCCCACCACAACGAGTTCCTGCAGCCTTCTGTGCCCTTGGCGAGATGAGCTGACTGGCTAGGGGAACTGTGGGGAGGGTTCGTGGTCAATGTCAAGAGACACGCACTCCCAAGACAAGTTTTTAGATTGTGCAAGATGGGAAACACTATGGGAACCAAACCAAATGAGGGCCCATTTGGACCAGACACTGCTGATTTCAGGAAAGGGAAGTTAGAACCACTCTTGCAACAGTAAGACAAATCCAAAAATACACCGAGGAGACAGCTGCTGAGAGAACCCTTGCTGTTCAGGGGAGGTGAACTCTGGGGAGGGGACAACTCCATGGAAGAAAGGTCACTGGAGTGCCTGGGCCCCACCCAATCAGAAGGGTCTGAGGTTTCTAGGAAAACGTCACTGTCCAGTGTGGGAAGCGACCTTCCCACTCATCTGGCCCAACCCTCCTATTACAAAGGTAGAGAAATTGAGACCTGAATGGGGACAAGAGCTGCACAAAGTACCCGAAGAGTTATGAGCCGCTCAGCCGAGTGTTGAGCCAGGATTCCTGACTCCCAGAGCAGGGCTGAGACCCCCACGGCCAAGCCTGGCGAGCATGGACCAAGAGTCTGTTAACGGGAAACGGGGGGAGGCAGAGTAGGGGCAGATGCCCAGAGAGGGAGACGGACGGATGGGTTCAGAGAGGGGATAGGATAACACCCAGAAAAGGATGTGGAGACTCAGCAAGGAGGCTGAGGTTCAGAGAGAGGCAGGAGAGCTTAAGAAGGGGGTGGACAGTCCAAGGGGGATGCAGCTGAGAAGACAGGAGCCCTGGCAGACGCATGGGACCAGGACATGCATGGCCAAGGGCTGGGTTCGGGCTCTGGGGACTCACAGGGGTCCCAGACATGCTGGCAGCTCTTGGAGGCAGCAGCCTTCTCTCCCCCCACCCCCGCCCCCCGTGGTTCTCCGCGTCACAGCCCTATACTCCTGCCCACCTGCGCTGCCCCCCGAGCAGGACGGACTGCCGGGCTTGGGCATTAGTCAGCTCCTGGTGGTTAAACAAAGAAGCCTCGGGAGCACTGGTGAAGACTGCATCTCCCAGCTTTGGAAGCCAAGGGGCTGGGGCACCCAGCAGCTGGGCTCTAGCACAGGGTAGGGGTGGGGGAAAGGGGCACACAGGAGGGGAGTCTGAAACGGGCAGAAACCCTCACTCCCATGAGACTAGGCTTCCTTCCCCCTGGAAGCTTTGAAATGATAATAATAAGAACAAAGATACCCTTAGTAGGATTGTTTGTGAAATCATTATTCTTGCCCGGGGCCCAGGTAGGTGAGGAGCACTCTGGTCCCCACCCTGCCCAGGGGCCGTTCACATCCAGATGCCCCATCTTCTGGGCCGGGCGGAGGGCACAGCGAGCGTGGGCCTGGTTGGGAGGGTGGCCTGTGTGCAGTTGCAAGCGCAAGGGACCTCAGAGCCCCCCCCCCTTGACCCCACCTCCCATTTAGCAGATGGGAAAGTGGAGGCTCTTGGAGGGCAGGGACAGTCCAAGGTCACCCTGCAGGTTGCTCGGGGCTCCTGTGCCCAGGCCAGGGGCAATTTCCGCAAGCCCACTGGTGCTTGAAGAGCCCGGCCCCCAGCAAAAGGGCAGAGAGCGAGGGCTGCCATTTGCTGGTGCTGACTCCGTGCCAGGCTGGCCTGAAGATGTGTGCCGTCCTCAGCAGGGCTCGGGGGCAGGAGTCACCGCGGATCTCATCCCTGACATGAGGAGGTTGAGATGAAATACCAGAGGCCACGGAGCTGGAAACTGGTCGAACCAGGAGTTGAATCTAGGCAGGCGGGCTCCAGGGCCCAGACAGCGACCCGGAGGGCAGCCGGCCTCTTGTGAAGCAGGCACAGACAAGACGCAGGTAATAATAGTGGTTGTTCATCGGAAGCTACCGTTCTCTGGCACTTACAACGGCGGGTGCTGTGCTAAGTGCTCCGTGTAAATGCATTCACTGACTCCTTTGTGCCTCCAATAAACATTAGCAGCTACTATGGGTCAGACACAAGGCTGTCAACAAGATGTAGGATGCCTGCCTCCCTACAGTTCACAGTCTAATCCTCATGCAAGGTAGATGTTTTTTCTCCACGTTTAGAGGAGGCAGAGACACGTGGTGTCACTTGCCCACGATCACATAGCAAGGAGTGGCAAAGTCCACTTTTGAGGCTGGGCCTGCCTGAGGACTCGCCCTTGCTCTTAGGGACCCTTTTCCAGCGGTACCCCCGGAAAGGACTGAACCAGAGATGCCCACACTGGCATTTGTCCAGGGCTCAGACCCTTTCCGAGCCCCACCCCACCTGCCTCGGCCTTGGCCCCCAACTGGCAAACGGACTGATGGCCCAGCCCTCCTCAAGTTGTTGTGAGGGTTCCTTCCTTCCTCCTCCCTCCCTTCTTTCCTAACGCTAATTATGATGCCTCATGACATTGTACAGACATCAGGGTTTATGAAACCCCTTTCCCTTTTCTGGAAGCTATTTTTACTCCATTGTACAACAGAGAACACCCAGGGGGCTCAAAGAGATGAAATGATCCACCCCGCTCAGTGACCCGATCAGAGTTGGAGCCCAGACATGTGTGCTTCAAAGGGATCCCAGTCAGGGTCCCGGCAGGAGCAGACGGAACCATCAGTTAGGTCTTTTGATTTGAATTTAATGAAAGGATTATTTATAAGGGGTTATGTATAAGGGAAGCCACTGTCATCTATACACAGAGCGAGCCCCCCGACAGCAGCTGTGGCCTTCAGTTGGCCAGTATGAGATGACCCTGCAGGGAGAGAGCTGGGGAATAAATACCCTGACCTTACCCTCCTTGCTCCCCTGTCCTGTCAGTGCTCCCCATGGGCCAGATCCAACTGGACGCCCGAGAGCAGACAAAGTCACTGACACGGTCTCTAAAGGCCAGCGTCCCAGGACAGAGGGCAGGGAGAAGGGTGGGAAGGAAAACCACAAGGAGGAAAACCACAAGCTCTCCAGCCAAAGTCAAGTGCACTCTCCGTACTTACTGCCCTACACGTGTACAGGCACGTTCCCTTCCCTAGACCAGCAAGGTCACTAACGAACGTGTCGTAGGCAGTGTGGCCAGGTCGTGATACGAAAACACACAACCCCAATCCTCAAGGCTTCAAACGGGGTCAAATAACGGAAGGCCTGCCAGCCGGCCACTTGACTTTGTAAACACAGTTTCATCAGAACACAGCCACAAGCACTCCTTCACGCATGCACCGTCCACGGCAGAGTGGAGGGCCTGTGACGAGCCCGAAGGACTTATTATCTGCCCAAGAAAGTTGCCAACACCTGGCTCGAACACACAGAAGCTGGCTTCTTACTCCTGTGACATGGCCATCCCCAGCTGGCAGGGCCTCTGCTCTGTATCGGCCTCAGTCCGACACCCAGGCTGGCCAGCTCTCCCCAAAAGAGCCCACCAGTCCGGATAGTAAATGTTCCCCTCCCAAGGCGTCCACGGGCAAGAGGCATGCCTCCCTTGTGCGCCCAGGTCTTTGGCTAACCCAAGCCCCACAGCCACACCTCATTTCAGGGGCAGGAAATCTATTCCCTCTGCGTGCTCTACACGAGGAGACCCAGAAATGGCCAGTGGGCAGCCCTCCTGAGAACAGCAACATGTGAACGTGGCCAGTGGTGTTGACATGAGGGGAAGAGGGACGCCATGGTTTGCACGAACCTCACCAGACTTCCTCGTGGGCACAGGGCTCAGCTAAGCCAGGCAGGCTCAAGCCCAGGGGCTGGAGAAACTGGAGAAAACAGACATGGCCCCCCAGCCTGGCTCCCCGCCTTTATTGTGTCTGTGGTGTCAGCAAGTGTGAAACCAGAGGATCCTTGGGTCCTTACCTTGGATACAGCCTTGAATGTGTGTAATTGGGGGAGACTAGGAGGTGAAGGGGGTCTTGGGCATAGACTCGCAGGAGCTCCCTTCTCTCCCCATCAGGGACCAGAAGCTAGTCAAGGGCCCAAGAGGTCTTGGCTCAATTGCTGGTTTTGTGACCGGTCGCCTTCCAGCCACGTGGAGGCCACAGGTCACTTCAGCCCTCTGAGCCTCCATGTTCTTGGCTGTAACCATCATGTGGTTCTCAAGACGAGGTCCCGGGATCAGCACCCCAGGGAACTGATGGGCAATGCACATTCTCAGGCCGCGCCCCACGTCCGCTTAATAGAAGCCCTGGCCGTGGGACCCGGCACCCAGGGTTTTAACAAGCCTCCCAGGTGACTGATGCTCGCTCAAGGGTGACAGCCGCTGGTGTAAAGTGAGGCTTAAACCCACGGAGATGTGCAAAGCCCGGGCACAAGCCTGCTTTGCCTGCAGCCTTCCCCGCCTCCATGAACGGCAACCCCATCCTTACTCAAGCCAAAAAGCCCAGAGTCCTCCCGGATTGCGGTTCTCCTACCCCAAGCCTGTGGCTGCAACTTTAGTTTCCATGAGGAGGGACCAACTTCCAGTTACAAAATAAATGCATCACGGGGCCGTAAAGCACAACACAGGGAATATAGTCAATAATATTGTCATAACGCTCTACGGTGACAGATGGTAACCAGACTGACGGCGAGCATTGCGTCATGTATATAAATGTCGAACCACGACGTCGTACACCTGAAGCGAGTATAATATGGTATGTCGGCCATGCTTCAATTACAAAACCTGTGTCTGCAGGTGCCCCTTGCCCACCCCTCCTCCACTCCTGCGGCTCCAGCCTCCTTCGTTCTGCACGTACTGTAATAACTCTCCAGCCCACCTCTACCCTCGCCCCTGCAGCACCTCCTCACCCCTGCATCCAGAGGATCCTCTTAAAAATGAAATCAGATTATTCCACTCCTCCGCTCAGAACCTCCAACAATTCTCATCTCACTGTGCTCTCTGCCAGGCCTGACTCCCACTGACCCCCGCCGCCCCCCTGCCAACACCCTCCCCTCGATCGCTCTGCTGCAGCTCCGCCAACCTGCCGGCCCCGCTCCCACCCCAGGGGCTTCAGCTCCGGCTCTTCCCTCTGCCATACACCCTTCTCTGAGTGTCCCCTCGCGCCTCGCACCCTCACCTCCGGATCCCCTTCCAAGGTCACCACCTGCAAGAGGGCCTCTCTGGGGCCATTGTGTGCTGTCCCCTCCTCTGGCTTTTTTTTTTCCCCTCCATAGCACTTACCATCACCTGACATACATCTTTATTGTTTCTCTGTTTATTGTCTGCCTCTTCCCACTCGGACACGAGGTCCGCGAGGCTGGGACTGCGGGTTTTGTTCACTGCTGTCTCTACAATGCTTACAATATTGCCTGCACAGAACAGGCCCTTAGCAAATGTTTGTCGAGTGAATGAATGAATAAATACATGAATTTTTTAAAAACCAGCTAGGTAAATGCTGGTTACCCCTCCTGCTCCTACTGTCAGTGACTCCACCCTAGGGCCCTTGTTAGTCAGTTCAAGGCCACCGCATGGGCACTGCCAAGAGTTACACTGCAGAAAGATCCCAGGACTGGGGACCTGGGCTCTGGTGCACTGCTCTGGGATCAGCAGGTCTGTGTTCCTGTCTCTGCTCCCCAGCTGTCTAGCCCTGAGACCTGGGGCCAATCACACCACCTCTCTGATCCTCAGTTTTCTCACCTCTGAAATGGGAATGATAATAATGTGCACCTTACACTTCCGGGCCTCCTGCAAGGACTTAGTAATGAATACGCGTGAAGGGACCTACCAGGCACACAGTACGTGGGAACTACCATCACAGCTATTACTGTTGTTTTGTTTTCTTCTCAGTTTTGCCAGTGGCCAAGGTATCTGGGCAGCAGGGGGCTTATTAATAGTATACTTGGCTTCAGGGGAAGGGGACCTGGGTTTGAACCCTAGCAGCTGCTGCCTTGCTGTGTGACTTTGCACAAGTCACTAGCCCTCTCTGGGCTGCCAGGTCTCCATCTGAAGGATGAGAATATAGGGTGTGGAAGGAGATAGTCCCTGTGGCCCTTGTAGGTTGCCACCACCCACCCTCCAGGAGGACCAGACCCACATTCTCAGACCCCTCTCTGTGTGTCACACAAGGAGGTCACTTGCTGCCCTCCCACGTTTTGCACTGGTGTCACGGGGAGGACTGGGAGGAGCCCCGCCTGGGGCAAGAGGCAGTGTGAAGCTGGGAATGAGAGCACCTGAAGTCCAGATCTAAACCGGAGCTCCACCTCCCTGAGCTGTGCAACTTACAGCCAGCGGCTCAGCCTCTCGTGCCTTGGTGCCCTCATCTGGAAAATGGGAATAACCATAACGTGCGAGAATGAAGTGAATTGTTACGTGCAAAGCATTTAGACAAGTGCTTGACACAGAATACCATTATTTATCTGACTATTAGCTGTTATTATTACTAATAGCCACAGCCAGTCTTTAGACCAGGCACCATGCTAGATATTTTACTAACTTTAATTTAATTCTCATGAAAACCCTATGACTTTTTGGTCTACATTTGAGAGGTGAACAAGTTTGCCTCAGAGACTTATGCATCTTGCCCAAGGTCACACAGCTTGCAGGTAGAGCTGGGTATAAACCCAGTGCTCTATCAAATTCGCTTCTTTTTTTTTTTTAAGATTTTATTTATTTATTCGCAGAGAGAGAGACAGCCAGCGAGAGAGGGAACACAAGCAGGGGGAGTGGGAGAGGAAGAAGCAGGCTCATAGCAGAGGAGCCTGATGTGGGGCTTGATCCCATAACGCCGGGATCACGCCCTGAGCCGAAGGCAGACGCTTAACCGCTGTGCCACCCAGGTGCCCCTCAAATTCGCTTCTTTCCCTCACTGCACTGTTTCGCGTCAGCTCTCTGTTATACTGATAGGGAAACTGAGACTCAGAGATCTCAATCCCGGGCTGCAGTCCTGCTGGGCCTTTCACCAGGGCCTTCTTGGATCCAGGAAACGCGGTACCCAGAGGCATTACCACTGTGCAGATTTACTCCCGTTCATGGAGAAGAAAACTGAGGCTCAGGAGACACGGGAGCTCTCCCCGGGGGCACGGGTGGGGGCAGAGATAGGAACGGGCCGATGGATGGTGAGGTCTCTGAAGGAAGGGGCCCTTCTCTCACCCCTGCAGCCCCCACTCCTCTTCCCATCCCTCTGCTTTATGACCTGTTTTATGAGCACGGCCTGGCGGCTTCCACGTTACCATGGGAACCAGCCTGGTGCGGACTCCCAGCAGCTCCATCTGGGATTGGCAATTTTAAGTCAGGAGATGATCCTGGGGGGTGGTGGGGATCCAAAGGTTGGAGTCTATAGGGTCCCGGGGATGCATGGGGCCTGCCTGTCCCTCTGCTCTGCTCCAGCTCCCAGGTGCCTGGAGTCGTGGGGAGGACTGGGGTTGACTAGGAAATGAGATGGGCCACTGAGTGGGGGCACGGACAGCCAAGAGAGCTAGATGGGTAGACCCACGTGCTCAGAGACACACACAGACACAAGGACAGCCAACAAGAAAGTCCTCCCGGTGGTATACATAGACACACATAGACTCACACGCACACATGCAGGAACAGAGATCAGCACACAGCAGCCTCCGGGAAAGATGCAGAAATCCAGAGGGATGCTCTGGTGTCCAGAGACACACCCAGAGGACACCCGAGCACCCAGAGACACATGTAGACTCACATATAGACATACAAAAGGACATACAGACATGCACCCCTCGCCAGCTGTGTGACCTAGGTACATTGCCTGACCTCTCTGAGACTCAGTCTTGCCACCTGTCAAATGGGCACCATCATCCCCAGCTCATGAGGACAGGGGAGGAGTAATGAGAAAAATGTCTACAAGTTCTTAGATGTCTTTGTTCATCTACCCAACCAATACATACTGTGCACCTACTACGTGCCAGGTGTCTGCTGGGCTGTAAGAAGTGAGCTAACAAGGGCCTGCTCTCAGAACGCTTGCAATCTAGTTGGGGGGATAAACACACACAAAACAATTTTGAATTGTGAGACTTGCCATGGAGCTAATAAAACAAAATAAGTGACTCGGTAGAGAGAGAGACTAGGGTAGTCAGGGAAGGCTTCTCCGAGAGGAGGCAACATGAGCTTATGTTGGATGATGGAGCTGGACATGGAGGGGTGTAGAGAAGAGCATTCCAGTCAGCAGGAACAGTGGGTGCAAAGGCCCTGAGGTCAGAGCAGAGTGCTCCTGGAGCACCAAGGGGGACAGCGACAGTGCGACTGCAGGGAGGGTGAAGGGTGCATGATGAGTCCAAGGGTAACCAGGGACTTGATCTGGTAGGATCTTTCAGGCCAAGTTATAGACTGTGGGTTTCATCTCACATGAGATGGGACCCACCAAAGGGTTTCCGTTAGGAGATGACCTCATCAGAATTGCATTTTGATAAGTTCACTTTGGCTGCTGGGAAGAAACTGGATGGGGCAACACTGGACATGGAAGCCCAGAGGGGAGGCTGTGGCAGCATCCAGGGGAGAGATGACTGCAGGCTGGACCAGGGCGCTGGCAATGGTGGTGGAGAGAGATGGTCCACAAATTCATGCACTCATTGCATTTTTGTTGTGCTCCTACACCGTGCCAGGCACTGTTCCAGGCACTGGAGACACGGCAGCAAACCAAACAGAAATCCCTGCCCTTGTGGGGTGTATGACCTAGAGGGAAGAGGAAGGTAAATGAGTGCATAAATTATACCAGAAGGATCAGCAGGTGATGAATGGCAGTGAGTGCCGTGGAGAGAAACAAAGCAGGGAAGGGAGGAGTGGGGGGGGGCAGGGAGGGGCAGAAAGGCTTCATTGAGAAGGTGGCATTTGAGCAAAGATCTTAAGGAGGTGCGAGAGTGACATCAGGGGTCAGAGAGTTTCAGGCAGAGGGAAAGGCAAGTGCAAAGGCCCTGAGGCAAGATCGTAGCTGGTAGGTTTGAGGAGAGCAAGGAGGTCCATGTGACTGTGGTGAAGTAAGATGGGGTGAAGGGGAGAGAGGGAAGGAGAGAGGAGGAGGAAGGGAGAGAGGGAGAGGAGGGAGGAAGAGAGGGACCTGGATGCTTACAGGAGGGAGGGGAGTCATTGTGGGGGGGGGGGCAAGAGCTCCCGATCAGGCCTTGCCCCATCTCCATTTGCACGGGGAGACCCTACCCAAGGTCACAGAATTTCCTCCTTTCATCCCCTAAACCTTCATCAGCCAAAAACTAAAAAAAAAGGGGGGGGGGACGGGAGGAGAGAAAAAATGTCCCTTGGAAGGGAAGCCCCTGCAACTGTGCCCTCACTTAGGACAGACTTCTGGTCAGAAGGGACTTCTTCCTTCCTGCTCCCCACGGGTGCAAAGGGGAGGTGGGGGGGTGGCAAACAGAGCTTCAGAGTCAGGTTGGTCTATGTCTAGCACTTTCTCCCAGTGTGACTTGGGCAGGTCACCCTGGAGCACCTGCTGGTGGCTTGGCTATCCCCTCCTCCCTGTGATAGCAGGATGGAGCTGGGAGAGTGTATGACGGAGCGCAGGGAAGCCTGGTTTCCCTCATTCATTTTCCTGAGCAGGTATCTAAAGGGGGCCTGTGGCTGGGCGGGGGGTGCCCTCGGACTGGTCTGGCAGGGTCTGAGAAGTCACAGAAAGGGGTTCAAGGCCACTGGTGACTGGTTTCAGGGCTCCCAAACCTCTTGGAGACACCCCAGCCTTGACGCAGGGTAGCAGGTGGCCCCCGGAGCTGAGCCGCCTCAGCTTCCGGTGACAGAATGGATTCCCCGGTGGCAGTCAGTTCATCAGGGTGCTGCCTCCCACTGCTCTCCAGGCCCTGGGGTGCCCTGGGATGGATTTCGGGCTTGTTAGTGTCTTGACACAGACAAGCAGAACCTCTCTGGGTGTGAGCTCTCCAGCTGCCCAGCCCTGCCTGGCAGGAGTGGGGAACCCAAGGGGGATTTGCAGTGACATGGTACCACCCCACCCCCCAGTCACCCCCAAGGCAGGCCCAGGTCCAGGCAGCTGGCTGAGGAGCACTCCCATCCCGGCCCAAGCCTTATCCTTCTTCGTTCAAAGGAGATCAGAAGCCTTCCCCCCCAGACACCCAGGGCCCAGAGGTGCTAGATTAAAGCATGGAAGTCAGAGTGGCCAGAATCATGAAGGCACAGGGAGTCCTCCGTGTGCCCCCGCAGAGGGGCCTAAGGGCGGCGTGGGACAGCAGCAGCCTGCTGGTCTCCCTGCTTCTGACCTTCCCTGGGGCCCCTCTCCTCACAGCCCTGGGACGCCCTTTGTCAAATGCCAGATTGGGGAGAATGGCCGTGCATCCAGCAAGGCCACTTCTGAGTATGAATCCAAAGGAACCAAAAGCAGGGACTCGACCAGATTTCTGTAGAGCATCTCACAGCAGCATTCTCACCACCGCTACGAGCGGGAAGCGATCCCAGTGACCACTGATGGATGATGGAGAAAGCAAACGCGGGAGACACATACATACGATGGAGTGTTATTCAGCCTTTAAAAGGAAGGCCACTCTGACACCTGCTAAACATGGAGGAAACTCAAGGACATGATGCTAAGTGCCATGAGCCAGGCGCGGAAAGACAACTGCTGTGTGATTCCATTGATACGAAGTTCCTCGAGTAGTGAAATCCATCGAGACAGAGATAGAAAGGTGGTTGCCAGGGGCCGGGAGAGGGGTGAAATGGGGAGTTACTGTTTAATGGGGACAGAGTTTCAGATGTTCAAGATGAAAAGAGTTCGGGATGGCGGTGGTGGCGGCACAATGATGTTTAATGGCGCTGACCCTATACTTACAAAGGGTTGAAGTGATGTCTTTTATGTTGTGTATGTGTATTTTATCACAATAGAAAATCACACGCACACACACATGAAAAATCCACACTAGACCAACGCTCTCTTCTGCTCGACATCTTCCTGCAGGTCTCATCCTGCTTCCGGCTCACTGCGGCCCCCACAGCGCCCCCTCCCCTGGGCTCTGCACCCCAACCTCTCTGACCACACCGCCTCCCTCCCCCACTCACTCCGCTCCAGCCCCATTGGCCTCCTTGCTCTTTTTCCAACCCACTAATTTCATGCCAGCCTTGGGGCCTTGGCACCCGCTGTCCCTTCTGCCGGGAAAGCTCTGCCCCAGATTTCTACAGGGCTGCCTCCTCTTCAGTGGCCAACGCTCAGGTCAGACGTAACCTCCTCGGAGCACTCACTGGCCTCCTGGACTCGTGGCCCCCGGCCCCCTCCTGTCACTCCTGTCCCCCTTTACCTGAATTTATGTCTCTTCATAGCATCTATCACCATCTGAAGCAATACGTTATACTTACCTGCCGGCTCCTTTATTGGAATGTGAACTCTGGAAGGCAGGAATCTTGCTTTTATACGACGATCCCTGGCACACAGTAGGGGCTCACTAAACCAGTTTTGAAGGGAGGAAAGGGGACCCCATTGATGGACAGTATTTGTTCCATCTGTGCGGATGTGATTATACAGAAAGGCCTAGAAGGATGCCTTCCAGGCCGACAGCGGTGAACCACAGAGAGCGGGCAGAAGGGGTTCTGGGCAGTGGACCTTTTGTGGTTTACTCCGTATGCCCGGGGACTGCCTGAGACTGACTGTGGAGAACAAGGTCAGCCATGCAGCATCTATGTGGGTTGTGATGCCATGTGCCATGTAGTAATATCCTCTGTGATTTTCTCACCTTACTTTCCAGCAGCCCCTGGGGGGTATTGCTTCTCCCAACCCCCTTTCCCAGTGCATCTCATTCGCCATCCCTCAGAGAGTCACTGCATGCCAGGCACTGTTCTGGGCTCAGAGACATCGGCGTGAAGGAGCAATCCCACCTTCATCTCATGGAGCTTACCCTTTAGTGGGGGAGCCAAGCAGTTAACAGATAAATAGAACTTGCCTATGGGGGATAGTGCTATGGGTAAGCATAAAAGAATGACAGGGTGGGGGCGGGGGACAGAGGAGGTACGTGGAGGAGGGGTTGCACTGCGGTAGATCACAAAGACCCTCGCCGGGAAGGTAGCATATAAGCAAAGACCAGAAGGAGGTGAATGAGGAAGCGAGCCATGTGGATCCATGCAGGCAAAGGCCAGTGCAAAGGCCCTGAGGCAGGAGCATCTGTGGGATGGAGGAGCACGAGTGAGGAAGCCACTGCGGCTAGGGGGCGTGCTCTAGGTAGGGGAGGCTCAGAAGGGTGAAGTCACTGGCCTCGCCAGGAGGAGGGCAGCTGAGAGCCGTATGTTGGGCCCAACTGGAAAGCCGGGGTTCCTGCCTACAAAGGGCCTGACACAGTCCCAGGGAGGAAAGTGGAACCGGTTGAGAGCAAGTGAGGTTCCAGGCCCTGTGCTAAGCACCCTGGGTAACCATGTGGGTGAAGCCCCACCCTCCTGGGGCTGCGGCTCCGAAGGAAAGAGGGGAGGAGCCTGCGAGGAGTCAGCTGAGAGTGAGACCAGTTTCTGCAAGAACGCATGTGACGTTGTTTCCATGACTGTGTGCGTGGATGGGGCGGGGGTGGGGGAGCCCGGTGCCTGGGCACGCAGCGTGCCTGTTCTGCGTGTGTCCGAGGACGGGCGCTGCTCACGGCGTGGGCGGGGGTCTGCAGTGAGGGGTGGTTTGCGTAGCACCCCACGTCCTGGTGAGCGTGAGTGAGGGCACTCTCGTCTTGCCCTTGTGGCTCTGCATCCCAGAAGGGCTCCGTGGCTGTCACGGGGCATGTTATCTGTGTCCACGTGTCTAAAGCGGAGACTGTGTCATTGCGTGTGTGAGTCACAGGCGTGTGCAACGGCGAGGCGCTGTCTCCACAGCATGACTCCTGGGTTGGAGTTGAGGTTCTGCCACTTACTTAGTATGGCCTCCAACAAATTATCTGAGCCTCCTCTGCCTCATTTTCCCCAACAGAAAAATAGGGATATTAATAAGACATACTTCATAAGGTGGTTGTGAGGAGCTAATAAATTAATCTATGTGAGATGCTGGGACGGTGCCTGGCACATGCTAAGAGCCACGTGTGAGCTGTCATTATGTTAGAGATCTGTCTGCAGATGTCTGTTTGTCTGAATGTGGGCCCCGTCTGTGTATCTCTCTGCACGCACAGCCTCGGTCTTAGCCCTGTGTTTGCAGGGCTTGGTCTCCTCTCTGGCCTCTGAGAGCCAATGTGCTGGCTGGGATGGGGGCCGGGGGAAGGAATGGCAGGAGGGGGCTCCCTCCCTGGGCCTGGCCAGCTGGACTTTTCACAGCCCAGTGCCTCTGTCCCTCAGAGTGGCCAAACGGCTAGACAGGCAGGCAAAGAAGGAGCCCCACCCTGGGCTGTCATTGCTAGCCCTGACCCCACGGCTGGGGTCTACATGTCTCGTGCTGCCGGGACTGGGAGATCCAGAGGGCAGGGCCGTGTCTGAGCTACCTCCGAGTCCCCACGTCACAGCTTTCAATCTGTGACCCTGCAAGCTGGCTGAGTGCCAGGCCCTGGTCTACACTCATGCATAGTCCGACTCGCTGAATCCTCACAGCAGCTTTCCAGGATAGGTCCTCCCATTGTCCCCACCTTACAGATGGGGAAACGGAGGCACAGAGAGATGAATTGCTTATTTAAATCACACAGCTGGTGAGTAAAAGACCAGAAATTCAAACCTGGTGGTCAGGCTCCAGAAGCTGGAATCTTCTACCCTCTTTTACTGAGGTAAATATACTGAATTAAATGTACTGATTAAATATATGTGAAATGAGTGAATCAGTGAATGAGAGAGACACAGAACGAGGTTTGGGGTGGTCTGAGGTGGCTGGGAAGAAAGGTGGCAAGTGATTCTCTGGCAGAAGAGGGGACCAGATTGGTGCCCTGCTGGGAAGCCCTGGGAATGGGAGGGAAAAGTGGATGGGGCCAGATGGTGGGGGTCTGCAGGGCCAAGCAGAGGGCTCCAGTCTTCAGAGACCTGGCCACACTTAGGTGCCATGGGGATAGGCCACCTGGATCCTTCTTTGTGGATAATTTGGTAAGCTGAGTCCAGGTCTCCGGGAGCTCACAGCTGAAGGTGGACTAAGGGAGTGGCATAGAACAAAAGCTCGGCTGCCAGTCTGGGGCTGGAACCCCAGCACCCTTGCTTCCTGCCAGGGGGCTTGGGGGCAAGTCACCTCCTGTTACCAAACCTCACATTTCTCATCTGAATCAATGTGTTGAAGAGATTAAAGTCATTAGAGCAATGCTTGACACATAGTGCCCAATAAATCACCTTCTACTAGCAAATAAAGACTTTAAAAGAATAACTAAAAAAAAAAAAGAAAGAAAAGATCTAGTGGAAAAGGTGGACAACATGCACAAACAGATGGGGAGTTTAGGAAGGGAAAGAGAACCCTTGAAAAACCAAAAGCTGCCTGGAAATTCCAGAACTGTGCTAAAAAGAAAAATACGGTATCAGAGAGGAAGCATTCTTTTGAAGAAGTTACTGGCAGACGGGACCCAGGAGAGGAAAGTGAACTTGGTGATGGGGCAAGAGAAATTCTCCAAACTGGAAAGCGAAAATGAAAGTACAAGTTCACAGTGCCGGCTTCCTACGTTTAGGAAGGTGGTAGAAACCCAGTGCCAGACACGTGCTGGCCAGTAGTATCAGTCCCGGACAAATGTGTATCACACTGTTCAGATGCACCAGACAGAGTTCTTGGTGCTGGGATCACAATGGTGAGCAAAAGGATAGAGGTTCCCGCCCTCCTGGAGCACACGCTGAGATGTGAGTCAGACTAGTAATAAATAAGTAAAACATATAGTTTGTATAGGTGCTCTATCCTATGGAGAAAAAATTCAGGAGGGGGTTGGAGAGAGTAGAGGTGGGGGATGCACTTTTAGAAGGGTATTCAGGGTGGGCCTCAGTAAAAAGGTGACATTTGATCAAAGACTGAAAGGAGGTAACGGAAGGAACCATGTGATTATCTGGAAGAGCATTTGGGGCAGAACGGCAGCTGGTGCAAAGGTCCTGGGGCATGAGTGCTCACAGCATTTGTGGGAAATCTAGAAGGCCAGGGTGGCCAGAACTGAGTGATCAAGAAAGATGGAAAATAAGGTGAGAGAGGTAAATGGGGGGTGAGGGCCACCAGGAGAGGGCAGAAGATCACGTAAAGATTTTGACTTCAACTGTGATTGAAATTGGGAGCCTTTGGAGGATTTTGACCAGAGGAGTCACATGACAAAACTTCTGTTTTAGTGGGATTCCTCTGGCTGTTCTGTGAAGAGCAGACAGGAGGGGACCAGGTGAAGCAGGGATGCCAGCAGGAAGTCTCCCGATGACTTCCATGTGCAATTACAGCACCTGGAGCAGAGGTAATGGCAGTGGAGACCATGGCAGGTTTGGGATTTGGGGTACATTTCGAAGGCCCGGCTGATGTTGGGAGAATCGTCATTGTTACCACTGCTGTTTTTAGGGCTAATCAGCACCTGGGAAGCTTTGTCAGGGAGTCCCCACCCAGAGAAGCAGGAGGAAGCTGCCCACTTGGCCCCTCCTGCCGGGGGAACCTCACTGATCCTGCGGGGTGGTGAGCTGCCAGTGACCTTCCGTCCATCCGTCTCCAGAGCTTGTGGGAGGGGCTCCTAGCCCCGGGGTAGCCCGGCCTGGGTGGCGGGCTCAGGTCTGCTCTGCCAGCCCCCGCTCCACAGCTATAAGGCTGAGTCGTTTGTTTACTTGCAATCAGCAAAGGTCAACAGCAGATTCACCTGGAGAAGCTGGTCCCTGCAGCACCGGGTGGCCCCACCTCTCCCCCTGAACGTTCACGGGGAGAGGAAGCAACCTCTCCTAGACAGCCCACCTCCTGCACGGTTCCCCACCCCTCCCTCTCCTTCACTGCGCTGCCCAGGCTGGCCCTGCCCCCCACCCGGCTGGCTCTCACGGGCTCCTTGCTGGGGCCTCTGCATCCGTCCCACCCTCTTCCATCCAGCCCACTCAGAGCAGCAGAGGGGCCTTTCTGAAAAACATGCCAACAATGTGGAATCCTCTTCCTGTATTTCTATACCGGGCAAACTTCCCTTCATCCATCATGTCCAATATCAATACTGTCCTCTCCAGAGGGGCCTTCCTTAACCACCCGCAGCCTGGCTTCTCCTTTTGGCTCCCACAGCCCCTGTGTGCCCTCCTCTTCATTGCTTCACAGTGCATTACAAGGATGAGTACGGCACACGTGCTGCTCCCCACTGGCCACGGCAGACATCACTAAGCGATCGGGCCGCTCTTCCCCACGGAGCCCGGACCAGCCTTAGGATCCTGGCATCCTAGGACGAACTGTAATTAGAAAGAGGTGAACAGGTAGGTTAAAACCTACTTTTTTCATCTCCAATTGCTGGGTTCATATTATGCAATACACACACACACATGCACGCAGACGTGGGTGAGCACACACGCACCCACACATGCACGCAGACGTGGGTGAGCACACACACACATGCACACAGACACGTGTGAACACACACACATGCACACAGACATGTGTGAACACACACATGCACACGTGTGTGAGCACACGCACACATGCACACGTGGGTGAGCACACACGCACACACCTATAGACCATGGCTTCCTAGAGGGCAGGGTGAAGTGTCTTACTCATCACTGTCTCCGGGACGCCACAGAGGGGCTGGCACCGCGAAAGTGCTCACCCAGGCTTATCCCCCACTCAGCCCCGCTGTGGCCTGGAGACGGCTGAGAAGCGCGTCACTGACAATCAGGCTCTGTCCCATTTCGCAGGTGGGACAACCGTGGTCTGGGAGCAGGCGTCCCCCCAAAGCTACCCTCAAGGACAAGCAGCACCTCCAGGACCGGTGCCCGGTGATCTCTACCTCCCCTGCCCTGCGGGGGCTCCCTGGGCCACACTGAGCTTCCCGGAGTGTCCCTTGCACCCAACAAGGAGCATTTGTGTCTACCCTGTTCGACATTGGGCCTGCCTTGGGAGGAAACTCACAGACCGTTTGAGGAGAAATTTGGGGAACTGAAACCTTTACCCTCTCTGGCCTCTCCCTCCACTCTGTCTACATTAACTGTTGTGTCTCATTGCAAGTTAAAGGCCAAGGTTTATGGGGTAGGGGTTAGGCTTTACCACATTTCTCGGGAATGTCCCATGTCCACTGATAAAAGGATTCTAGGGACATAGGTTCTGGAAATTCTATGTGAGACCTTCCCGTTGTGAAGGTTTGGGCTTCACATTAAAGAATCTAACTCAGGCAAAAAAAAAAAAAAAAAAAAAAAAAAAAAAAAAAAAGTGTGTTAAACGTTGTCTGATCTGGGTCTTCAGGCTTCTTTAACCGCATACCCTTTTTTTAAAGTTCCTGTTTGCAACTCCATCAGTTACCGTCCTGTGTGTTACATCAGAAACCTCAATCGAGCTGGTCTACGCAACTAAAAGAGTATGCTAGCTTTTGTGACTGATAGGTCTCGAAGTCACGAGGGCCTCAGGTATGGTTGCCTCAAGGACTTGGCTCCGTTGCCAGAGAGTTCCCCTTGGATTTCTATTCCCTCCTCTGGGCCTTTGTCAGCTTCTTCCTTGTCTGACTTTCCTCGTGGCAACAAAATGGCTGCAGCGTTCTCGGCATCCCATTGGAGCACCCACTTCACAGAGGAAGAGAAGCCTTCTCTCCTCCCCATTATGGACTGCATGTTCTGGCCCTATTTAGTCCAAGTGCTCATCCCTGAGCCTATCACCAGGCAAGAGGAATGGGTCTCCAAAGCCCACCCTAAGAATGAAGTCGTCGTGTTTTCTACAAAGTCTATGGCAATGTCCTCTCTCTAGTAACACTCATCCCACCTACCCGCATCCCCCTTCTCCCTGCTAAGATCCTAAGGACGGTTAGGCCCCTTCTGGAGCCCTGGGTGTAAATCTTGATTTGTAGAGCCATGTAATCCTCTTCACTAACAGTTGGTTTCAAAATGGCCATAAGCCCTGGTTCTAGCTAATTAGATGCAAGCAAAAATCTGCTGGTTGGGGCTTCTAGGAAAACTTTTGCCTTTCTTATATAAAGAACAGATGTGGCTGGCATGACCCTTGCCCCATTACCTTTCCATCTTCATCAAACCCAGAATGAGGATTTGATACCTCAGAGGCGTGGCAGCCATCTTGGGACCATGAGGCAGCAACTGTGAAAACTAACGCCACCATGCCAGAGATGGCGGAACAGAAGGACGGGTCCCGAGGCCTAGACAGCATAGCCAGGCAGCTGCACACACCCTGGACTGCTATCTTCAGTACAAAATTAGAAATTCATATTTGTTTAAACCAAAGGCGTTTCTCACTGACACAAGGCCGAGTCACTAGGACTTGCGTGGGCAGAGAGACACAGCCTCAAAGGCACGGTTCAAGTTTCAGTGAATCCCAAAGACTTCTTAAACACATTCTGCCCCCCCGGATGTTTGTGAGAAAGCAGATTATCCAAGCCTTTATCCACACCAGGAGAGGGTCGAGTGCTCCCTGTCCGAGTGGGGTGCCAGGAACCACACGCCAAGCAGCAGGCCGCAGAAGGCAGCCACCGGCTCATCGGCTCCCATCCCGGGGCGTCCCAGGGTTCCCTGGGAGCTGATTTCAGAGGGTTTTAGCAAAGCCAACACAAAAGCACATTCTTTATTCCAGATACCAGTTGGGGTTCAGAAAAATCTCTCTAGAGCCTTACACTTATTCCCCCTTCCATCCCAGTCGTGCCGGGGTCTCTCCAGAGAAAATATCCCAAACTAAGAAGAGAAAAAGCCAAGAACATAAACATCATCATCACAGCCTGATACACCGTAGCCAAAAAACCCAGAACAAATCTAAATGTCCTATCGCAAGGGAAGGATTAAGAAACTGTTTGAGGGAATATTACATGGACGTGAAAATGATGTTTCTAAAATTGGTAATACCAAAGGGAAATATGCATAATATTTGTTACTAAGTAAGCCAACCACAACCTCTTATATAAATGGTATGATCTCAATTAACAAAAACTGCACCAGGGAGGAAAGAAACACACTGCTATGTTAACCGCAGTGGTGCCTGGTTGGGGTTATTATGGGTACTTTTGGGGAGTATTTTCCCTGCTGTTCTATATTTTCCCATTTTGCCTGTACGTTCTACTTTTGTAAGCTGAAAGAACAAAATTGACTTTTCTTTTTAAAGCTTCCAGGACCCTCCACTGCATGAGATCATTGCTGTCATCTCCCCTCCAGTAAAGCAGATAATCAAGGGCTTCCTAGAGCGGGTGACCCCTTCTGCACCAGGCCAAAATAAAAACAAGCTTCCAAACCTGGCATATTTGATTAATAGCTTGAAATTCTTTCAACAGGCAAAGGGAGTGGTGGGGAAAGGGGAAGATCAACACCCTATTTTTAAATGCTGACGTAAGCTTACAGGAACTAAAGACAAGAGGAGGTAAGCACCATTCCAGGCCTTATGCAAATCTATGCAAATGAGATGCGGTCCCTGGCTAAGTGAGAATTCTGGGCCTGAGCTCCCACCTGGATTCCTGGGTCTCACTGAGCTGGGTGGTGAGGAGAGGAGGGAGGGGAGGGAAGAGTGATGACCCCTGTTCATTGGGCACCTACTAAGTGTCCAGCTTGCAAATCAGTTTCACAGCCTCGAGCTCCTCTGCCCCTGAGCACATCCTGAGGTGTAAGTGAGATGATTGTCCCCACTTTGCAGTCAAGACAAATGGGGCTCAGAGATGGAAGTGATTTATGCAAGGTCACAGAGGGACCAGCTGAGTCGGAAGCAGGTGGTACCTGTGACCAGGCCAGACAGTCCTGGGGTACAGGATGTGGCATCTCTGGTCTTCCAGTGAGAAGGGGTGAGAGGAGGAGGGAAGGAGGGGAGGAGAGGGGGGAAGAGGAGGGGAGGGGAGGGAGGGGTGGGGGAGGGGAGAGAGGCAATGTTATTAGACATCCAGGTAGGGCACATGCACAGACCTTACCTGGCCTTTGCACCTGCTGTGCCCTCTCACCGAAATGCCCCACTGATGTCTACCAGCTTGTTCTAACCCCCCAGTCGGCTGTCTGCTCCAAGCCCACCTTACCAGAGGGGCCTCTCAGCTGACTTCTCTAAGTACAAGAGCACCACCTGCCCATAACTCCAGCCCCGACATCTATGCCCTGCCCCGCCCAGCTTGCTTTCTCTTCAGAGCACTTACCACTTCTCTCCTGTATGTATTCACTAATGGCAAACAAGTGTGCTCTGTGATAGTAGGGCGTTCGGCGCTGGGGTTCACCTGTGTTTCCAACACCTGGTGCATACCTGGTGTTCAAGACACAAGAGTCAAATGAATTAATGAGTAAACAAACGAATCCCAACTCCCTCTGGACCTAGCTATACAAGCTTGAACAATGACCCAACGACAATAATAATAGCATAATTATTAATGGTGCATTATTATTATTATTATAGCTAACATTTCTGAGCACGTGGTTTTACATCCCTCATTTAACCCTCACATCGACCATCTGAGGCAAGAGGGAGACCTGTTTCCATTAGACAGCTGCAGAGGCCGAGGCTCCAAACAGTCAGCTACATGGCCCAGAATCAGACAGCATCACCAGCAGAGCCAAGCTTGAATCAAGTACGTCTGGTTCTAGAACTTACTTCCCTACCCACCACGTGATGATGTGCTGGGCGCATTCCACCCAATGAGAAGGCAGGTGCTACCTCTGCATTATTCATTGCTGTATTCCCCGTGCCTGGCACTCACTTGCTCCGGGTGAGAATTAGTTAAATAAATCAGTGGTTCCCAAAGCGTTGTCCCTGGATCAGCAGCAGCCTTGGGAACTTGTTAGAAATACTGACTCTCGGTCTGAAGCAGACCGACCAAGTCACACCAGGTGACTGAGTCACACCTAGAGTGTCAGAACCACAGGGATTAAGGAACAGAAGCCCCAACCTGTTGCCCCATCCCTACGGGGGCTGATCATTCAGTAGGGTCTCCGTGAGGGCAGGATGAGACTTTTACCCAGTGCCAGACCTGGCAGGGCTACAAGCTTTCCTGGTTCTTCCCACAAGCTACTGGAGGAAAAGTTTTCAGCTCACATTTCAGGCCTTTGATTTTGGCCTCATCTGGCGGGGAAGATGCCAGCTTGTCAGAGGGAGCGGAGAGCCGGGAGTGATGGCGCTGGAGCAGGAGGATTTATTATTAATTACCATGTAACATTGATTAAGAGCCCACAGGGCACCGCGGCTGCAGGAGCGTGGGACGGCCTCCACTCCTGCCTGGAGGGGAAAATGATTAGCCACATTATGAAAGGAAATATTCATCCTGTAGCAGCCCTGAGCAAACACCTCCAGGGGTGGGGAATTTCCTTCTCCCAGGGATCTCTCTTCCTGGAGCAGGGCAGCTGGCTCTGTGGCCTGGGGCAGGGTTGTTGGGGTAGGAGGCTGGACCAGCTGACTTCTAACCCGCCTGCAGTCGTGGGGGGACTGACAGATCTGAGAGCAAGGGCTCCTCCGCCCAGTTCTAGGTGGTCCGAGATACCCAGCTCAGCCTCTTGAGAAAGCAGTTCAAGGGGACTGGATCTTTCTGACTGAGAGACAGAGCCAAACCGGATTGGGATGTCAAGTCTCCTCATTTTTAAATATGTTTAAAATAAATTCTGGGTTTCTAGCTACTCAGCTGCCATTGTCCCACTTAAGCTTTTCAACAACCCCATCTCCATCTTCTAGATGAAGAGACTGAGGCTCAGAGTGGTCATTGGCATGGTAAGTTAGTGGAGGAGCCGGGATTCAAGCCCACAAGTACTTCCTGAGTCCTACTGGACCACCCAGGTGTCTTGCCCTTTGTGTTCCCAAACCACCTAAATATATTCCAGAAAGTTTACCATTACTGCCCAGTCTGGGCTACCCTCATCCATACTGTGCCTCACACGCAGGTCTAGCATAGAAATCCCTAGTCAGACAACACATCTAGGTGTCTAGATTCGAACACCTGGTCAACCCACCTATCCTGTGCTTCTAGAGGTAACTAACTCCCTGCTGCTTCCCTTTGCCTCTCACTTTGACTACAGAACGCTGTTATTTTTTTTGCCACTGACTAGCCTCAAGATTTAGACAAGACCCTACCCTTCTCTGGGACTCGATATCTTCTATGTGCCAAAGAGGACTGTTTAAACCCAAGAATCAAGTTCTTCACTTTGTTAGTTCTATGATCAAGTCACTGGCCAAGGTGATTCCTAAATTCCAGAGCAAGAAGATGCACCCCGTAGATGGCGGTGGTGATGAGGTTGATGGCAAGATCCCAGCTAACAGTGTTTCCATGCAACCCATGAGCCAGGCACTTAACGTGGGTTCTCTTGTTCAAGCCTCTTGCCAGACCTCCAGACAAGGCGGTATTTTAAGCGCTGTTTTACAGAGCCGAGATTCAAGCCCAGGGAGGGAAATTACTCCAGAGCACATGCTCTGAGCCATCACTCCGACGTCCACCCTGCACCCTCTCCCTTCGCCCCTAAACATGAGGCACGTTGGCTCCTTCTACATTTTTCCATTTGCAGATGGAACCACACCAGATCCCTGGGGGCTGAGCGGTTCGCCCTTGTTTCCCAGGAAACCATTTTGAGCCCTGCGGACCTATTAAGGAGTCCACAAACTTGGGGAAGAGTTTTAAAATTGGTCCAGGTGACGACCAATCCCCAGGGAGGTAGTAAGCTCCCCGTCCTGCGGGTGTGCAAACTACTATTTTGAGCCCTGCGGACCTATTAAGGAGTCCACAAACTTGGGGAAGAGTTTTAAAATTGGTCCAGGTGACGACCAATCCCCAGGGAGGTAGTAAGCTCCCCGTCCTGCGGGTGTGCAAACTACTATTTTGAGCCCTGCGGACCTATTAAGGAGTCCACAAACTTGGGGAAGAGTTTTAAAATTGGTCCAGGTGACAACCAATCCCCAGGGAGGTAGTAAGCTCCCCATCCTTGCGGGTGTGCAAACTACAGTCAGGCAATGAATTTGGGGGAATGTTGTAATAGAGTTTCCAACACCAGATGCGGAGACAGAGGATGGGCCAAATCAGCGGCATTCTGGGGAGAAAACAGAAGTGAGGAGTCAGACTGCCTAGGTTCAAACTGCACTTGCTTTGCTATCTGACCTTGGGCCAGTTGCTAAGGTTCTCTTTGCTCTGTGTCCTTGCCTTTAGAACAGAACTAGTAATAGGACCTACCTCCTTGCACGGCTGTAAGATTACACAAATTAATATGTGTGAAGAAACATTTAGCAGAGTGCCTGGCACGTGGCAAGTTTACAGCATATATGTTTAAAGTATTAGTTATTACTTTCAAACTTTAGATTTTAACTTCAGAGCCCAATCTTCCAAACCCAATTGCAGTGGATGCTGATACAAGAAACAGATCAAAGAGAAGTCGCTTGCCCGAGGAAGAGGGGCAGGGGCACGGGAGCCCTGCCAAATCTGCCCCCTTCCCGCAATGGTCTCGATACCACATCAAGGGTCCGTGTGGCCGACGCGCCACCCACAGCCTGCGCCGCCAGAGGCCCTCCACCTTGCAGGCCCAGAAATGCTCCCTGCCATCGAAATCCAATCTAGTCAAGATTCTCAAAACGATGACATTCAGCTGGGGGGATTTTACAGATAGGGGAACCTGAGGTCCAGAGAGGGACAAGTTCCCTTGACAGGGCAGAGGGGCTTCTTAGCCCCATTCCCAGAAAAAAACCAAACACCAGGTCCCAGAGGGGCCTGCGGAGCCTCCTAATACCTCCTCCCCAAAACAGGGCCTCCCTATGGCAGGAAGCTGGCTTCTGAGAACAGTTGCGGCCTGCTGGAAAGTCAACGAGAGGAAGTGATATTTAGAGAAGGAAAGAGGGGTGGCAAGAGGAGAGAAGGTTGAGATGGAGGGGGTGGGGTGGGAAGGCAGCTCAGGCCTCCCAGAGACAGAGAGAGGCTCTGCCCAGCCCCACTCGCCAAGCCTGGGAGGGAGGAAAAGGCAGTCAGCAAAGCTAGACCAGCCCCCAGATTCCCCCTCACTGCCCCCACCAGGACCCCGCTGCCTGGCTCTCAGGGAAGGCATGGCCACAGGCTGCCTGAGGTGTCCTGCCTGGTAGGATTCTGTCTGAGTCCCATCAGGAGAGGCCTGTAGGGACCGTCGGATTCCAGACCTTCCCTATACAGAGGGGACACCAGCCCAGAGAGGGGCAGCAGCTTACCCAAAGTCACACAGCAGGTTGAGGCTGAGCTGGGACCAGGCCCCTGACATCGGGGCCTCACTCGCGTTCACTGGCATCCAAGCTTATCACAACAACAACAATTGAAGAAGCAGGCACAATTCTAAGTCCTCATAAAGCAACCCCATGGGGAAGGACCATGATCCCCGTTTCACAGATGAGACCCATCAAGGTTATAGAACACGCCAGGCACGCAGCTGGTACTCGGTAGAGTGGGGATTACACACCCCAGACCTTGATCACTACTCTGTCAGTGGGGAGAGGACCTTCTTTCTGGAAGTTCAAGCATTAGGGAATATGGGTGAATATGGGGAACCACCGTAGAGCTGTTGAAGCCATGTGTGGACAGCTGCCTTCCACACAGCTAATATTCCTCTCGCACCAGCTACAGGAAAGCCAAAAACGTGATTTTCCCAGCTTCCCTTGTGGCCCGGAGTAGCAAGTGACAATGATACGGTCAGTGAGATTTAGGTAGACGCCTCCCAGACAGCATTTCTCCACAACCAGAAAGCCCTTTCTTTTTACTCAGTCCTTCCCCTTCTTCCTCCATGGAACAAAGACGCGATGCCTGAGACCTGGCAGTCATCTTGGAACTACGAAGCCCCAGGAAAGAAGACAAAGGGCTACACGCAGAAGACGGCAAAGACTCTGGTGAGTGGAGCCCGGGGTCCAGGGGCATCAGCAAGAACCACACTGGTTCCGGGGGCCTACCCTAGACTTCTTGCCATTTGGACAGTAAGCACCAGCCAGGTTATGCCTCGACAGTAGGGTTTCTGCTATTTGTAGCTGAATGTGTTACTAATTCTGCTAATGGTGGGGACGAGATGGGACCGCAGGCCCAAGTGACCCCAAGCCCATGCTCTCTGTCTGTGGAATCCCACTGCCTCTCAGGGGTCAACCCTTTCCCCCTGCCTGTCTCCCCAAATGCAGTAGCATTAGGCCTCAACCTGGATCAGGGCTCAGAAAAGGCTCCCGAGGAATTAATTGGCCCTCAGGCCACACTGTCACCAGCCACCAGACCCCCTGACACGAACCCATGGGAGAACTGTAAGGAAAGGAGTGGGGGTCTTGCCCTAAACCCAACGACATGAAAATGCCAGGGTACCAAGTATCCAGAAACGTGGACCTTCCGGCACCACATTTGACTTTGCCCACGATTGTCCAATGCCCCCACCGTTCATTTGACTATTAAATATTTATTGCGGACATGCCAAGTTCTAGGTGCTTTCAGGTGACCAAAGCCAGCCAAGTCCCTGCCAGCAGAGCTCACATCCTAGCAGGGAGGGCCGACTATGAACAAGCGCATGGCTACATTCTGCTGGACAGCACCCCTCGCCTCTACAAAGAAAGCACGTTACAGTTGACATTATCTAACTCCGTCCCCTCAATGACCCTGCAAAGTGGGGGCCATTTTCCGGTTTTGCGGAAGAAACAAAGACACAAAATGGGGAACTAAGTAGCGACTTTCCCAAGATCACCAGCCACATCCAGGAGGCAACAAGGTTTGAACGTTGGTCAGGCTGGCCGCAATGGCCCTCTCCAGGGTATGTCCTCTGTCACTGGAACAATTGAAGCAGGTCCCTCTGCCACTGGGATCTGTTGCTCCCGGTGGCCACGGAACCACCGTCAGAAATGAAAGGCCTCCACCCCAAAACAGAGTCGGGCTGGGACGCAGCATTGCCAGCTACACAGGAACCCCCCCC
>NW_024424675.1:20300846-20314196 GCF_017311325.1 Ursus maritimus | reverse complement strand
CCCCCCCCATCAAGCTGTTGGCGCCTGATGGTTCTTTAATTATTCATCCCTGCTGAACACAGGCCCAGGGCCTCAGCCATGCTTTTGGAGCTTACCCATGGGGGAGCCTGGGTAATGAGTCCAGACCTGTCAAGAAGTTTGGAATCTGTCTGCCCACGACATGTTCCCTGGTCCTCCCACACCAGCCCCATCAGGCAGAGCAGAGTATGACAACGAGCCAGGATGCTTCAAAGACACCAGGGCCCAGGCTGGGTTCGCTGTTTCGAGAGCTCCAAACCTCTTGGCCCAATTTCCATCCCATCCAGCCCAAGGTCTTTCAGACTTCGAGCTAAGCAGAGGAAGTTGTGAGGGCAGGTGAGGGGTGAGGGTGGGGGAGTCATTTCTTCAGGGGACCTGGGGGAAGGCAGTAGCTCAGTGGTTTGAAGAAGCCACTTGAGAAGATCTCCTTTCTCAACCTGGACAGAGCCCAACAGACCTGGCTTCGATCTTGGTTCTGGCAATGGCTAGCTGTGTGTCCTTGGACACGTCACTCACCCTTTATGAGCAGGTACCTTGAGTATAAAATGGAGATTCATCCATCCCCTGAATGTGTATTGGGTCCCTCGCCTGCACCTGGCACTCGGGACACAGCAGGGAGAATGATGAAGAAACCCCTGCTCTCAGAGTGGGGCTTCTGTGAAGACCGGGGGACATAAGTAGCATCATGGCCCGTATTAATAAGGATTCAATGCCTGGTCAGTAGGACTCTTGTTATTATAAGAGAATTTGGGCTTTATATACCCAATTCTTTTCTATCACCCACCCCATATGATCATTTTTTACCACGGCAGAAAAAGATCCCCCCTTGCCACTCATGCACGCACACACACAGGTGGGCACACACACCCGTGCCAGCCATTTTTGAGGGAGTTTATGTCCTCCTCCAAAGTTGCCTTTGACACTCATATTTCCTACCCTGCGAGTTTTTTGTCTCATTCATTTCCCCTCCGTCCCAAAGCTAACTTGTCCTGGTCTCATCCGGCATTGAGCAGGGACCAGGGACTCTTTCGTTCCCTCATTCCCTTATTCATTCAGCCATCCGTTCATTCACTAGACAAACTCCATGGAGTCCCACAGGGTGCCAAGCCCTGCTGTGGCCAAGACAGATAAAAGCCCTGCCTCATGGAGTCTCCATCCTCAAAGGGAAGACAGAGGACAGGCAACAAGTACACGGAACCCACAGGTGTGGGTGCTAGGAGAGGGTGGGGTGGAAGGGCCGTTCCAAATGGGCTGCCGAGGGAAGGTGTCACTGCAGAGGGGACATCTGAGCCCCAAAGGGTAGCCTGCCCTGGGTTCCCAGCCGGCCAGCACTGGTCATCAGCCTGGCGACTCCCTGGACTTACTCAGACTCCTAGAATAGGGGCTCGAGAGGTTACCTCAGACTCCAACCCCTCTCTGAAGAATTGGGAGAATGGGGAACAGAGAGGTAAGGGGGTTCCCCAAGGTCACAGAGCCCACAAGGGCACACCTCCTAACTCCAGCCAGTGCTGTGGTCACAAAACTACTCACTGCCTTTCTGGATGTCACACTAAGGGGTCGAGAAGAACCTAGGAGATGCAGAGGGTCGCACAGGTTCACGGACAATCTGGAGACAGAGAAACACGAAGTGTCCCTCCACTTCCAGCCATGCTTGTGCTCCTGCTCAGAGAACCACAGGAACCCACAGAAGGCAGCCCCCATCCTGGCTCAGCATCTGGGAACCATGGTTACAGCTGCCTTGATGGGCAGGGGATCCGGAACGCCTTCGAGCCACCCCTGGTTCCTAGAGGTTGTGTCAGAAGCAGGAGCAAGGTTCCAGGGGACAAGCTGGAGGTCACCAATCACCCTGGGCTACCACCGCCTTCACCTGCCCCTCCAGAGCCGATCATCCGGGCACCTTGCACCACTGCGAAATCCTTTTTAGAGCCCTGAATTAAAAATAAATTTGCAAGCACATAACCAGATGTTACATGGGGAAAAGATAAATAACTCAGCCTGTCAAGGAACTGCCTCATCTCAGTCAACCCTCTCTCTTTCACAAGGTTTTAATTTTTAATTTCACAGCGGTAACTATAGCAACCTGCAAAAATAATATATTCCAAAGCAAAACAACTTTCTTGGCTCTGGCTTGGCATCTCCATGTTCCCTCCTTCCCTCCTCTCTACCAACTTCACGCAGGTCTGTGCCCAGAGTGGATGAATGTTCTCAGCTTTGAACTCCCTTACTCATTAAGCAATTAATTCATTCATATGTGAGTATCTCTTGCCACCCAAATCCACACCACTCCTGGGTTCAGGCTGCAGATTGTTGGACAATGGGTTCAGAATCTTGAGGGACACCATGTTACCTAATGTATTCGTTCCTAAGTTTCGAGTGGATAGGAGTTAAGAGTTTGCCTAGCAAGGGACCCCTGTATTCACTGGAAGCCAAATTCGTCCTGGGTTCAGGGCTGGGCACCAGGGCGAAAGAGCTGAGGAGGACTCAGCCTGCCTTCAAGGAGTCCAAAGTCCTGTGGGGAAGACAGACATATAAGCAGATCATTGCAAGGGCACCTGGTCAGCTCAGATCTTAATCTCAGAGTCATGAGTTCAAGCCCTGCCTTGGGCTCCCAGTGTGGAGCTTACCTAACTCGGATGGCTGCAATAAGATAAGACAAGTCTTGGATAAAAGGGTGAATCATGTGTACAAATGCGGCACAAAAGAAGGAAGAGGTTTCCGTATCAAGGGGGCGTCTAGGAAGGCTTCAGAGAGGAGGCGACTTCTGAGATGGGTCTTGCTGATGAGCAGAAGTTTTCTGAGTGCCTAAGATAGGAAAGGGCCTGCCAGGCAGGTGGAACGGAAGTGCAAAGGCAGAGACACGGGAGACAGATTGGAGGGGCCCCCACGCAGGACGCGGGTTGTGCCTCGGTGACTGGAATGCTGGAGAGGTCAGTGGATACAAGCACACAGAGCCTAGATTGTTGTGCTGAGGAGTTCCACTCGGAGGCAAGGGGAAATCAGCAAAGTCATGGGGGTGGACAAAACATATTTTAAGAGGTGACTCTGGGGACAAGTGTGGGGAATGGATTGGAGGGGACAGAGTGGAGACAGCCTGTGGGCAATGCGCTGGGGAGCAGCCTACAGTGGGTCTTGGCTGCAGGGCAGAAAGGAGGGTGGAAGTCTTAGTTTGGGGTCCCTGAGAAGCAGACCCCGAGCCAACGGTTCAAATGTATGTGGGAGGTGATCCCCAGAAGCACTGATTGCAGGTGGGGAAGTGAAAAGAAAAGAGAGGAAGCCATTGAATGTTTAGTAAGAAGAGGCTGGAGCGGAGCCTCTGCTGGGAAGCTCTGGGAGCCAGTGTCCAGGGTTGTGCCCCTTGACAGCAAAGGACCTGGAGTATTTAAATGCCGATTTCTATACTAATTGGTAGGGCTGCTCCCAGGAAGCATCCGTTCCCTGGCACATCTGACCTGCCACTCAGGCTTCGGAGCAGAGCAGCCCCAGTGGCCAAAGTCCCCACACAGCTGGACGCAGGGCCAGAATGCCCTGAAGTAGGAAAGAGAGACCAAAGGGATATGGAGGGGGCATCAATAAATAGCATCTGCCCGAGTGAAGTTGTAGGAGGTAATAAGTGGGCATGATGGGCCCTGACATTGGGGGGGGATGGGCAGACGCACCAGCCGGGCAGCCTGGTATGGGGGCTCAGGGCAACATGCCCCAAATAGGGATGGACCCACAGCCATCTGGATGCAGGCAGGTTAAAGCTGGCTAAGTGGAGACTGATCAGAGCAGCCCTCGGGGTCCACACGGGGTGCGCTAGACCTCCTCTCCGAATGGGGAGCCTCTGGTCTTGGGGACGCAGATCTACCCCTCCCCCCAGTCCCTGGTGGAATGTGGAATGGGGCAAGAAAATGCGCCAACGGGGAAGATGCATGTGCAGGGAAGTATTCGTGCAGAGATGTAGCATGGATGTGTGACCTTGGGCGAGGGACTTCCCCTCTCCTGGCCTCAGTTTCCCCCTCTGTAATGAGATGTGATTTATGGAAGTTCTCGCTGTGCAGGCTTGTTGTGAGGACATCATTAGATGCTGCTTCATGATGCCTGGAAGTCACCTTATAAATGCGACCTGTTATTCTTGTTATTTGGGGCAAGAGTTTTGAGCACGGCACACATGTCAGGCCCCCGGGGGTACAGTGGTCATCACGCGCACACACGGCTCCTGCCCCCTGCTCGCGTGCTGCACACAGCCTCATGGACATACTGAAGTGCTTTATATAGAATGTTAAAGAAAGCAAGATAGGAAATTATGCATAAAGCTTGATTCTAATTTTGTTTAAACACACACACTCACAAAGGCCCGAGGGATATACAGCAACGTGTAACGATACTTAACACTAGATGGTAGAATTGAAGGTGGCTTGCATTTTTACAATTCTTTTCTGTTTTTTTTTCTTTTCAAAATTTCGCAGTTAGATTGTATTATTTAAATAGCCATTTTGCAAAAAGAAAGGAAAACAAACATGCTTCTTTCCCTGACTTCCCACCCCTCGCGCATTTCATCTGCTTTCTGGGGAAGCGGGAGCTCCCCCTTCTAGGGGTGGCTTGCTGGTGCTTGCCAGGGGTCCTGGGGCCTGGCCTTGTCCACAGCACAGGGCGCGGTGGGCCAGGGCTGGAGGGCAGCCAACAGAGCTCCGATCCCAGCCTGACCGACCATGAGTCGGGAGGAAGAGTTGAGCTCCCTGTCAGTCTGCCTGTGAAGATGGGCTGTGCCCCTGGGGTCTGAGGACGCGCTCTGTGCTCACCCATCAGCCTGTGACCAGAGAGGCAGAGCTGTCCAGTGCTGCGGGTCGGTGCGAGCTGTTCCATGGGCCCGCCTGTCCAAGCCACGCTGTCTAGATGGCTTTCTATAAGCTGACATTTGTTCATCTCTAGGCTCCTTGGCCCCTCTACTGTTTCCGAACTTGAGTGGGGGATAAAGGAACGTTGTATGGACACCATCAAATCACAGGGTCTCCACCTGGATCCTAGAAATGGGCTATTCATACGGATATTAGCCACAGATTTTTTTCAAGCTTCCTATCCAGTTTGACATCTAGGACAGTGTGATATGCTCAACGTTCATGGAAGGTTCTCATAAGGCCCCCGTGGTGAACTTGATGGTATTACCTGAGTCCCTTGTTGGGAAAATGGTCCTTTTCCACATCATGTGGGCTTCTCGGAGCTTCCATGAAGGGCACTCGAACAAGGGTGGTCATGGGCATCACGGAGCACCAAAGTGATTTTCTGGGATGGATGTATGGACATATACACAGATATACGACATGTAGGAGAAAGAAGCCCTCTCTCCGGCCAGATGGCTGATCTTGGGGCACAGGAGTCTTGGTCTGCTTGTTAGTGGCCCCCTTCCCTGTAACCTGTGGAGAGCCGCTTGTAGGATAAAGCCAAGCAGAAAAGATGACTGTCGAGTCCCTCCGTCCAGCCATTCCTGAAATGGCCTTCCTAGACCAGAACCGGTACATTCCTCTTCTTTCTTAAGTGAATGCAAGTTGGGATTTTATCTATTGAAACTGAAGGAATCCTGACCGGCATACTGGAGCGGACATCTACTGGGTGGAAGCTGATGGCCACCCGAATCCACACCCCCTTCCTCTGCACCCTCACTGAAAACATCAGGAGGAGTTCCTGGGTCATGACCCCGTCCCTGCATCACTGCTAGGTCACTACCTGGATCCCAAACAGACCAGGTGAGTTGGCCATGAGCCCCTTCCAAGTGTGCCCACGAAACCTTCAACCTGGCCCTCCAAGCCCTACCCTTTCTTCTCCTCTACTGGGGGAGGCAGAAGGTCCAGAAAGGAACTCCAACCCCCAAAGGTATGTCAAAGCCACTGGGTGGAAGGTGGGGCGTCCCAATGACTGTGACGAGTTGACCCATGTAGGACTATATCATGAGTGGGAAACACACATTGTTGGGTTGAACACTGAGATTTGGGGGTCTTTTTTTACAGCTGCCATCCCTCCCTGATCACTATGATAGGGTGGTACTTTGGGGACCAAACCCAAGAGCTATGACCCTGAGGGGTCTCAGAGCTTTCATTCCACCAAAGATATTTATTAAGCTCCCATTCTGTGCTTGCCTAGCCCCACTGCCTTTCTCTTTATCCTACTCTGGTCTCAATGACCTCCTTTCCCAAATATCTGTCTTAACCGCCTGGACCCTAAGCTCCCCAAGAGCCAGGTCCTTGATCTGTCTTCTTCCTCTATGCTGCGTCCCAGGGTCTAGTTAAGTGTCAGGCATACAGTAAGTGCTCAATAAATATTGATTAGCTGCTTTGCGAAAGGATTACATGCACAGAATTGTTTGAGGCTTAAGTGAGGTTTTGACTGTGACACCACATGGCACCCAGCAATTCTGCAGGAAATACAGAGTAAAAGGAGCTAAGTGAAGACGCCTGCGGGCTGGGCAAGGCTCTCAGAGGAAGGGCAGACATCAGCCAGGACTGTCCTAGGCCACACCCTCCACAGTCAGTTTCCTCGTCCCTGGCTGGCCCCAGAGTCCATGCAGGAGGCAGAAGCGGGGGACAGAGTGGACAGGGGAGGGGACCAACGCTTCTCTCAGGGAGCCCCGGTCCCAGGGGTTTTGGGCTGTGGTCGGGGTGAGGAGACACTTCAGGAAACCTCACTCCGAAGGCTTTTGCTGTGCAAGCGGCCCTGGAGCAGACTTCTCACCTTTGTCTCCATGTGGGGGTAGATGTGGGAAGCCTGATGCGCTTCTGGGGTAAAGCTTCCCTTAGCTGTTTGAGATCTCGTCTCAGGAAACATTAACTCCTTGCACTCAGTCCTACTTGTCCAAGGCAGGCTCCAGGGATTTGGCCCAAGACTCCAAAATAACGTCCAAACTGCACACCTGGGCTGGGGATTGGGGGTGGGGGTGGCGTGTCCAAGCCGCATCACACAGTCGTTGAGAGCTTAAGCTCTGGAGCCAGAATGCCTGGGTTGGGATCCTGGCTCGGGCTACTTACTAGCTCTGAGACTGTGGACTACTAGCTTATCTGAGCCTCAATTTTCCCATCTACAAAGTGGAATGACAATAATAGTAAGCACCCTGGAGGAGCGTTGGGAAGGAAGGAAGGAGTTAATGTGAGTCAGCTGTACGACACCATGGTGGCCCCCGCGTCTCCCTGGGGATGGTGGGCAGCGCGACTCTCATATTTTTACTCTCGTGACAGCGCAGACCACTTAAAAGCTCTGACGTTCCCTCACCCCGTGGTTGCACTATCCTGCATTTTAGGGTCTTTGGATCTTTTTTTTTTTTAAGATTTTATTTATTTATTTGACACAGATAGAGACAGCCAGCGAGAGAGGGAACACAAGCAGGGGGAGCGGGAGAGGAAGAAGCAGTCTCTCAGCGGAGGAGCCTGATGTGGGACTCGATCCCAGAATGCCAGGATCACGCCCTGAGCCGAAGGCAGACATTTAACGATTAAGTCACCCAGGCGCCCCAAGGGTCTTTGGATCTTTGAGACTCCACTTACCACATCCCAGCAGCCAGGCAGTAAGTCCTTTCTTCCTGCGGAGGAACTGGGCACCCACCATACCCCCTTACTTGCTGCGTGCCCTTGGGGAAGTTCCTGGCCTTCTCTGAGCCTCAGAGAAAGTGACTTGCAGAGGGAAGACGGTGATGAAACAAGATTCTTGCGGCTATTTATATTCATTCCACAGTTGCTTTTATTGAGCACCTACTATGTGCCAGGCATCGTTCTAGGCTCTGGGGACATGGCAGTGAACAAACAGACAACACCCTGGTCCTGATGGAGCCGACGTTATCACAGGGCTGCCACACACTAAACCAATAAGTAAAATAGACGATGTACCGGACGATGATAAGCGCTGCAGGAAGTAATAATTAAACCAAGAAAGGGGAAGGGGAGAGGGGTGGTCAGGGAAGGCCTCCCTTGAAGAGAGCTTGGCAAGGTGAGAGGGCCACGCAGATATCTCAGGGAAGAGCTTTGCAGGCAGACAGTTTCCAGAAGCCCGTGAGCGCGGGGAGACTGGTTGGAGGCAAGGTCAGGGGAGTAGCGGGGCCAGCAGGGCAGGACCTCCAGGGCTGCTGTGAGGACTTGCGCTTTTTTCTGCATGCAGCAGGGAGCCACGAGGGCTTCTGGGCAGAAGAAGGCATGACCTGACTTGCCTTTTACTAAAGCATCACCGGCTTGACAAGATGAGGCTGCCTCGGTCACCACTCTGCAGGAGAGTACTTGGAGGGGCTCACAGGCCCTGCCCACCATGGTGGACAGTCCCCGCGCACTCTGCCCCGCAGCCCAGTCAGCTGGCACCCCACACCCCCACCCCTGCACCCTGTCCTCTGTCTTAACTCCTCTTGTTTTCCACTCTAGCCTGTGTCCCACCGCCTAACCTGCCCTCATCCCTCCCTTCCCGGAGAACTGAGAAGCAGGGGCAGGGGACAGGTTTTAGCATCTGCGTACCCGGCTCAAATCCTCCCTCCTTGGAATCCCTGTGCCTCAGTGTTCCCCATCCAGAACTGGAGCGGTGATAATGGACTCACCCTCACCTAGGGAGTGGAGTCCCAAGGATTCAACCGTGTACAGTGAAGCCGAGTGCAGTCAGACCAGAGCATTTAGTTGGTCTGCATGTTCAGAAGAGTGAAGGCAGGAAACTCAGTTGCCCAGCGCTGCTGGAGAAAGGCCCAGCCATCACTAGGCTCATTTCCCAACCGTCCCCACCCCACTTCCTGCTCAACCCAAGAATGTCCACATTTTAAAACAAGTGCTGGACCAAGGTCAGCTGCTCATCACCACCTGAGGGATGCCACCCCCTGTGGAGAGGGGTAAAGAGTCCCGATGTGAACCGTCCTGGGGAGCGCGCCTGGCGTGTTCGGGAAATGTCACCTGCTGCCACAGCTCCCATCACATCACATGGGAAGGACCTCCTTCCTCCTGTGCGTGGTCCCAGCCTGTGAGACAGACGCAGGTAAGGACCTGCTCACATCCGTCACGCATGCCCGGTACAGAGCAGAAGCAAATAGATGCTTATTGGAAGCAAGTAGAGCCCAGCTAGGGGCCGGTGTGGGTCCCCATTGTCCCATTTACCTTGTGGCTTGGGGAGAGTCACTACTTCTTTGAGACTCTGTCTCCTCATTTGTAAAATGGGATGACTCATTCCTCCCAGCAGGGTGAAGGGGGCTTCCCCGGGGCTCCTGTGTCTCACCCGGGTGCCTCACTAAAGGTGCCCAAAGGCTACCTGGCAGAGCGGCCCTGTGGAGCCGGTGGGACCCATCAGAGCCACCGCGGCATCTGGGCAGAGCAGACCGGGGTGCGAGCTCTGTCTCGTGAGTCACAGGCTGAGAGCTCCGCGGGAAGGTCCGGTGAGACTCGCTGGTGCAGGGGGCCTGGGGCAGCAGGTGCTGGGGCAAGTGAGGTCAATGTTTCCACTCCATCAGCGACTCTGTCTGGGGTAGGTTTGCCCTGTACTCGGAGAAAAGCAGGACTCCCTGGGAGCCTCCCCCTCCTTTGCCCCAGTTCAAGACCAAGAGAGCTCCAAGAAACCCACCATATGTGAGGACCTTCTATATGACCCCTGTGCTTCTAGATACTTCCTGAGAGCAAGCTGTTCCTGAACACTCGCTAGCATGGGCTCTGCTCTGGCACTGCTCCTGGCCTCGTCAGAGGGGGCCTCACAACAACACCTTGAGATGGGTCTCAGTGGTATCCCCCAGTTGGGGGTGAGGGAACTGCGCAGAAAGGCTAAGCAACTCACCCAAGGCCACACAGGTAGCAAGTAGTAGGGCCAAGATCTGGGTCCAGGTCCAAACCCCTTCTCTGTCTGCCTGGTGGGGGAGGGAAAGCACACAGGCCACCAGTTCATGGTCCTGGCCTCCGCCCACCCAGACTCCAGCCTGGGGCTGTCGGCGGTGGTCCTCTCTGGGGATAGGGGCGAGCTCTGCTGACTCTCCTCACCTCGTTGCCCCTCTCTCCATAAGCTCTCTGTTTAAGAGGAGGCCTGCTCACGGTGAGATTCAGCCCTTCCTCCCAAGCTGGGCACTGGGGTTCCAGCCTGGCTCAGCACCTTTTGTTCTGCACCCTGCGTTTCCTCGGCTGGAAATGAGAGCAACAGGACCCATCTCGCCTCATTGCGAGACAGGAGCTAGGGGCTGTGTTGGGAGGGCAGATGGTCAGCTGCGCTCACTGCAGCCCTTCCAGCTCACGCCTTCCCTAAAGTTCTGCGGACTCCTCCCGGCCTCTTTCTATGGATTTCACTCTCTCCCTCCTCTTCTGAGGCATATCTGTCTGGCTTTGAAAAGCTTCTCTTTGTCACTTTCCTCTCTTTCTCACGCCCTCCTGGGTCCTAAATCCTGGCTCTGCATTTCCGTGCTGCATAAGCTTAGGGAGAGTGCAGAGCAGGCATCCCGGCAGTGGACACCCTCAAACTTTACTCTCTAGAAAATTGTCCTGGGGAATCCCTAAGTGCAGATCCCTGGCCCCACTCCAGAGATCCCGACGGCGTGGGTCCAGGGCAAGGTCAGAGAACCTGAGTTTTACCCAGCAGCCTCCCCGCCACCGCTCAGGTGAGATAGGCTGGCCCTTGGACTAGACTTTGAGAAGCCCTGCATTTGCCCTCAGTTTCCGCATCTGCAAAATGGGAGTAAACGGAACCCACCTCCCAAGGTGGTAAAGACGAAGTGATTTGTCTGCAAAGCGGTGCAGGCTTCTCCATTTTTCTCCCTCTTGGCTTCTGTATGATTTCTTTTGTCTCTGTCTTTCCCATTCTCTGTTTCTGGTGTTTTCATGCTTCTCTCTCTTCTCTTCCCACCCTCTGCCTAGAAGTGAACCCAACCCCAGAGCCGAAATGGCAGGACTGAAAAAAAGGTGTGGCCGTTCTGGAAGGGCTGGGGGCCCCATGACCATCTGAATCCTCTCCACCTCACACCCGCAGTTCCCCCCAGGCAGAGCATCTCCCGCCCCTGCAGCCCCCACAGCAGCAAAGCCCAGGGAAGATGGGGGATCCATTGTGCAGGAATGGCCCTGCTGCTATGGAAACCAGCGCTTAGGAACCGCTCAGAGAGACGATCCATTCTGGGGAGCGTCCTGGCCTTGGGGGAGGGGGAGAGGCCACACTCTGCGCCTTGGACCTTGCCCTCCCATTACGGGCCCTGTGACGCTGGGCAAGTCACTTAACCTCTCTGAGCCCTCTCTCCCTCACCGGCCCGGGAATGCAGCCCCCATTAGCGGTGGGTAATCACGGCCGCCAATGACTGAACGCCAGGCTGCGGCTTTCGAGCCTGAAGACACGCCAAATTGCCGTTTGCTTTCATTACTGCAAGCTCAAAATATTCCAGCGCCAGCTTGCTGTGCGACCCTGTGCCACCCGGGGGCCACCGAATGATTTCCATGATAGAATTCCCTCTTGTAGAGGCACAGGGTCTACTCGGAGTCACTAAGGAATACACGCGCGCGCGCGCACACACACACACACACACACACACACACACACACACACACAGGAGCCACTGAGCTAAGCTGCCCAAACAGTGCTCCCTCCCACCCCAGCCCCAGCTGAGAAATGTTTGCTGCGGTTCCTCCGTGAGAAAGGAGAAGCAAGCAGGAGGTCTGGGTGATGACTCCATCTGCAACGTCCGGTGCCCTGCAGCCCCATCGGCAGCACTGGCCGCCAGGGATCCTCTCTGCCGGTGCATTTTCTTTCTCAAACCTCCCTGGGGTCCCTGTGCTCCCTGTGCTCCTAGGGCCTCCAGACCCACCTCTGGGCTCACCAGCCTGACCTTCAAGGCTCCCACCACTAGCCTGAAAGTTTCCCCGAAGAGGCCTGCCCTGTCCCCCTGCTGCACAGCATAGCCCCCCTCGACCTGGTCCCTCCCTATGAAAGGGCGGGAGCTGCCTGCCCCCCCACCCTGGATGGGCATCAGGCCAGGGCTTCCCTCCTCTCTGTGCCTTGGCTTCCTCACACACTCACACACACCAAGGTACGAGGCACACACAGCACATTCCCACACACGCCACGGGGCAGGAAGACCACTGATCCCCCGGACATCTGGCTGCTCCCTTGCCTTTGCTCCCATCATCCCCTTCTCCCTGGAATTGTTTCCACATCTCTGTCCAGAACCCTCTGGGATCCTTTGTACCCTCCCCCCCCGCACTAATCCAGTTTTTCAGAGAACACTGTGACTTGCCCAAGATCACAGAAGCAGCATTCTGCTGCGGAGCCCCTGATCCTTGGGGGGACACTGAGTCCTGCTGCTCCGGAGAGCATCCATGCATTCATTCAGCCAGCCAGGCGTCTGTTTGTTTGTTCTCCCAACAAACATTTATGACGCCCCAGGCAGGCTGCTCGGTGCTGGGGACCCAGCCATGAACACGGCCAGCCGAGAATGAGAACGCGCCGCCCAGAGAAGCAGACAGATGCTAAACAAGTAATTACAAGTGTGATGGATGCCACGGAGGGAAAGCAGAGAGAGCCCCGGGACGGGACCGAGGGGGCCACCGAGGTTCCCTTCTGTACAAGGTTTTACAGCAGCCTCGCCCCTGGAGTGGTCCTCTAGCCCCCTGCATCAGAACCCCTGGGGAGCCTGGTTAAGCCCCCCAGGCCTGCAGACTAGCCTCCCTGGGGACGGGTGCTTCCTTCCGAACACAGGCCCCGGGAAGGCTGCTCTGAGATGTACGGAGCACAGCTTTAGAGGCCTGAGGGTTAGGGGGGAATATTTTCTTATCACCACCCAATCCTGACCCCACCCCCCACTTGCCAGCCTCTGATGTATGGAGAATTAGCCCCAGTGTACAGATAAGCAAACCAAGGCCCAGAAAAGCCCATTGAGTAGTGGGTGCAGAGCAGGGATACAACCCAGGCTGGTCAGATTCCAGATCTCCAGGCTGTCCTCAGAGAAGGCCAGGCTTCGGGTGCCCAGCACACAGCCCCTCTGAATGGGAAAAGGAACACGAGTAACCAGCACCCAGGGAGCCCAGGGCTACTGGTTAAAAGGTACAACCTGTTTGTGGCTACTGGTTAAAAGGTACGACCTGTTTGTTCTTCACCCCAGAGGATCTTAATGACGTAGGGAGAAGGGGCACCGGCATCAGAATGAGTAAGTCTCCAGCCTCCATTTCCCAGCTGTGTGGCCTCGGGCAAGTTGTCCAACCTCTCTGAGCTCCCTTCCCCCATCTGTGAGGTGGGGTGATGGAGAGACCAGCACTGGGGTGGTTGAGAGGGGTCTCACCCTTTCAGCCTCTTGGCCTTCCCTCTTCCTCTCCACCCCTCCATTCCAGCTGCTCTGGCCTCTGGGCTCTTCTCAAACAGGCCAGCTCCTCGCGTTGCTCACAGCTTCGC
>NW_024424675.1:19977722-20300838 GCF_017311325.1 Ursus maritimus | reverse complement strand
TATTCCCTACACCTGAAAAACGTTCCCCCAGAGAGCCACGCGTCTTTCCTCCTCCACCACACCCTTCAAGTCTCTGCTTCAATGTCACCTTTTTGGAGAGACTTTTACTCATCCTCTGGCAAAACCGGCCTCTGCAATTAAAAAAAAAAAAAAATACAGCCCAAGGAATATAGTCAGTGGTATGGTAACAGTGTAGTGTGGTGACAGGGGGCACGACACTTGCGGTGAGCACCGCAGAACATACAGATTCGTCGAATCACGATGTTGTACACCTGAAACTCATGTAACGTCATGTGTTGGCTATACGTCAATTAAAAAAAAAGTGGAAAAGAAAAGAAAAGCCCTACACCATCACCTTGTGTCCCCTTGGGCTCCTTATTTTCTCCCCCCGCCACCGTCTCCAGCTTTGCTCCCTTCTCCCTGCAGGAGAACGCAGGCTGCACGAGGCCAGAGCCTCTGTTTTGTTCCCTGTTGTTTCTCCAACCAAGGCACATGACAGGGGCCACCCAAGCACACAGGCCTTCTGCATCCCCGTGGCCCGCGTGGACCCTGGCAGCCCAGTGAGTGTCTGTGTGGGGCTGGTTCTAAGCAAGCCGCCCTGGCCCAGCAGATGACAGGGCCTAGGCAGAGCCTGTCCGCCGCTCTGCAAGCCTGCTTGGTCTCCTCCACCATAGCTGAGGCTCTGGAGCAGGGGCCGTGAGTCCCCGCTAGGCCCCCTCCCTGAACGCCCTGGAACGGGCAGGCAGTGGGAAACCAGGCCCAGGCTTGGCAGGGGCCTGGCAGGGGCTTGGCAGGGGCTCAGTGCCGAGGGGCAAGGCCCTGCCAACCTCACTCCCCCAAACAGCGACCGATTGTCCCAGCAGCTCCCAACTCCCCGAAGACCTCCCAGCCGTCACTCTCTCACGGGGACACCACTCTCAAAGGGACCGGCAGTCTGGCTGCTTCCGGCCACCACAGGGCATGGTGGTCCCGGCCTCATAAGAGGCCCTGGGACTTCCGGGCCTGCTGGAAACTCACAGCCTGGTGCTTGGCAGAGAGCAGGCGAGGACAGATCCCGGGGCCGCCTATGCTCTTGGCATTTGTATGCAGGTGCAGGCCCCGAACATGAGCTGGAATCCATCACCAGAAAATAAAACACTCAGGGAGAGCAGGCCTCGGAAGACAAACGGCTGCAGGGCTAAGGTAACAGACACCCCTGCCTGCTGAGTGCTCGCTATGTCCTGCTCTCAGGGGTGTCTCTGAATGAAGACTCGTCCAACCCTCGCGGCAGGAAGATGGGAGCTTATGGAAGCTCCACTTCTCACAGAGGGGAACGGGACACAGGGAAAGCCCCCAGCCTGGAAGAGGGGAGTCAGGATTAGAACCCAGGCCTCCTGTCTGCAGAGGCAGCTCCTTGACTACTCTGCCTCATTCCTGAACCTTCCTTGCTGGGGTAGGGGCTCACAGTAGAAGGAGCTGGTCACCGGAGTCAGGTTTCCGTGACAAAGCCTTCCTTTTTTTTTTTTTTTACAAACACCTCCCTGACCCCTGCCAGAGGTGGTCTTGGACCATCTGCATCACAATGGGGTACAGGGAGGGGCGCCTGGGTGGCTCAGTCAGTAAAGCGTCTGCCTTCAGCTCCCGTCAGGATCTCAGGGTCCTGGGATCAAGCCCCGCATCGGGCTCCCTGCTCAGCGGGGAGTCTGCTTGTATCCCTCTCCCTCTCTCCGTCCCCCACTCATTCTATCTCTCAAATAAATAAATAAATAAATAAATAAATAAATCAATCTTAAAAAAAAAAAAAACAACCAGACTGGAATACAGGGAATTTGCTAAAAAGCTCATTCCCAGGTCCACCCAGGACCTGCTGGGGCTGACTAATCTGTCTTTTTCACACCACCCTAACCGATTCTGATGCCCACCTGAGTTTGAGAAACGCTGGCTTAGAGACCATGCTGACCTAGACAGAATGAGTTTCTTATTTGTTGGGCGAATAGACCTTTTGAAGGGCTGCCCCTGTGGGATCTGGAGGAACGATGAGAACTGGCATTTACCATGTGTCGGGCCCTCTTCTAAGCACCCCATGCTCATCTCATCCTCAAAGCAGCCCCAGAGAGGAGCTAATGTGATGATTTTGCCCATTTTACAGATGAGAAAGTGGAGGACAGGGAGCTTTAAGTTCCTTTGTACAAGGCTGTGCAGCTAAAAGAGGGCAGAGGCGGGATTTGACCCCAGGTCCCCTCAGGTGGCGGCTCCAGAGCCTCTTAGAGCTAAGCTCAAGTCAGCGTCCATCTCTGCCTGCCCACTGCTACCGGCTCACCCCTGTCCTGGATCCCACAGTTTAGTGGGAAAGGAAGAGGCCTGCACAGTCTGTAAGCTTCATGGGGACATTCGCTAAGGGAGGGAGCTGCGTAGCCTGGGACCCCTGCCCCGGAATGGGGAACTTGTTGGACCCTCGCCCCTGGAGAGTTGGGCTCTGACAGAGGGGTAGGAGTTTGCCAGGCAGATGTGGCAAGATGGCCCCCTTGTTCAAATCCCTGGAGGCATACGTGGAGAAATGCCATGTGACAGCTCCATGGGGCTGGGGGAGCCCTTGGTGGCTTGGAAAGGCCTCAAAGTCCTGGCCAAGAAGTTGGACTGCACCCTGAGGAAGACAGAGGCACCTGAAGGCTGCAGAACTGTGTTGACTTGCAGAAAGCCTGACCCATGCTGTGTGAATGCCAGACAGAAGAGCCATGGCCCGAGGGTGGGTGGGTAGCTGGCAAGTTCCTTCATAGGGCCCGTGGGACATCCAGGAGGGGTGCCGGGAAGAGTCAGAGATCCTTGGCAGTCATCACGGGGGGGGGAACCTTCAGTCTGAGGTGGGTAAGGTGACCCTCTGAGGGGAGATGCAGGAGGGGGGGAGCCTCCTTTGGGAATCCCTCAAGTTCTAGCCTCCCAACCTTTGCCCACATTGGGAGTCCCGCCTTGACCAGCCCCCTCCCCTGCAGAGCGTCACGCCCATTCTTCCCTCCCCGTATGCTTGACCAGCGGTTGGGGGGCTGCTGCTTGTCCTGCTATCTTCCGAGATACAGTCATTTGGAGGAGGTCCATCTTCTCTCTCTGGGTGACCCCAGCAACCTCCAGGTGCCCTGGGTGTGCTCGAGGCACTAAATGTGAATCCAGCCAGCTATGCTAGGTGGTGTGGGGTCCCAGGATGAAGTCTCCAAGGAGGCAAGCTTTGGTAGCTCCCTGCCCCACTCTTCCACCCACGTTCATACATCCACCTTCCTGGGCTCCCTGGCAAGGGCATAGAGTCCCACTCCCCCGCAGTGTGCCTGTGAGCCAGTCACCACCCTCGTCTCCATCTGTAAATAGAGATGCTAGTACGTAACTGATAGAGAAATAGGGTCTCAAGGGGTCACAAGGATAAAGCCCTAAGGAAGGGATGGGGGAGGGAGTCAGGCCTGGAGTGCGTGTCCAGACCCCACTAGACCCCCACTTGAGGGTACACAGACTTCCATCTCCAAGTCTGCACAATGGGGGTCTGAATTGTATGCAATCATGTGAAGCTTGAACAGGCAAAAGGCCTGCACACAGTGGGCCTTGCTTTAAGGTGGCTGGGACAGGACTGGTGACTTCCAGGGCCCTGGCCCTGCGGGGACTATGCAGGGGAGTGGGGGGTAGCGGGGAGCCTGACCTGGGCTGGAGCCTGGAGCAGGAGGTCCATGGGCCAGGTCACAGGGAGATCAGAGCTGTAGAGTTGGCGCTGACAACAAAAAGGTATTTGCATCAGATGGGAAAGTGCCTTGTTATTCCATTAACTGGCGTAGTGATGACTGCAGCAGAGAGAAAGGGTGCTGGAAACCCACAGCGGGGGTGGGGGGCTAAGATCACTGCCCAGCAACCGGACGGGGGGCTTCTAGAAGCTGCAGGGGGTGGCCTCTGGGTGGAGGGGCGTGGGTGAAGCTAGGCTTCATCCTAGACCCTCAGCCCCCAGCCTCAAGGCGGCAGGAGGCCCAGCTGAGGGCAAAATCGAGAAGCACATCCCTGATACCACAGTGGCAGCAGTCCCAGGAAGGTCTCGGGAAGAGGGAACAGTAAGCACGGAGGCCCTGGGTTGGATCTGGCCAGCACATCCAGGGCAGGAAGGTGGCCAGCATGGCTGGAACGAAGTGAGCAGCAGAGATGGTACGACCTCAGGGCTGGGCGGACGGAGAGACCGGGCATATAGGGCAGTGCCAGCTATAGGATTGGGGTTTGGTTCTAAGCACCTTAGCAGCCCAGGACGTTTTCAAAAGCAGAGGAGGGACATGACCCAATTTAGATCATTCAAAGGCCTCCTGGCTACTGGTTGGGGAAGGATTGCAGGGGCCAGGGTGGGAGCAGGAGAGCCAAGAGGCGGACAGCATGATGTCCAGGGGAGGGCAGGTGGTGCTTGGGGACGGTAGTGTGGGTGAGGTGGAAGAGGCAAATGGACTAGAGTCAGGGTTTAAAGGTGCTTGAAGGCTTCAACAGGCCCTGTGAATGGCTGAGGGGGTGAGGGGAAGAGAGAGGATGAGGGTGACAGGGGACTAAATGAGACTCTACATCAGTAAAGGGTTTGCTTAGCAAGGCACCTTGCACATAATACATGCTCAATAAATACTCGGTCTCAGGTTCCTGGGTTGGGCCAGATGACCTCTGAGGGGAGAACAGAAGATTCCACACCGGAAACACCCAGCGCATGCAGTGACAGCATGAGCGCTGGGCAGGGACCTGCCCAAGGCCACTGGGCTTGTTCAGGACAGAGCAAGACCCAGAAACCAAGTCTCCTGCCCCTGTAAAATCCTTGCTGGGATCTGAAAAGTCTCTGATTTCCCAGGCACGAAGTCCAGCAGCACCTTCCTCCAGAATCCACTGAGAAACTTGTTCTGGAGACTGTTTCCCGACCCCGTGGCTTCAGCCGTGCCAAGAGTCTTCACCTCAGAGCCTTCACGCTTACTGTTTCCTCTTCTCGAACCTTCCCATGACTGCTCCCCACCCTTTCCCCTAGCAGTCCTGCAGAGGCCGGCTCCCTGGGCCTGCAGGATTTCCCAGTGCAGGGCAGCAGCTCGGGCAATCCTGGGGGGCAGGTCACGCTAGTCCTGCCTTACCTTTTTCCACAGCTGACTTGGGAGGACTCCCCAGCCCTATGCCAGGAGAGGCCAGCATGGCTGCCAACACCCACGCCATGGCGCCACAGCCCCTCCACCCTCCCCACAGGCTGGCCCTGGCTCTTGGGGGCCAAGCCACAGAGGATAGACCCACCTTTCCTGCTGGGAGACAGCCCAGGCGGAATCCCCCTTTCTTCCTCCTCACCCAGCTCGGATGTGAGTCAGGGAAGGTCCCATTGACATTTTTCCTCTCTCCTCCTCCCTGGCTTACGAGGGCATGGAGCAGGCACAGACTTACATGGTGGGGAGGAGAAGAGGAGGCAGCTGGAGAAAGTGCAGCCCCTGCCTTGCCTGGTAAGGTCATCCAGGAGCCTCAAGCTGACAGGCCTTCCTTCCTTCTGTGCCCAAGGCTTTGGCCCGATGCTGGCCCCAGACTCAGGATACAGGCCTCATAGTTAACCCCAGTGTGGTCTCCGCCTCACCCGGGGCCAAGTTCAGACAAGAGGCAATCAGGGGCTTAAGTGGGTGCCAGAGAGGCCAGCCGCCTGGTTATTAAATATTAAGTGGCTAGAGACTGGGAACGTATAATTGCAAATGAGACTTTGGAGCAGATGTTGCCAACAGCTTGGACCAGTGCTCACAGTTGGGACCAACGGGGGATTTCAAGTCACCACGCTGGGCTGCTGGCAACTGCTCTGTGTTTACTGGGCACCTGCTGGGTGCCAGGCTCTGAACTGGACGCTATATGCAGAAAGATTGATCGGGCACCGTCCTAACTTCAAGGGGGTCCTGGTCTGGTAAAGATGAGAAACGCAGTAAGCAAAGACTCATGACCTAGGGCGACAGGCAATCCTAGCAGAGGAATGGGCTCAGGGAGACACCTATAAGGGGGTGGGGAATAGAGGCCTCAGAGGGGAAATGCTGAAGGGTATATTTGATCAGTTAGTCATTCAACAAACATTGATTGAGGGTCTATGGTGTGTCAAACACTGCTGTAGATTCTGGGAAATAAAATATTAAATAAATCAAACTCTTTCTCTCGTGGCACTTAAAGTTGAGTGAAACCTTGCATTCCATGGATGGATAAGAGTTTGCATCATGACCAAGAGGAAGAGAGGAACAAGCCCATGTAGATTTATTTATTTTTATTTTTATATATTTTTTTAAAGATTTTATTTATTTGACAGAGAGAGATAGCCAGCGAGAGAGGGAACACAAGCAGGGGAGTGGGAGAGGAAGAAGCAGGCTCCCAGCGGAGAAGCCTGATGTGGGGCTCGATCCCAGAACACCGGGATCACACCCTGAGCCGAAGGCAGACGCTTAACGACTGAGCCACCCAGGCGCCCCAAGCCCATGTGGTTTAGAGGCATGAAGAAGTTACAATAGATTCAAGGTAAGTAGGGAGTTCAGTTCGCTGGACACATGTGGAGGGAGAAATGGGACGGTTAGCAGTCAGGGTCTGAAAAGCTGTCATGCTCAGAAGTTTGGGTAAGTCCTGGACGAGATCAAAGTACAGTGGAGTGACCTCCCTCAGAGACAGTCCATGGCTCCCAGGACCCCTGCAATAGGATTAGCCTTTTAAGCTGCCGTCCTGAGAAGCCATGAGACGAAGGAGATACCCGGGTGGGCATCCTAGGGAATGTGGCTGCCTGGTTACCTGCCCCATCCACCCCAGGCTGGGTTACTGAGCCTCCACAGCGAGGACCTCAGAGGATCCCCGGCCTGGCTCCCCTCATACCTGTTATGTCAGCTCCCGAATGGCTGAAAACATATGAACATAGGCGCCTTTGTCTTTGAGGGGAACGCAGTCCTCGCGGAAGGTGGCAGGGGTAATATGAGAGCCCAGACCATTCAGGAGACAAGTCCTTGCCAAGGGAAGATTCCAGTTCAACATCCCCAAGAATGTTCCAGCTGAGTAGGCCAGCCTCTCTCCCCTGCCCAGCCCAGAGCCAGGGAGTGGACAGGATGAACTTTCAAGGTCATTCCTTGGCCATGATTCTATACAAAGAAAGGCAAGAGAACAGGGAGAAAGAGAAGAACTCTGTTTGAAGATCCTAAGATCCCAGGATTAGAGTCCTTGAACATGGTTCTAAGAGTCTAGAGTTACATGAGGCTGAGATTCCAGAATCCTAGAGAGCGACAATTCTAGAATTCCAGAATCCTGTGATTCTAAGACGCTAGCTTGAGTAGAAGGAAAATACCATAGACCTCACATCTTCTTCATAAAATCTGTGCCTCGGGAGAGAACCCTACAACCCTAACTCCAAAGCCAAGCAGGCGTGGTTTCCCCTTTCTGCCTTTAAATTGTCTTCTCGCTCCTTGGTGTCTCTTCATCTGCACACCCCCTCCACAGTCCCTCTTCCAAGCCTGGCAGCCCCACATTTGCCATCTGCATGTAACCCAGTGATTAGCACAGCCGCCGAGCACAGAGGAGGGGTGTGGAGCCCTTGCTGCCTGCCAGTCAGACGGCCTTCAGTAGACCAGGCTGCAGGGGAGTCACTCCTGGCTCCCCAGGAGGGCTGAGCTGGGGAGGGGAGACATACTCATGCAGACACACACACACACACACACACACACACAGAAGAGGACACACAAAGACACAGAGAGACCTGCACATCACACGTGGACATCTGCAGACAGCACGCACTCACACACATTCAACCAAATCAAAGCAGACACACACCCCTACAGTGACACCCCCCAACACACATATATACAAAGACCTAGAGAAAGACATGCACAGCTCACGTGGATATTTGCAGTGCAGCGTACACACATCTATGGAGACAAAGCCGCACAGGGGAACACAATAGCATGCACACGTATGTGTGGACACACGCAAGCAAACGAACCCAAAGACACATATTACTCAGACCGAGACCCTCCCAGAGGGACACAGCACTGAGTTGTGCCCAAAGGATAACTGGCAAGAACGTCATCCTTCCCATCCCGCTCTCATCCCTCTGCCACCCCTACTCATTCGTGGGACATTATTGAATTCCTGCTCTGCACACAGCCTGGCTTTGGGCCCTCGGGAGAGAGACCCCAGAGCTGTGACACAGGGGAGCGGAGCTCAGAAGCGGCTGAAACACATGTAGGCACTGAGTTCCAGAAATCATTCCCAGGGCTGAACAAAATGGATTGCCCAGACAGGTAACGAGCTCCCCGTGGCTAGAGGCAATCTAGCGTAACAGAGAGGTTTATGCATCAGGTGGGAGAAGGAGTGCTGGAGGGAACTGAAAGCCTTTAAAATCCTTCCAGCTCTAATATTCTGTTTCTATCGATTCCACGGGGTTTCAAAATAGTGACCTTCGACATTTTTATCTTATTCCTATCAGCAAAAACAGTTTATTTTTCAGTAAAAATATTTTAAACATACCCCCCCACGTATGTTTATCTCCTTTTTGGATAATACATTATATTCTTCATAGACCCACAGACACAAAAATAGAAAAACTTGAAATAATGAGATGAAAACACATAGATCCCTACCTGAAAGGACAGGTAGAACTGGTGGGAAAGTGATAGAACATTTATTGAGTGCCTCCTGTGTGCCAGACTTTTGATATATGTTATTTCTTTGAATCTTCAGAATCGCCCTGTAAAGAGGCTATCATGGTTTTTTTTTTTTTCTCCCTTTTTACAGATGAGAAACTGAAGCACAGAGAGGCGAAGTCTCTTACCCAAAGTCACGCCACCTGTAGCTGACAGGGCAGCAATCGGGACCCAAGCAGGCTGGCTCTGAAGCCTTCTGCTTCCCACTGAAGCTTGGGCATCAAGCAGTGGACGGGTGGGGCTTGCGTGGGGGAGGGGGGGACCTATTTGGTTCTTGCGCAAATGGTGGCAAATGTGAGGCCCTCAGGCCGGGAGGAAGAGGCTGTAAAATGTGGCAAGAGCCTCAAATGACACCCCTGAAAGATTCGGGCTTGAAACTGAGCAGCAGGCAGGACTCCCAGGCCACCAGGCCACGCGGGCAAGACACATACTTTGCTGCTCAAAGTGCATTCCCCGGCCCAGCCGCTTGGGCCTCACCTGGGAGTTTGTTAGAAATGATAGAATCTCAGGCCCCACTGTCTACCTGCTGAGTCAGAATCCACATTTAACAAGGTTAAAGTTTGAGAAGCCCTGGGTTGCATGAAATTCCTGTGGTCTGTGATCCCATCCCACTGCAACGAAAGCAAGCAAGCCCAGCCTTGGTCATTCTGGGGGTTTCCTCCCTTCCAGAGCCGGCTCAGCTCCGGAGTCATAGCGAGTCCCAGAAAATCGGAGGTGGCTTCCAGGAATCTGTCTACGCTGCTTTCCTGTCGCTCCCGGGCCGAATCTTGCTCTAAAAGTCAAAAGGCTGTTCCTTTTGCCGATATTCGGGTGTGGTTCTCCCTCTCACTTCCTTCCGGAAACTCCATTCCCTGAGCAAGACCCTCCCGGTCACGCTTCTCCTCGGCAGCTATCACTACCTACAGAGTGACACACTCCACCGTGTGTTTCAGTGTTAATCTTCATGCTCCTGCTCCAACGGGAATGTCCCCAGGGCCCACACAGCCCTCGGCCCAGGGCAGGTCCGGACCTGTGACTGAGGGATGGCCAAACCACCGGCCCGCTCAAGGGGCCCCACTGGCTCAGCAGCGCTGTGCGGCCCTGGGGTCTGTGGTGAGGTCCCAGGCCTTGCAACCCAGGTCCAGCTTCCTGGGGCCACCCTGACGCTCACCCCAAGGCCCTGGCCCCGGCCCCCTGTCCCGCTCAGTGAGGGGCAGTGTTCACCAGTCTGGGAGCCCTCACTTCTCCAGCATGCTCTTCCTCTCCACCAACAACCCCCCCCCAACCTTCACCGCCCCGCCCCAGCCACTCCTGATACTCTCTGGTAATTTCTTCTGTTTGAGACTTTGACCAGAACACAGATGGGCCACCCTTCTGCCCAAATCCCGGCAGTACCTAATGACTAAACCCAGTTATTTGCTTGAAGCCAGGGAGAGGAAAGCCTGGGGGCGCAAACTCAGGCTAACATTGCCGAATTTGGCCTGTCTCCGTCTCTATGCCTCAGTCTCCTCTGCTCCAGGGCAAGGTTACTACTTTCTTGGCCGGACAGGGCAGGACACTCAAGGAGAGAGGAAACTCGGGTGGCGGAGTTCAGGCACTGGGAGTGGCACAGGGAGCTGGGTGGGTTGGGGATAAAGAAGACACGTAAGGGATTTGGTACCGAAGGGTCTGGTGCATCACCTCGTCTGCCACTGATCCCGTATCACCCAGGTAGTCTCTGCCCCTCACGGAGCCTCTGTTCACTCGGCTCTACAGGTGTGGGGGCGTGAGAGGAGCCGACTCTGGCCGGGAGAGGCCTGCCTGCAAGCCCAGCCTTCACCCTGCATGGCTGCGAGGCTCCGGTGACTTAACGAGCTTGGGGTGGGGGGACCTCCTTGCTCCAGAGGCAGTGGTGGTGTGGAGGCTGGCACGGCCCCCTGCTGCCCCGAGGCCACCGAAGCTGAGCGGAGAAAGTGGTGTGTGTTGCTTTGGCTTTCCCTGAGAGCCAGGCCAGTTCCTGCCCAGGGACAGATACTTCCTCTCGGGAACAGGAATGAGGCCAACTGGAGTCCTGGCCTCCCTGCCTGGGAAGGAAACCCAAGTTCAATGAGGACATCTGTTCCTCGAGGAATCCCAGGCCAAGCAGGGCTGTCAGGGCAGGGGAGCCCACGCCCCTCGGTAGAGTGACCAGTGCCTCATGGACAGAGCTGCTGGCTGCTCAGCACCCTCTTTCACTCTGTCTGCATCATTTACTGAGGCCCTGCTCTGTGTGGGCACAAGGTCCCGGCGCTGGAGAATAGACACAGAGAGCCTGAATGGAGCTCAAGTTTGAGACCAGGGAAAGCCAGGGCAACCCAGAAGTATATAATAGTTACATGCTATCAAGAAAAAGAAAGTGGGGCCATGGGATAAGAAATGATGGGACACTTTTAGATAGAGTGGTTGGGACAGGCTTCTCCAAGGGGAGACAGGGTTCAGGGCCCTGGGAGCAGCAAGTGCAAAGGCCCTGAGGTGGACACCTCCTGAGCACGTTCAAGGAATGCGGAGGAGAGGAGTATGGCTGGAGTGGAGGGAGCCTGGGCAAGAGAAGGGGTAGTGTGTGAGATCATGTGGGGACTTGGGGCCACACTGAGTCCTGGGTTTTACTGCAAGTGACAGGGACAGGGAAGGCTACTGGGAAGTTTAGACTGAAGACGGAGCAGGATGGGGAGGCCGGAAAGCAAGCAGGAAACCAGGGAGGAGGTAACTGCTTGAATTCAGGTGAGAGCTGGAGGTGGTGGGGCTGGAGGGTGACACAGGCGGTAAGGAGGGGTCAGATTCTGAGTCTGTTTTTAAGGTAGAGCCAAGAGGATCGACTGGCAGGACTGGAAGGAGAGAGAGAGGGGGCTTGAGGAGGACACCAGAGCACGTTCGTGCATGAGCGGAGGTGAGATAAAGTCTAGACAGAAGCCAGAACCAAACACGGGTCTCAGAGGCCATTCCTCCCACATGTTCTCTCTCTCTTTCAGGTTATCTATTAATCCTGCCGTCGACCTGTTATCAGATAAGGACACTGAGGCCGGGAGGCACCCAAGATCACACAGCTGGTGCTGGCTGGAACCTGGAGTTGAACGCACACGCCAGCCTGAGCTGTACTGTCCCATCACCCCTGGGAAGAGTTCGATGCCTCTGTTCATTCATTATTTCATTCGTCATTCAGATGCTCGTGTGCCTACAACGAGTCAACAGGCCCGGGGGTAGGTGCGATAGAGGGGCCTGGAAATCATGGAGCCAGCCCTGCGGTGGTGAGGGAGACCCTGAGATAGCAGCACCATGGGGCCCCAGGCTCTCAGCACAGTAGAAGTTAGAATGTACATAGGTTGGGAGTGGGGGCCGGGGAACGAGAACTCCTGGTTTCAGAGTCTAATGCTGCGGCTCACAAGCTTACCCTTAACCTCCCTATGCCTCAGTTTTCTCATCTGTGAAATAGGGATAAGAATTGTGGTCATGTGAGTTGGGAGTAAGGAGCACGAGAGAATCCACTGAAGTCCTTCAAGCCTGGGGCTCAGTAGGTGCTCCTACACTTTGGCTGTGTTAGTATGATTATTGGGCAGAGCCCGCACTTGAACGCAGGTCTCCCAGTGCACGCCAAAGCAATAAGCTCTCTGTCCTGACGCCAGCCCTTGCATCACCACCCTGCAGGGCACCCCCACCCAGAGGTGTTGGGGGGGGCTTGGCTCTGCACAGCTGGGCTCAGCTGCTGGCACAGCCAGAACCCCAGAGCCTGAGAACAGTGTTTAGGGCCTGACAGCCTGGTCCCACCCCTAAGGAGCTCAGGCGAGCTGCCTGCCTGCTTGCCTGCCAAGATACTTAGTTGCTGACTTCCCTTGGAAAGCACTAATTACAGCATGGCTCCCCCAGGCCCTGGCTCCGTGATCTGTCACAGCCCCTCAGCTCCGGGGCACTGGCTGCAATCTCTGAGCCATGCCGTTGCCCTCTCTGCTCTCTCCTGGGCAGGGAGAACAGGAAACAGCGTGGTAGACAGAATCCACCGACGGGAATGCCGGACTAGCCTCAGTGGTCCCTGGAACGCAGCATCAGCCTCGCCTGGGACCTTATTAGGAATGCACATTCTCCGGCCTTACCTACGACCCACTGAATCAGGAACTCTGGGGGTGGAGCCCTGGGATCCACGTATTAACAATCCCTCCAGATGATGATGATGCCTGCTCAGTAGGAAAACCACAGCTCTGATGCCTGTGCAGCTATGGTGGAAAAGTGGGGTGCTGTGGAGAGGTGATCAAGAGTGGGGTGCTTTGATGTACAGGTTCAGAGAGAGACACACACACACCCGCAAATCCAGGCTCTGCCGATTTCTCACCCCCCCATCTTGGGCAGGTCACTTTTTAACTGAATGCATATTTACTGACAACCTACTATTTACTGTTGAAGGCCCTGGGGCTGCAGAAGGAAGAGAAAACGACAGCAATCAGCAATATCTTTTCCTATATTAACTCATCCCTTGCAAGAGATGTTTAAGGTATGCTTCTGTTAGTCCCCAGTCGGGGCGAGTGAGGCATAGATGGTCAAGCTAATTTGCCCCATGACTGGTCTGAGCAGCGAAGGGGTCTGTGCCACAGAACGTGCCTCCTGAACCAGGCACTGAGCCACTGGGCTGGGCTGACCTGTGGCCAGTCAAGGAGATGGACAAAAGGCCGGAAAGACCCCCACCCCTGGCAGGTCATGCTGTGTGCTGGGAAGACAAAATAAACTCAGGAAGGGGGTCGAGTGCTTCGGGGTTTGGAGAGGTGACTCAAAATTTTAATAGGGTGGTCGGGCCAGGTGACCTGTGAGCAGAGACCTAAGGCGGCTTTCTGTCTGTAAAATGAAGGCACGGTCAGTACTCCTCCTCGGTGTGATCTGAACATGTCGCAAGAACATGCCTGTGATGCACAGTAGCTGCCAGACAAAGGGGAACTGTTACTATCTGGAGAACCGAGTTCGAATCCTAACTGGCCCGGCCACTGGCTAGCTGCACGTCCCCGGCAAGTCACTCGGTCCCTGTGAGCTTGCTTCTGTGGCTATAACGTGGCTGCTGGGAGCCGTGGCCATAGCCAAGCACAGGTCAGGGAGGGGAGCAGGTTCATGGCGCTGGCACCCCCCACCACCTGCCCCCACTACGCTTTCTCACCAGCTCAGCGGGAGCTCCTCTCTGGGACAGTCGGCTCCCGGGTCCAGGCTGCCGGGGAGTCCTAGCTATTTTTATTTTTATTGTTTTGGCTTCACAGCGGAGGCCTCTAACTCCAAATGGCTCCCGTTGCCCAGAAAACGAGGTGGTTGGCAGCATAGTCTCCTGACAGGCCCCGTACAAAGGCAGCCTGGCGGGCCTGCCTGCTGACGCCAGCCCAGGGTTCCGGGAAGTGAGGAGCAGAGCCCAGGCGGAGCTGGGTCCCTGCGGGTCCTGGCATGCCCCAGCCGGCAGAGTGACCCTGGCCTGGTTGCTTTCTGCCTCTGGGAACACAGTGCAGCTGCTGGGGCTTCGGTGAGATGACGCACATTGAGGGTCCCCGCACCTGCAGAGGCGAACTCTAGATTTGCTCCCACCACGGCTGCTTCCCCACGACATACACACAGACGGTGACCCATCATGTCAGCGTGGGCCTGGTTGTTCCCATTTCACAGATGGAGAGACTGAGGCTCGCACAAAAAAATTTCCCTGAGTCACATGAGTCAAATTGGCAAAATCTTGACTTCAAAGCCGCTGATCCCCACCGCCTCCCACCCCCTCCCCCATGCTCCTTGGAATCTTCTTTCCAGCAAACTCTGGACAACAGGGGCAGGATGTCACCTGACTTCCATGAAGCATCCCTCTGGCTGCTGAGTGGAGAGTGGCTGGGGGAAGGGGGACTGAGGGTGGCAAAAAGGTGCCCAGGTGGGAGACGGTAGAGGCACTGAGAAGTGGTTTGGTTCCGGACGTGACGGGAAGGCAGAGCCGGGACTGCGGACAGGTGGCCCACAGGAAGTGGGTGATGGAGAAGAGCAGGGATGGGGCTGCCTCTGGCTTCCCTTCTTGAATCTTTCAGCCTTCCCTCAAATATCACGTCCTCAGAGGCCTTCCCTGACTGGTCTCCTCTCATGGGCACTCCTGGGCCCTTCCTTCCCTGCTTATCCTCCCCTGTAGCCTCATCCCCACCTTATGCGCTGAGCTGGTTTTTTGCCCCTGTTAGCCACGGTCAGCTCCTTGCAGGCAGGGGCTTATCTTTGGCTCCCCCCCCCCCCCCGCTATACCCCCAGGGCCCATAGAGCACTGTGCCTGGCACATGGTAGGGATTTAATAAATATTGTGCAGGGCATGAATGAAGGGCAGTTCGATTTGAATCCAGGGCAACCCAGGACGCCTTCTCTGAAGGTGACTGATTCACCTCGGTTATCTGCCATAATCTGTGTGACCTCAGGCAAATTGTCCCCCAACCTCAGCATACCCAGCTGCCCATTGGTCTCAATGCACTGTGCCTGGCACATGGTAGGGATTTAATAAATATTGTGCAGGGCATGAATGAAGGGCAGTTCGATTTGAATCCAGGGCAACCCAGGACGCCTTCTCTGAAGGTGACTGATTCACCTCGGTTATCTGCCATAATCTGTGTGACCTCAGGCAAATTGTCCCCCAACCTCAGCATACCCAGCTGCCCATTGGTCTCAATGACCTCCAAGCCATGACCGTGAAGGGCGATTTTTCTGTGGCGGCTGGACCAGGAGAACAAGGCCAGACGCGCTCCTGGGCAGAAGGGAGGGTGAAGGGGGCCCCTGCTTGGGGCGGCCCTGCTGGCCGCCTTTGCCAAAGGTGCGTTATATAAATAGCAGGTGGTCAATTATTATCCTTCCTAATCCCGGGCTTCCTAATCCTGGGCAGGTCTGTGTGTATGTGCTGGGGAACGGTGAATGGCAGAGCCTTCTGGAAGCCGGGGCCAAGAGACGGCCTCGTCTCTGACCTTCAGCAGCGGCTCCTGCCCCCTCCTTGCACCCCAGAAGGATTCGGGTGATGGATTTTCCCGGGAGCCTGAGTGGGTCACCTTCATGGTCTCAGCCAGATGTGGCTGGCAGAGTCGGAGACTCCCTACCCCCTACCTCAAATACGAGCAGGACCCCAAAACCACCTTCTCACTGGTGTCCTGATTCCATGATCCTCTCCCTCAAGCCCATCCTTCGGTCTCCACCAGAATGGCCTTTTTAAAACACATAAATCAGACCATGGCGCTTCCCTGCTTAATACACTCCTATGATTTCCTATCTGTAGAATACACGCAGGCTTTTTACCAAGGTCTGCAAGGTCACGGGGCTGGACCACTCTCCCCCATCTTCACTTATTCCCCTCTGGCCAGGCTGGCCCCAGGGCCTTTATATATGCTATTCCTTCCTCCTGGAATGGCAAATCCCCAAATCCTCACCTTGCTGCCCCATCTGGCATCTTGGCTCCCAGGGTCTCAGGAAGGCCCTGTGTTTATCTGAATGAGCCCTCACTCCTCACTCTCTATGCCCAGTCTTCTGTTGTTCATGAATTATTTCTACTTGTCTACTTATCTGTCTCCCCGCTAGCATGTAAATTCTTTGTGGACAGGGACCTTGTGTGGGCCACTGCTGTACTTTCCACACCCAAAGAAAAGAAAATCCCCCCCGCACTTCAAATACTGCTCAGAACCCTGTGGGCTCCCAAGGACCGTTGCCAAGCAGTTTACTTATTTATCAAATGCCACGTAGCACTTGGTACACACTAGGCACTTCTCGAAGTGCGGTACAAACGTGAATTCATCTAAGCCTTGCACCTGCCTTTTTAAGTTGCTCCTCCTGTTAGCCTCATTGCAGATGAGGAAGCTGGGGCGCAGAAATGGTAAGGTATTTTTTCAGGTCTAGCCAATCAGAAGAGAAGGGTGGCAGGATTAGAACCCAGGGAGCCTGGTCCTTGCTCTCAACAGGTGTACCCTGCTTGCCTCCTGGTGTTAGCACAAGAGCCAGGACCAGGCCTCAACAGGGAGGCTGGGGTGGGGCTGGGGGTGGGCTCGCTGGGCTAAGGTCTTCAGCCTTCCCCACAGGGTACACACAGACTGTGACCCCTCATTAACAATTAAAATCTTGTTTTTACCCCAGGCCTTGCTTGGTGGTCTTAGGCAAGTCCACTCCCTCTCCCAGCCTCAAGTGCCTCTCTATTGATAGGGCTGGCCCTTCCTCCACCTCACTCCATTCATACCTTCTTACAGGCCTTGGGAAGCAAAGTTGGTTATAGCTTATTTCCAAGCCCCAATCCGTCCAATTAGCAGAGGGTCTTGGACTCCTCCACCGCCTACTGTCTGCTCCCTCCCTTTGCCAGGCGACCAGGGCATCCCCACTCCCTAGCACTGACCTGGCTGCTGTTGGGAACACAGCTTTCCCTCAAGGAAAAAGAGAGACAGAGACAGAGGGGCGGAGAGAGTGGTTTCACCAGGAGGCTCTGTCCGTCTCCAGGCCCCTTGCCTCTGCTCTCCTTTACCCAAATCTTCCCCCCTGCCTGTCATTTTCTGGCCTTCAAGCCCCATCTCTTCCCCGAACCCCTGCCTGGGCCTTCTGCACCCCTTGAATGGGCCCCGCCTGACAGAGAGGCACCTGGCCTAGAGCCCACTGCCCCGGGGGAGGCCCGGACCCTTCCCTTCTGGTTTCTCGGCCACAGCCCCCCTTCTCGCTCCCTCTCCTCCCTGCTTCCCTGCGCCTCTTTTCCAGGCAGTACTGAAGTCCTTCCTACACACACGCTATTTTTGTACCATCACTCTCTCCTTCCTCTCCCCCTTCCCCCTACATTCACTTACTTCCTGCTTTTCCTTCACCTCGGCCCAGCTCTGAAAGAACCGGGCCCCTCCGGCGCGCGCCCACCCCCCCAGAGGGGCCTTCGGCTTTGGGGCCCAGGGGCAGGGCCACTCCGGGAGGGGCAGAAGGCAGACACCCCCCGCCCCGTCCCCCCTCCACCCCCACTCCCGTGCCGCCTCCAGCCGCTCGCCAGCCGGCGGGAAGCAGGGACTAACCGCGGCCCCGAGTCCGGAGGCGAGGGGAAGGAGGTCTGCCGCAACTTCCCCAGTCCACCTTAAGAGGACGATGTAGCCAGCTCGCGGCGCAGACCTTAGAAAAACAAGTTTGCGCAAAGTGGAGCGGGGGCCCTGGCCTCTGGGCAGCCCCGGCGGCGCTCCCATTGCCTCCCAGACCTCGCCAGCGGCGCAGGTCCGAGCGCGGCGGGCGGGCGGAGCGGAGCTGGGGGCCGGGGACGGGGGACAGGGGAGCTGGGAGGGAGCGGCGCGGGCGCGCGAACTGGCACATTGTTACAGCCGGCGGCCCGTCCGGTCCCGGGCGTTCGCGGGGCGCGCCGGCGGCGGGGATCGCGGGGCAGCTCCCCGGGCTGCAGCCGCGGGCCGGGCGGGGGAGCTGGGGCCCCGGAGCGGGCAAGAGCGCGACGCAGCCCTTCGCCTCCTCCCTCACCCCGGGCGCGCGGCTGGCGAGCGACACGGGGCTGGCGGGCCCGAGCCCCACAGCCTCCCCGGGCGGGCGGGAAGGAGGGAGGCGGGGAGGGCAGGCGGGAGGGGGCCGGGCTGCCGGGAGGGCGGGGGCAGCGGCCGGGATTGCGGGCCGGGAGCGAGCCGAGCCAAGCCGCCGGCGCCGCGAGGAGCCCGGGCGGGGCAGGTGGGCAGCGGCGGGGGCGGCGCGGCGGGGCTCGGCGGGGCTCGGTGGGGCTCGGCGGGCTGCCCCTCGCCCCTGCGCGCGCGGTCCTCCTCTCTCCCGCGCTGGCGGCCGCGATCTGCGCGCCGCCTCGCTCACTCCTCTCCCGCTCGCTCTCTCCCTCTCTCTCTCTCTCTCTCCCTCTTTCTGTCTCTCCCCCTCTCCCCTCTCCCCCTCTCTCGCCTCTCCGTGTCTCTGGCTCTCCGCCTGGCTCCCTCGGGTCTGTTTCTCTCTCCTGCCGCCTCTCCCTGGCCGTTCCCTGGCTTTATTTCTCGCGCGCTTGGGGTCTCTCCCCCTCTCCGTCTCTCGATCTCTCGGGGTGGGGGGGGGTTCTCCGAAAATCGCGGTGGTGACGGCGGCTCCTAAGCCGCTCCAAGCGCCTGTTCCGGGGAGGGGGGGAGGGAAGCCCGGCCGGGAGGGGAGGTGGGGGGGAGTGGAGGGGGGAGCCTTAGTCATTTCCCCGCTCCAGCCTGCGCCCGCCCGAGCGCGCACTCACCGCCGCTCTCCCTCCTCGCTCCGCAGCCGCGGCCCATGGAGCCCGCCGGCCCGGCCCCCGGCCGCCTCGGGCCGCTGCTCTGCCTGCTGCTCGCCACGTCCTGGGTCTGGACAGGTAAGCACCCCTTTCCCTGGTCGCGGCCGTCCCCAAACTGTGGGCCCAGGCCTGTGAGAGCGCCACTGGGAGCCACTGGGCTAATGTCCAGCAGTAGTAAGGGGAGACATGTCTGTAACCGGGGTTATAGATGCAGAAACTGAGGCCCAGAGAGGGCCAGCCACTTGCCCAAGGTCACACAGCCATGGATAGGACCCACTCTCCCTCTCTCTGTTGACTCTGACTGTGTGGGCATTGTGCTGGGCACTGTGCTGGGCACTGGGACATAGCCAGATGAGTTGGTCCACCCAGCCCCTGCCCAATCTGATGGGGGAGGCAGGCTGTCAGCAGCTTTCAGAGCTGGGTGCCCCTGCCTTCTCTAGAACGTCTTTCCCTGGACTTACGCTTTCCACACGTCGTCTGACTTCAGGGTCTGAGAGGAGGGGGTCAGGGCAGAGGTCCCCCAGGTACTGCCTGGCAGGGAACGGAAACAGGCTGTTGCAGTTAGGGACGAGTGAGCTCTCCCTCCGGTGCGCCCGAGCAACACGGTGTTGGTGTGTGTATGGGAGAGAGAGAGGAAGGGAGGCCGCAGTAACTCTGGGGTGAGCTGCTGTGATCAACAGATCCTGATGCGAAAGCACGGTGGATTGTCCCTGTGCTTGCCAAAGCCTCTTGCTGGATGGTCTGCTCCTTGCTGCTCTCCCCGCGCCCCCACTTCCTCCTGCCTGCCTTCCCCGGGCTTCCAGGCAGCTCCCTGCAGTTCAGGTGCTCTGTGGGGCTGTTACCTGTGGCTCTGAGCATGTCTTTTTGTTGGCCTACATCAAACACCTGGCTGTCTCCAGCAGGCGGGCTCTGAAGGCTACCGTGTGTGTTCGCCAAGGGGTGAGGTCACCATTCAGGAGTCCTGCTTCTTAAAGGGGTTTCGCAAAACCGTGGGTCTCCTGGGAGGGCACAGGCGGCAGAGTAACGGCTTTAAAGGAGTTGGGGTGGAGGAGAAGAATGGGCAATCTTGTGTTTTGGCTCCTTGAAGCTGTGTTGTAGGCAGAGGGGGTCTGCACCACCCTCCTCGAGCAGGAAGGTAAAGATGAGCTCAGTACCTACCCCCCCCCCCCGCCGCGTTTTGCATTTGCCTAGAGACTGGTAACCATCTGATAGCAGTGAGGAAGGGAGAAGTAGCAAAGAGTGGGTGGAGGGAGAAGTGGGGGTGGACAGCAGCTTCTCTCTGCCCTGCAGTTTCCCCAGAACCCCAGGAATCTACGTAGGCACCCCCCCACCCCACTCCGGGTCTTCCCATTACGTTTGGGTCCTGGCTGGGAGGAAGGAAGCACTGATACATTCATGTCTGCCTGGTGAGTGGCATCTCCGATCTGATATGCTCCTTCCTGACCGAGCCAGCCATTTATACCCTGCAAAAGTCCTAGTTCCTGCCCCACGTCCTTCCTGGATCTGGCCTGGAAATGCACAAGTGTCCCTCACAAGTACTTAATTTTCCTGAAACAGGGAACTGGGCCCAAGTTAATTTCTAAATGTCTATTCCAGACCCTTTTTCAACCAGGACCCTGTGGTTCAGTTTCTGGCAAATGACCAGTGACGCTGATTAACAAGTGTTCGGATGGGCAGCCTGCCTTTCCTGGGGCGCTGGCTGGGAACACCGACACCCTTCTTGTGAGCAAATCTCCCTTCTTTGCCTATAAAAACAATCTATAAAATGGTAAAGATTAGGCCATAAAACTTCCGTTCCAATCCATTCAGCATCAATAGCCTGAAAAAGTGGGAGCAGCAGAGGGGCCAAGATTAACTTTGAAATAAATAAATCTTAGGAGGTGAGAATAAATTTCTTGGCTGAGGGTGGTGGGGCAGGTGTGGGGTGTCGCCGTCATAGCTGAAGCCTGCCAGCATTCTTCACTCTGTGTCCTCGGGGCTCCTGGTCACGCTCTGGGCCTTGTGTGGGATTCACCTGGTCTGGCTGCAGGATGGGGCTTCGGGCCCCTCCCTCGGCCGCTCCCAGCATGGAGTTTATGACAAAGCAGGAGAGAGGCAGGGACAGAAGGGCAGGAAGGTAGAAGGAGGCAGTTGTCCAATTTTCCAAGAAAATAGATTTGTTCGAGTGAGAAACTCAAATGTCAGGCTTAGGAAGGTGGCGTTAGATTGAATGACTACTAGTGTCTCAGGCAGAACTGTCAGCCCGGGAGGTGTCACATGATCGCTGTTTGCAGGGGGCTGGTCATGTGAATTATCTGGGTTGGGGAAGGCAGGAGAAGAAGTTTCTAAAGATTGCTTTTAGCACGAATGCTGCCAAAGGGAAATTCTAAAAAGATGCCAGTGAAGTCACCAACCTGTGTTCTTGGAGCCAGCGTGAGGCCTGTCTCCTAAAACAACCTCGCTGAGGGAGATTCGGAGGCTGGGAGCAGGGCAGGGGGCTCGGGGACACCGGGGCAGCGGGACTCCGCAACAGGCCGCAGCACCTGGCATTGAGTCTACAGGCTCCTTGCTTGGCCCCACTGAGGTCACGGACCTCCGGGACCCCCACTGGGCAGACCTTGGTGAGCTCCCGCTGGCTCCTCACTCTGGCCTGGAGGAGGCCAGGCCACGTTGGGGTTTAGGTTGTTGGGGGTCAGCTGGGCTCCCTAGCAACCTTCTGACCCTTTCGTAGAGGGGGACAAGTTGGTGGCTCCCATGTACTTTCCTAATTGGTGAAGTTAATCTCACTTCCTCTTTCTCAAGAAGACAAAGGGGGTGGGGGACACTTTGGCCCCGATGGGCTTAGGCTGTTGGAAGTTTCTTTTAAAGCCATGGTGTTCTCCGGGTACTTTCTGGCCATGAAGTATTCCTTTACCGATTCTCTGGAGACCTGCGGTGTGATTCATTCCTGTGTTTGTAGTCAGGCAGCACGTTTGAAGTCCTGATGTGAACCACACGTGGAGCGGAGGGAGAACCCCGTCTTTGAAAGGCAACTACACCCCAGCCTGTGCGCCGAGGGCCTGCCTGTGTCATCTCATTAATCAGCAAAGCAAAGCATGAGGTGGCTATTAGCCCCATTTTGCAGATGAGGAAAATCAAGTCCCAAATTGGAGAAGTAACTTGTCTCAGGAGTAAGTGGCAGGGGGCCGGGATTTTGAATCCAGCCTCTGAGAGAAGAACTTTACAGACTTAATCAGAGTGACTTAGTCCAGGCTGGAGGGAATGAGAGGAGCCCCCTCCGGGCTTAGACGGAGGTGTGTCAAGAGTTCCTTCTGGGTCAGAAGCCCTTCTCTGAGTCACGGTCGCTTCTCGGAAGGCACACTGAAGATGGAAACATCAACGGCCCCTTGAAAGTGACAGCTCACGGGAGCGATGTGGTTTCCACCAGAGCCCCCCATCTGGGCTGCCGAGCTCTGGAGGCCCCCAGAGCTGGAATATTCCTCCTTGCATCTTCCCGGTGCCCTTTGCGACAGATGGAGAGGGGGTGTGTGAGAGGAAGGGAGTCTAAAACTGTTGTACGGAGCCCACACACACTCGCTCGCTGCTTCCAATGGCTCCGTGCGACAGGTTATTTTCTTATTTGTAGAGTCTTGGACTGATGGAAGGTTCTCCCCCCCTCCTTTTTAAATGTGCTCAGATTTCTGGCCTGTCAACACAACACAGATCATGTCACTCCCCGGCTCAAGACTGTTGAGTGGGTCCAGGTTTTCTACAAAAACATTTAAAAAGAAAAGAAAAGTGCAGCAGTGTGTGCCGGGCTCCCTCCCTGACAGGCCTTACTGAGAAGCTGCCAGATGCGAGGGCTTCCTCCCTGTAGACCGAAGCTGGCCCGGCCCCTCGAGCACGTGAGCACCCAAGACCCGAGAAGCCCCAGAGCTGTAGAATCCCAAATTGGACCCTGTTTACTCCAGCGTTCCCCAAACATATGAACACGAGGCGTTTGGCTGGTGTAATGCTCGCGAACACGCGGCCTAGCCCAGTTTGGGAAACGCTTTTGTACCCATCCGTGCCCTCAGCTAAACTCTCTCATCTCTCTGCTTTCGCTTATGCTGTTCCCGCCACCAGAGCTGCCCTTCCCTGTACCTCCTTATCTTCAAAGGCCCAAACCTATTCTGCCTTTAGTTTGATCCAAGGGAGCTCCTTCTTCTCCAGACCATCCCCACCCCCAGGGTTGTCTCCACCCCTGACTGAGGCTACTTGTTGCTCTCGCCTTGTTTTCTTGCCATATGCATACGTGGTTTCTCGCCATATGCATACGTGGTTAGCACCTGGTGGGCGTGGTGGTTCTGGATCCCTCGGTGTGGGTCTCAGTTCCCTCCTCTGTAAGACAGAGATGACATCAGCAAACTCCGTTTCAAGGATCAAGTCCACTCCTGCACGGGTGATGCTCGCAGCTATGCCTGGCACGGAGTAGGAGTCCGTGCCGGGCACGTGCCCCCCAGCCTCGTAGCCACCGTTGCTTTGTTCTCTTTGGATTTCCTCCTCTACCAAAGTGGGGCTGACTTTTGTAAAGTACTTGGCACAGCTTTCACAAAGTAGCAAAAGCTCTCACGGGAGTGCGTGCCGTTCCGTTTGGAGTTTTTTCCCTGTAGCTTCGGGGCCCTTGGGGGCTGGACAACTCCAGCGGAACCCCAGGCCAGTGGGATCTAATTGTCTGTTCCTGGGACTGAGGCTGTGGGCGCAGCCTGCCTCTAGGTGTCTCTGTCCGGATCCACAGGTTTGGAATTGTGCACGCCCAGACCAGGAAAGCCAGAGAGGAAGTCTGGGAGAGCAGTTGGTGGTCTCACTGCGCACCTCACTGTGCCCCACTGTGGGACAGAGCCCAGCACTCGCAGGCTCAGAGCAGATCCACTGCGAGGCCGGGGTGGGACGCCAGGCGCCCTCTTGTCCAGGCCAAGGCTTTTTAAAAACTGGGCTGTGCTGGAAGTTTCCATCGTTAAAGCCAGAAATCTGACAGGATCCCAGATTCCATGGAAAAATACTAAAGTAATAATAATGGGAACCATCGTTTCCAGCCACTTACTGGGCTGAGCAGTTGGCCTGTATGATCCCGGTGGTACTCACGGTTAGCCTGGATGGTGTGCTCGGTGATCAGATCCATTGGACCGATGAGGAGACTGGGCTCAGAGAGGTGGAGCAACTTACCCAAGGCCACACAGTAAGTGCAGCGATGGGGTGACAACCCAGATCGGCCTGACTGCAGAGGGCAGGCTGTTAGGTAGATGTCTCTTAGCCTTGTTCTACAGGTAGGGAAACCGAGGCCCGGGGGGCTGGCATCCTGCTCTCTTGATGCTCCTCTCGTATTTCTGTCAATCAGTGTATCCTCCCAGGAGGCGGAGGTGGGGGGTGTTCCCAAGATGGGTTTCCGTCCCATACTGGTGAAGGAAGCATCTATTTTCACAGCTGAAACTGCTTTCCTGTTCCCTTGGGCGTTGCTGGGACAGGTCTTCTCACGGAGCCCTCCGCAAGATGGATTTTCCCCGCCAGGTGTCTGGCCAGGCCCTCGGTCCAGAGGGATGCAAAACAGCCGAGGTGGAAGTCAGGACACCATACAAATCGGCTCTTTGTGTCTGTGAGATTTCCTGGCACATCCATATGGGGGCGCAGGCGGTGAGATGGCCGCAGATTGGTGCCAGGAGCCGAGGGGATCAGGACGGAGATGGGGAGCCTCCGCCTGGAGAGCCGGCCAGGGGGTGGGCTCCCAGGCCCGGGCCCATTGCCACCATTCTGCAGAGCCGACCGTGTCCCCCAGAAATGGAAGCCCTCGATGGAAGGAAAGAGTGCGCTTTGCGCTAGGGATGAGCTGAGCCTCGAACCGTGCTCTCCTTGCTTACCTTTTTATTTTGGAAGATTTTGAACATACACAAAAATGAGCAGGACTGGTGGGATGACCCCTGGCTTCCAGAATGATCTATCATTCTTGCTTTGCCTGCCCCCCACTTTACTGGGAGCGAGCGGAGGGTTGGGGGAGTTTTGGAAAACAAATGCTTGATATCAGGTGTCACATCAACCATTACTAGTCTGACGTGCATCCCTCGATGGGCTGTGTTGTCTGCCGCTCACGATGTGCCGAAAAGCATGGAGTCCTTCATCCGCATTTCACAGATAAGGAAACTGAGGCTCCTGAAAGCCAAGTTGGGCTCCTGCCATGGCCACGTAGCCAGTGAGAGTTAAAGCCAGATCCCAGCCTCGGTTTACTCTTAACCACTTTGCTATTCTTGGTATAATCATTTTAATTATAAATATTGGTCCAACAAATACTTTTGAGCATCTACTATGAGCCAGGGTGGCTCTGGTTGCTGGGGATACAACCATGGATAGACAAAAACACCTGTTCTCATGGAGCTGACGTTCTGGTGAGGAAGAAAAATAGACCCAAGTAAATATTGCATCAGGTGGAGACAGGTGCTATAAAGAAAGGAAAGCAGGACGAGGGAAAAGAAGGTTGGGTGGGGACAGAGGGAGGGCCTCTCTGAGGAGTGGAGGCCTGAATAACACTGAAGGAGCAGCCATGGGACTATCAGGAGAATGAGCCCCATAGAAGGAATAGCAAGTGCAAAGGCCATGAGGCTGGAATGAGTTTTCCATGTTCCAGGAATAGCAAGGAAGCCAGTGAAGCTGGAGTCAAGGGAGACAGGTAGTGTGGCAATTGGGAGAGGTCAGGGCCAGACAAAATAGGATCTGGTTCCCTGAGCTCCTCGACATTGAACATGTCAGGCCTTCTGATAGAATCATTACTCTGTGCATCGCCTCGTTAAATTCTCACCACAGTTCTGTGAGATGGGAACTATTATTATACCTACTGTGCAGGTGAAGAAAGAGACTCAGAGAGGTGCAGTGACTTGCCCAAGGTCACACAGCTTCTAAGTGCAGAGCTAGGATTTGAGCCCTGGCCCTAAATGCTGCAGCATCCTCGTCACTGCTTTCCTGCTTCCACTCCTGACCCCTCCCATCTCACCACCCAGAGCTGCTCTCTGAATCAAATCCTCTTTGTTCCTGCTCCAAACTTCTCAGTGATTCCTACTGCCCTTAGAATAAAATCAAACTTCTTATGTGATCCATGGGGCATGGCATTTTCTGGACTACGTCTGTCTGTCTGACCTCATCTCATACCACCCTCTCCTTCCTCTGTGGGCTTCGGCCACAGCAGCCTTCTTTCTGGCCCTCTTATGCACTAGCCTCTTTCCTGCCTCAGGACATTTGCACATGCTCTTCTTGCCTACTGGAACACCATCCCTGGCTCTTGCTTCCTTCACGTTTCAGTAGTAATCTCGTCTTGTCAGAGGGGCCTTTCCCAGGCACCCCATTCTGAAAGCGGGTCCCCTTGTTTTTCTCTAACATGACGACAAATTTGATTTTGAGCACTCCTAGCCATTTCTATATTTGTGTCATTCTTTCAGCCTCGTGTTCCCCACGAGGATGTAAGCTACATGAGAGTAGGGACTGTGTCTGTCTTATTCACTGCTGGGCCTCCTGGCCTGAGCACAGGGGCTGCCAGCAGTAGGCAGCCTAATACATATGGCTGAATGAAGGAACAGGTAGGTAGTGAGATCCCCATTTTCTCCCCAAGGAGAAGGCTCGGAGCTATGAGGTCACACAGGCAGTAACCCTGGTCTGAAAGCAGAGTCCTGCCCTCGCTACTACACAGTCCCACTTCTGTGGCTGGGGCCAAGGCCACGACACAAATCCCCGCCCATCTTGCTGTCATAGAGATCCCTAAAACACACAAATATCAGGGCCAGCCCGGGTGGAGCAAGGTAGCCAAGAGACCCCAGAATTTGTACTTAAAATTCTGGCTGTCCAAAACGGCTTGCCCCGGTGTAGACACTGTGATGAATGAGCTGGCAAACCATGAAACGTGATGCAATTAGTGCTCCGATCTCTCGGCCGGGTTTGGTTTGGAGGCCCAGCCCGAGGTCAGCCGCTCGCAGAGATCCATTCATTGTGTGAGGCTGCCCAGTGCCACGGGTGAGGGCGCAGGTGGAGTCACATTGCTCGGCAGCCCATGACCCTGAGCTTCCGTCTTGTCCTCTGTGAAACGGGAGTGGTAACAGCCCTGTCCTCCTGGATCCCTGTGGCGGTTCGGCGAGGCCCGTCATGCTCCTGGTAATAGCGGTGCATGGTGCTGTCCAGCTGTGGTTACTATTACTGTTATTGTTGCGTGGTCATCGTGTCCTGGTTTGGGGCTGGAAAGAGCAGGTGGGACCTCCGTTCCATCCATCACTGGCGGGGAGACTGGAAACCCATAGGCTGCCCCTCTCAGCCTCAGTTTCTCCTTCTGTGAAGTGGAGGCTCACCTTGGTTGCCCTCTCGCAGACCTCTGCCAGCGCCGGTGCCCCGACCCAGATGCACTTCTCACCCTTTGTCTTGCTGACACCCCAGCCCCCTCTCAGCACGGGAGGCAGTGGGATGGGCGTCCGTTCGGGGGCCCATTCCTGAGTTCAAATCCAACATGTGCCACTTAGCCTGTAAGCATGTACTCTGGAGCGTGTGCCTTTCCTTGTTCTGAGCCTCACCTTCCCATCTGCAAAATGGAACCTCGGCCCCGTTTCCTCTCGCACGGGGACTGTTGAGGGTTAAGGGAATTAAGAGCTGTGGAAAGTGCTTTGTGAGCTGCAAGGAGCGCTATAAAAGGCATCAGTGAGTAGTGTCAGCTCGGGGAAAAATCTCATCCCGAGACTATCTGCTGTCGGCAGCAGAGTGTGCTGGAGCCTTGGCAAATGCCGTTTAATAAATGCGCGTCTCTTTTAAGGGGGCCTTTATCTCAGCTGGGAAAATGTGTGCGCGTCCTTGGCAGCCTGAGAATCCAGAAGCCTGAGCTGGAGGGGACCCCATCGTCGCAGGGAGAAGCGATCCCGCACCAGCTCCGGGAGCAGATGTCTGTTTGAGCCCTGCCTCTGGCCCCGCTCTGCCTCTCAGGGTCCCAGCTTCCTCACCTGGAAGAGGGGGATGGCGACAACTGGCACTCCGCTCGCCGGGCTGTTGTCACGATAGTTAAGTGAGGGCCCCCCATGATGTAACCTCATGCACACGTGGGACCCATGGGAGCACCCGGGCTTGTCCTAGAGGAACAGTGGGGTCTGCGGTCGGAAGGATGCACCTGGGTTCTCAACCTTTCCAGACCCCACCTTTGAGCCTCAGTTTCTCTGTCTGCCAAATGGGAAGGTGAGAAGAAGGTCCTTAGGTCGTCGAGGCACCAAGTACAGTGCGTGATGGGGTGGTGTCCCCTGTATGCCCTCCCTGACTCAGCGGGGCCGCCTAGGCCTTGGTCGACATGAAGCGTGTTTATAGCATACATATTGGTAGTTCGTTCCCTGCTGCTTTGCAAACAGGGCCACACTGCAGGCATTGCTTCCTCACCTCCAGGTCCCTCCTGCACCCTGCAAACACTCACCAGGGCCTTTGACTCTCCCCACCTCTGGGCCTCCTAGCCAGCGGTGGGCTCAGCCTGCTTACCCGTGCAGCGATGAGTGGTCTCGTGCATATGTCGGGCAGAGCTGGTTCTGCATCGGCGAGAAGCCTTAGCTTCTGTCTTAAAGCTGTGATCGTCCGTCATCCCCTTCATCCTTACGTGTCTGTCGCACGGTAACAGCTACCCAGCATTACGTGCTTCCTCTCCGCCAGGCACAGGACTGGGCTCTTCGCATGCATTAGCTTGTTTCATTCTGGAACAACCCTGGGGTTATTATCATCCTTTCTACAAATGGGAAACCACAAGTCCGGAGGGGTTAAGACCTTTCCTGGAGTCTCGTAAGTGGCAGAGTTAGAATCTAAACCTGAACGTACATTCAATGAATACCAGGCACGCACGTAAACCTGGAGGAGACTGCAGGGAACAAAACTAGGTGCGTGCTCTCCACGGGCTTATAGGTAAGTCCAGGGTAGGGAGATGGCACTAATGAAACTGACAGATACCTGTGTGATATGTCGTGTGGTGGGTGATGATATATAGGAAAATAAAACAGAGCAAGGGCCATGAAGGGGTCGTGTTTGATACAGAGTGGCCAGGGAAGGCCTTTCGGGTAGGCCTGAAGGAGGTAAAGGAGCCAGAGTGTAGATATCCAGGGGAGGAGAGTACCAGGCAGAGGCAGTGGCAAGTGCAAAGGGCCTGAGGTGAATGGAGCATCTGGCATGATTGAGAGCAAGCTGTAGCGCCCTGGCGGCCACCAGAAGGATTCTGGGTCTCCCTTGGAGTGCAGTGAAGACTGCAGGAGGGTTTTGAGCAAAAGGAGATGGTATCAGGTTTAGATCTCAGAGGCGTCTCTGGCTGCAAGGAGAGTGTGTATGGTAGAGAAACGAGGTGGAGGCAAGAGGGCCAGTTGGAATGTCGAGGTGAGGATCCAGGTCAGGGCGGTGGTGCGGTCAGGTGGCTAGAAGAGATTAGAGTCTGGCCAAATCCTGGCAGCAGAACTGGCAGGATGTGCTCATCAATGGGCTGTAGGACAGGGCGGGGAGGGGGACAGTCCTCAATCCCGTTCTTCTAACCACTAACATCTGACCTTGGGGAGAGAGACCATTGCACCCCCTTGTTTACAGGTTTGAGAAAGCAGAGGCTCAGAGAAGAGTGACTTTGCCAAGTGTCCCCGCTGGGGATGAGACATATGGGTCTTCTGGCCCCAGAGCCCAAGCTCTGGACTGTTGGCCCCTTGGGAGTTTCCCTGCTGCGTGGAGGGGCTGCCAGGGGCAGCCGCTCCCTGCAAGGATATGGGCCAGTGCCCAGTTCCCAGAGTTGCCTGGAGTGGGGCTGGAGAAGAGAGTACCCCTGTTTTATTTACAAGGCCACGTGCATCCCCATTTGCACTGGCTCCGATGCGGTTGGTAGTGTCTACTGAAGCATGATGGGTCTGTCCGGCGGCGCCAGGAGACCACTCCCAGTGCCAGCCTCCCGTGCAAATGGCCTCCGAAGCCCAGTCCCAGGCTAGCCCCAACCCAGCTTGCTCCCGGCTAGCAAGCATGTCCCAAGACCTGCGCCCTGGTCCCCAGATTGTGCAGACCCCTTTCCTGTCCTCTGCACCTTTGCTCCTGTGGTTCCCCTTTCCTGGAATGCCTTCCCGTCTCCCCAGCCTCTGTCAGCCTTCATGACCCAGCTCAGGCGGCTACCACCTTCAGTTGGTCTTCCCACACCCCACTCCTCTCCCGGGACCCCGTCCCCCAGCCCCTCTTCACTCGATCTCCCTCCAGGTGGTCAGCGCCTACGTCCGGGACTCAGCTCCACAAGGGCCAGGACCCATTATACTCAGCTTTGTGTCCTATGGCATCGAGGACTGGGCCTGGCATTGGTGTGGGGTTCGAGAGGGCACGAATGGAGCAGGCCACCTCCAGAGAAAGTCGGTGCCTCGCTGCGGCTGTCGGAGCCCCGGCACGCTTGCGTCAAGCCCTATGCCCCCCTCTTGGAAACTGCAGGATCCTCAAGCCCTCCACCCAGGCAGCGCCCCGTGGATCAGCCCCAGGGGCTGTCTGCTCCCTGCTCTGGGGCGTGGGGGCCAGAGTCTGGGTCTGGCCTCTTCGCCGCCTAAGCAAGTAGTAAGCAGGTGCCCTGAGCCAGCCGCCACGCCGGGCTTCGCCCACCAGCAGCTGGTGGCAGACCTGTCCCGCCCCTTCTCTCACCACCCTGGTGTGTGGAAGCCCACGCGTGCCAGACACCTTCGCAGCTGGGCACGTGGACACACGGATGTTATGCCGACAGTGCTCCCCACACACCGCCAGCCCTCTGCCAGTGCACACACATTCACACTCGAGTGTACACCACGCCCATCGAACTCAGGCTCCCCGCCCCGCACCCGCAAACTCCCTACACGTGCATGCACACACGAGTGCACACACCCCGCTCCTGGGCTCCCCTGCCCTCACACACATTCACAGGCAGCCCCGTGCTCACATCCCTTCCAGACATCTGTTCACACCGTCGGGCACACCTCTCGCGCCCCGCCGTGCTCACGCACACCCAGACCACTCACGATTCGGACGCTCTCCCACACAGAGTTCACACCCCCTTGTGCCGCCATTTGCTGGGCGCCATTCGCGCACACTCTTGAGCACACTGTTGCACTCGCCTGCGCACATGCCTCGTGTCCTGCACATGCTCCCTCGTGCACACGCCCCTTTGTTTGGCACAGTCATGCACATATGTACACACTCCCAGTCTGCTCCTTCACTCCGGTGTGCACGCTCATCCACACTCCTGCATTGCACGCTGTCACACACCACCCTTAAATCATAACCCAGAAGACGCCAAAGGCAGCCCTTGACAAGGTGTGTGTGTGGGGGGGTCATAAACCAGCACCGTCCCGCGCCCCCAGGATGGCCAGGAATGATCGTGGTCAGGGAAGGGGCCGCTGAGCTCCCCTGCTGGGGGGGGTGGGTGTTGTCTGCACCTTAGCAGGGTCCTGAGCCCCAGGCACGGCCAGAGCTCTGGCCATGGCCTCCCAGGCTCCTGGGCTCCTTGGGTTTGTGGAAATCTGAGGCTGGCCTCCAACCTGCCTTACAACAAATACAGGGGGCCGTCACCACCCACTGGGCTGACTTCGCCTGTTAGAAAACTGACTCCCAGGTTTTATTTCATGACTTTAATTCTTTTCCAAAAGAAGTCCATGTTCACTGAAAGAACGAGATTTCAATATATTGTTAACTCCAAAGTGAAAGAAGAAAATGGGCCAATGTCTGGCCTCGTTTCCTGGACACAGTACCCCCCAGCATCACGGTGTTTGTCATGCTAGACCCTTTTTCTCGAGACATTCGAGTGGTCCGTCAGGATCTGCAGACGTTTCTCAAGCGTCTAGTCCGTGCCGAGCACGGTGTCAGGAGCTGGGGGAAAGCAGCAGTGAACAAAACAGACAAGGTTCCTGGAGGGGAGGCTCATTTAAACAGTACACATGTATGTAACATACGTATTACATGTATAGATTTTCTTATTATAAAATAGCATGTTGTAAATAGTTAATACTCGTTCAGTTTAGGAAATCTGAAAAATACCCAAAATAGAAGGAAATACCCCTCAGTTTTAGATTCATGATCCAGGGAGAGTTACGTTTTATAGCCTTGTATATATAGTAACTTGCCGTTGTTTATTTAAATATAATTTTATTTTATTTTACAAAGTCATAATCATACCAAAAGCACAGTTTTTCTTATTTTTTTATTGCACGAGTCATGCAAACAGAAAACATAAAAGCAAAATCCCTTGTAAATCTCCTACAGAATTAAGCACCGCTAGTCTTGAACATGCACTTTTTTTTTTTAACTTCGCAGTCTGAGATCACGCTGAACGTGTCACTCGGTAACTGACTCTGACCTCATAGTATATTTTTACGTTGATAATTGTCATTCTACGCCACCATTTTTAATGGCTGTAGACTCGGTCCTCGTGGGGGTTCACCAACACAGGATCGATCAGTCTCCTTCTCTTGGACATTAGGACATTTCCAATTTTTTATTTTTCTAAGAACACCTGAGTAAACGAAGCTAAATGTTTGCTCATATTCTTAGTTACCCGAGTATGATTTTCCATTGTTTTTACTCATATTTTAACAACATCAAAATGTGGATTGCATCACCTTTGATGGCATTCTATGAGATGATTGTTGTGTTTTTATACTTTTTCATTTTCTCTAAATGCTTTGCAACGGACAGGTTTTATTTGCATAATCACAATATCATTTGTAATTATGCCCTGCAAAAAAATGTCCAGATTACCGGTTTTTGTGGTGGTGGCGTTTTAGGCCTCCCTGGAACTCCACGAAGGGGATAGGCCGTAATTCACTTAGCCATCCCTTCTCACGGGCCACCCGGGGTTTTTTTCCCCCAACGTTTTCAAGATAGTCATATGGGAACCCCACGCCCTGTGTGGGGTTATGTCCTCACGGAACAGACCCGCAAAGGCTGATGAACAGCTTTCACACCTTTGTTACATCCTGCCAAAGTGCCTTCCCGAGACGATGTTCCAATTTCCACTCCCACCAGCAGCATGCAAGAATGCCTGCCCAGCCGCCCTCCTCTCCTGGAGACGGTTCAGGCCCCTGGACCGCGGCTCTCCCTTGCCAGTGAGGGCAGGGACAGAGCAGGAAATGGTTCTGTCCGCGATGCCAGCATGATGACCCCAGGCCCAGAACCGCAGGAGTGATTTTTAACAAGCCCGGTTCCCAGCACAGAACCTGCCGAGAAAAAGAAAAGCATAGCAAGCAAGGGAAAAAAAAAAAAAAAAAAAAAACCTCTCTGCTGGAAAAAACACATATATACACAGATTAAAATAATATTTGGCACTTACGTCGCACTTTTAAAATTCTTCAAACGCTTTATAAACACTAGCTAATTAATTAAGCCGCCTAAATCTGGCTGCAGTTGGTGGAGAGAGCTCAAGAGGAGCTAAAAAAAAGGGGGGGGGCCAGCCCTCCCCAACTCCAGATTTTATTGTCGCCTGCCTGGGGTGTGATTGCAGGCCTCCGGCTGCACCCCAAGAATAGCCCTGCTCCAACACGTTGCACGCCTGGTTCTGCAGCCACCGCTCGCTCGCGCCGCTCCCCTCACCAGCTGCTGACTCACAGCCCTGCGCCGCGTTATTGATAAGGATAATAATAACTGGCATCTATTCCGCGCGCCTGGAGGCTGGGCGCGGTCCCGGGCTCCCAGCTCGCGCGTCTCCTGCCTCCTGGGTATGCCCGTGGCAGCTCCATTCGGCAGACAGCCGAGCAAAGCCTCGGAGAGGGGCTTTGCCCGGGAGCAAGTGGAATCCCTCCTTCATTCATGAGTGCGTTCATTCAGCACACGGTACTTGAGGGCCCGGTGTGGGCCAGACACTGTTCCAGGCAGGGGGTTGGAAGCAGTGCCGTGTGGATGCTACCTCCTGGTTGGGGGGAAACACGACAATCAAGTAGATAAATGTTCTATCTGTGATAATAACGGGAACAGAAACTGAAATTTACCCAGCCCCTATGAGGCATGCGCTTATGCCCCACTGTGTCCCAGTGCTCAGGACGGTCCTGGGGGGTGGACGCCGGTACCTCCACTTTGCGGATGATGGGATGGAGGCCCAGGGAGGGCGGGTGCTGAGCTGAGTAAGAGGGGAACCAGTGCCTGCACTCTTCCCCAAGGGGCATTTCCCGTTCCTCCGGGGTCCCGTGCTGGAATGCACACCCGCTGGGGTGGTTCTTGGCTGCGTGCTGCTAACAGCCACCTGTGGTGTGTCGGGGTGGCCGGCTGCCTCTGGGGGCCTCCTCCTCCGTGTGCCTGTCCCACACCTGGCCACCCGCTCCGCCCTGAGCCCCTGCCCCCTGTGGGCTCTGGTTTCCTCCCTGCACAGGGAGGGTCGGGCCGCCGTCTACCTGAAGCTCTGCGTCTGGGGCACTCGCTAGGAGAACCGGGTGACCCCCAGCCTGGGAGGCAGGCCCGGGACAATGGGCACAGAGGTGGAGAGGCCTGTTCTGAGGCCCTGGGATTGCCAGCAGCGAGGGCAGACTGGAATCTGTGGGCTTCCCAGCCTTTGGGCACCCTGCCCCTGCCAGCGGGTGGTGCCAGGCCAGGGGCAGGTGGCAGAGTCTCAGCTCTCTCTCCTGCCCAGCCAGAGCCAGAGGGTGCTGCCCAGGGCATTGGCTGCACCCTGCGTGGTGTACAAGGCAAAGGTGGCATAGGACAAGGTATCAGGATAGGACAAGGTCACACTGCGGGTCAGTGAGTGACCAGGAGGAGACAGATCACCCATCAGCACCTANNNGACCCCAAGTCTGTCTTTTATTCTCTCTTCCCCCACTGCATCCCCCTCGCTTGCTGTCCCTGCCTGTCTGCCTCTCCCTCGGCCTGTGTCGGTCATCCCCTCTCTCTGTCTCCCCACCTCTGTGTTTCTCCAAGGGCCTATGATCCCTCCTCTCTCCCCCGCCCCCACCTTGCTCAGAATCGGACCCTGGGTGCACAACGACCTGAGTATCTCAGCAGCTTTTCTCAGCAACTTCCCACAGCCTGGTCGCCTTCCTGGCTGTGTCTCCCTCCTCCCCATCACCACCACCATGTCCTCTGCCCGGAGTCCCTGTCTCACGTGCCCCACTGCTCCCCAGGCCTCTCCCCTCCACCACCCCTAGGAAGCCTTCCAGCTCCCCAGTGTGGGAGTCCTTGAGGCCTGACGTTTGTCCAGCCCCTGTGTGTCCCCAGCATCCAGGACGGCCTGGCCTGCAGGCACATCAGCAAGGGCAGGAGTGAAGTTCGCACAACAGACCCCCCCACACTAATTTCTTTGTTGTGTGATGGCAGAAGCTTCCCTGTGCCCCGCGTGGTGCTAAGTAACTTCTACGTGTCATTGCATTTTCTTCTCAGAACAAAGCAGAGGGCTAGGTGCTGCTTAGATAAGGAAACTGAGTCTCACAACCAATGGATAACCTCAGGTCATGTGTGAATAAAAGGCAAGCCAGGTTTTAGCCGGGTCAGATGGCTCCAAAGACCAGATGCTTCTTTTTGATGCTGTCCCTGGCCGGGGTTGTTGTTTGGTCCTGCCACAGACCCATTGAGATGGGCTCACAGTAACTGATTGACAGATGAGGAAACTGAGGCTCGAGAGCCATGGAAGGACCTGCTCAGAACTCACATCCACACCCTGTCGGATGGTCTTGGCCCAAGTCCTTGTCGGAGCAGTAGGCCTGAGCCCGGACTCAAATCCAAGTCCTCCCGCCTCATGACTCCACAGTCTGGACGAGCCCCAGCTGCTGGGTGTGGCGTCCCTGCTTGGGGCCTGCTTCCAGGCCAGACCCAAAAGAGAACCTAGGCTCCCCATAGAGCCCCACGCATACCGTGCTGCCCCCCACCTCCGAGCCCCTGCCCCGCTGTGCCCTCTGTCAGAAACACTGGGCCCCTCACATCCTGGGAAGCTCAGAGCCCAGCTCAGACATGAATCCTCCGAGGGGGGCTCAGGACCTCGGGCCTGCTCCCTGGCACGTCACTGACCTCAGTTTCCTCATTTGCCATGGGGAGGGCTGCATGGCGTGTACTGAGCCCCAGGCCCGCTCACGGTGCGCTCTCTGTCAGTGAGCTGTTGTGGATAAACACTTGAGGGGACGTACAGGATCCCGTCAGGAGCAATAAATTCCTGCGCTGTTTCCCTCCAGGTGCGGCAGGAGAGCAGGAGCTGCAGGTGATCCAGCCTGACAAGTCAGTGTCTGTCGCAGCCGGACAGACAGCCACTCTGCGCTGCACCGTAACCTCCCTGCTCCCCATTGGGCCAGTTGCGTGGTTCCGGGGCACAGGGCCAGCCCGGGAGTCAGTCTACAATTTCAGAGGAGGCCACTTCCCCCGAGTAACAAATGTTTCTGACGCCACAAAGAGAAACAACATGGACTTCTCCATCCGCATCAGTAACATCACCCCAGCAGACACCGGAACCTACTACTGTGTGAAGTTCCAGAGAGGCAGCCCTGATGTGGAGTTGAAGTCTGGACCCGGCACCCAGGTCACCGTGAGCGGTGAGTATGGCCTGGGCCTCCTTCATCCCCTGCTGGTGACAAGTCAGTAAGAAGCCCTCCGTTGTCTGAGGAACAGTGACGAATCAGGTGTTGTGGTGGGTGCCCCTGACTTCAGCCCCTTCCACAGATCAGGGAAGGTGAGGCTCGGAGAGGTTGTGATGTTTGTTCAAGGCCCCCCCAACTAGAAAACAGTGGGAAACTCTAGAACCCCAGTCTGTGGACTCCACAGCTCTCACCTTTTCCACTCCTGACCAGCCCTCTGGTTCCAAGGTTGAGGGACTGAAAGTCTGGATGGCTTGCCCAGTCACAAGGTCCCACCTCACTCTTGCCTCCAGAGAGCAGCCCCCTCCATGTGGCTGACTCTGCTCTTTACTCAGCGTTTACTGAGCACCTACTGTATGCAGGCTCTGCTCTGGGTGCGGGGAAGCAGGGAACAAAAGAGGCAAGGGCCCTTCTCTCATGAAGCGGACATTTCCTTCTTTTCCAATGAGAATAAACACTTCCAGGGCAGAGAGAAGGAAGAATGTGTTTCTTTATTTCGTCTTTAGAAACATCACATGGAAGAGACATTTCTGAGAGGCACAGACGCACTGTTTACTCTGACAGGCCAGGTGGGAGGAGATGCCAGAGGTTGGGCTGTGCTCTGGGTCCGTCCAGAACCCCCTCGTGTGATTCAGGGCCCGACTCGCACAGTCACTGCAGGCTCCGAGCAGACCTGGGGCATCCAGAATGTCCTCGCCCAGGGAAGAGGTGCCCCATGTGGGTGATGAAGGTTGCCCCGTTGACGCAAAAGGTGATCGTTTAGGGTTTGCTGCCAGGGGCCCAGGATCCAGGACGCTGGGCTGCCACATCCAAGCCCCCGTGTAGACATTCAGAGCCTGTCACGGGATGACAGGGTCTTGCTCATGCTCACGTACCCAGTGAGTGAGATCGTTCCAGAACCCATCTGATTCCGGGCGGGCTCCTTCCTGCCCGAGCTACAGATACTGTTTCCGTGGAAGAGCCTGGCACAGAGTAGGTGCTGTATAAAACCCAGGTGCGCTGACCCTCTGAACAGGGAGCCAGTGTGTCTCCTTTTCATCATTTTTCCAAAGTTCAGAATGCTACCACCCTCTCCTTTAAAATACCGTCTTCTGTTCTTCAGCAATATGCATTGAAAAGAAGAGTCCTTGGGGGGAGGTGGGGTAGCGTTGCACCCCCAGATCCGACAGATACACAGTCATCTCATGAAGTGTTGAGCCTGCTCCTGGAGGACATGGCTGCACACGTAAGAGCATCAAGAGTCTTTCCCCATTGTGCGATGTTGCTCCTTCACTGAGCAGCCTGGGGCAATGACCTGGACAGAGCAGAGGGGCCCCCGCAAGCCCAGCAACATGGGGCACCCCATTCCTGGCTCTGCAGACTGAGGATGCTGGGGAAGCACTTTCTGGAGGATGTCTAGGGCCTCGTGAGCCAGAGTTCATATTCTAGACTCCGCTGTAGGCACCCCGCATCTTCCCTCTGTTGCCACAGGGTCAGCAGGTCTGGGCGCCCAGAGGGACCCCTCCCCCTAACTGCTTGCGGTGGAGAATTTCAGAGGGACGAGGAGGGTGGCGGTCACTAAAGAAGGTGCTCTGTTGGGAATGTCAAGGCTGGGGGCCACCTGTACAAAGTGGTTCATCATGCCAGCCTCGGCAGGACGTCAGGAGGACACAGGGAGCCGGATGAGGGCACAGACCCTCGGGGAGGCCGGTGCTCCTCTCAGAACTGTGTGATCCTGGGCTAGTCTCCGTTTCTCTTGGGGCTTCCGTGTCCCATCTGTGACCTGGCAACCATCAGGCTGCTGGTCAGGGGGCTGGGGACTGGCGAGGAGGTCCAGAAGGCCCCGGATGTGGGGGTTAGGCGATTCTTGGACATCCACACAGAGCATCTGAGAGCGTGGCCGAGCCCCACTGCCCAAGCTCCCACCCAACTCTGCCTTCCCTGCTCTGTGACCTCTGATGACTCATCCCCACGTTGGCCCGCTGTCCTCGCCTGTCTGTGACAGCATGACCTGCAGAGCCACTGCAGGGACTGGACAAGTGAATGCCTTAAAGCACCACAGCAGGGCCTGGCACGTGGTCCGTGTCCCAGGAATGTAGCTAGCATATGCCGAGCCGTAGGACCGTGGCCAAGTCACTCTTCCTCCCAGGCCTCGAATGTAAGTGGGGTTTGGGGGTGATATTGAGTGCCTTGCACCCTGGACTTCTCGTTTAGAATCACCTGGGAGAAAAAGATCCCCAGCCCCTGGCTCCCCCTAGATATTCTGACTGACTTCGTCAGACATGAGCCCGGGCAGGTGAATTTTTTAACTACTCCAGGGGACGCTAAACACTGAATTTTTTCCCCCCTGTGCTCCTGGGGCTGGGAGAGGAGCTTTTTGGTGGGTAGGTGCTTCAGAAGAGCCTGTGCCCGTGACAGCTGTTGGGAAAATGAGCCCGAGTGGAGTGGCCAGGACACCGTCCCAAGGAGCAGGCCTGGGGCCGAGCTGCTTCCTGCCCTCCGGCCCCGGGGAAGGGGCAGCCAACACCCTGCTCAGATCCGAGCTCCCGGCTAGGGGACCTTCCCATCTGGAAGCCCGTGTGCCTCTGAACAGGGGCTGGAATCCCCGCGAATACTCGCCGCTCAGCCCCAGAGCCCTCCCTGCCTCAACACACCCAAAATGTCATGGGCAAAATCTGTCCTCCCTCTTTCAAAACGCTCCCAGCTTTCTGTAAATAGCTAATCTGCAGGAATACGCCTGTGATCGCGTTTGTGTTTTGAAAGCCAATTCGCCAAACTTGTTTCCTGAGGGGATTATTAAAAGAAGAGGGAGAGAATCATAATTTGCTGGTTTCTGCTGCTTTTCTCATTTGGGGTTTTGCACGGCAGCTGTGGGGAGCAGGCCTTGGGACTCCTCTTGTGTGTCCGCTAAGCCTTCGTTTTGCCCTCTTACGGCCTAAAGGACAAATAGGTAGTTTCAGAAGAAGTCACGGCCAGATCTTAGGATAATCATCATCGGTGTTGTTTATGAAGCACCTACTGTATGCCAGGTTCTGTGTTTTACATACATTCTCACATGTCACCGAGGCGGTGTTTTGATCCGTTTTATACCAAAACAGACACGGAGGTGCAGGAAGAAAGAACCGAGAAGCTAAAATGAACCCGTCTTGCGTGTGTGTGTGTGTGCGTGTGCGTGTGTGTGTGTGTGTGTGTGTGTGTGTGGTGAGATGAGCTCTGCCCCTCATTCACTGCGTGTCCTGGGTCAGCCGCGTTCCTCCCTGAGTCCTGGCCCATAAATGGGACCGTACTGGGGGCCCCCTGAAAGGGCCGGCTGAGGGGTGAAGGAGCTGAGGGGCGAGGAGGAATCAGCCCAGTGTCGGGTGCCCAAGATGCTGCCCATGAAGGTAACTGAGCTCAGCCCCTCGTCCCTCCAGGGGCGTCCGGGCTGCGTGATTTCATGACTTCACTTATTCAAGTGACCTCAACATGTTTCATGTGCTTTAGGAAGCAAGTTAAATATTTGCAAATGTAAATATTTGTAGTATTTCCTATGTTTGGTGTAGAAGGTGTTGGGTAATAAGGAACGATCTGGAGACACCCTATAGAACCTTCTATGGGTGAAATGCCCCCCCCCCCTTTGATTCACTGATGTGTGTGCTTCCAGGACACAGGACGGCTTCCCCCTGCTTGGAGTCCCATGTCTCTGTCCTTGAAATTAATTCACGTTTAATTGGGCTTTCTCAGCACTCAGTGATCTTGATTTTCAACTTGGGCTTTCTCAGCCCTCAGCGATCTTGGTTTTCAACCCAAAACGGTACCAAGAGAAGAACGCAGTTTTAGAAAAACATCCCTTCATTCCCTCCTTCTTGGATTCAGGGATGGCACAGATTAGATCCTATGGAGTATTTATGGAAAGAGTGAAAACTAGATTAAATTCATAAATACCTAAACGGAGAGTTCTGGGTATGAATTAGGTTTGGGATAAAGATAGATCTGTGTTTGTTCGGTTCTGAGAAGCATTTTCAGTGTTTTATTCAAAGCAAAACTGCTTGTATTCCCTCACTGGCCCCTCACTGCAACCCCAGGAAGGAGAAATGCCTGCTGTCCCATTTCACACTGTGCCACGGCCACGCCTCCAGTGGGCTTCCATGGGGGTTCTGCTCCGCCCTTGCTTCCCCTGCACGGACTCTCTGACCTCGGTGAGGTTTGCAGGGAGGCGGCTAGGATGGTTGATGCCAAGAGTCACACCCATCAGAAATGTCATTCCTGTGCCCAGATTGGTGGCAAGTCACCTGGCAGAGAAGAGAAGGGGGACCTTGAACTCAGGCCTGGAGCTGCACCTGGGCCCTGCCCCCAACTCAGAGTTCAGCTCTGGAACCTGGGGTCCTCCTCTGTGCGATGAGGAGATGACACCGCCCTCCCCACACTATCCGAAGGGCCGAGGGTTCTCCAAGGTGTCACACACGTGTCCTTACTGCTGATGACCACAGTCATGCTTACTGATCATAAATGCTCCTCTTGTAGCCAAACCCTCTCCTCCCGTGGTGTCGGGCCCCGCGGCCAGGGCCTCGCCTGAGCAGACAGTGAGCTTCACCTGCGAGTCCCACGGCTTCTCCCCCAGAAACATCACCCTGAGATGGTTCAAAAACGGGAATGAGCTCGCAGCCTCCCAGACCACCGTGGACGCAGAGGGAAACGGCACTTCCTACAACATCTCTAGCACGACCAGGCTGGCGCTGGCCCCGGGGGACGTTCGCTCCCAGGTCATCTGCGAGGTGACCCACGTGACCCTGCAGGGGGGCTCTCCTCTCCGTGGGACTGCCAACTTGTCTGCGGTCCTCCGAGGTAGACCCTCCTCACCCCCAGCCCAAGCCCGGGTCTGCCCCCAAGTCTCTGGGCCTGCCCCTCCCCCACTCCCTGCCCCAGGCCTTCCACTGCCCGGGGTTGACATCTGACAGACCCTCCCAGTCACCGCGCACCTAGATGCACCGTCATCCCCTACTGTTTTCATGGCAGCTGCGGGGTGAACACCTACCGTGTGCCAGCACTGTGCTGGGTGGTTCATTTACTTTACCATAGCAATCCCAATTATTGAGCACCTGCTGTAATCCAAGCCACCGTGTGCTTGCTGATGTCATTTATTTTGCTACAGTTATTCTATTCCAACTGCATGCCATGGACTGAGTATCTTGATTTCACTCATTCTTAGCCTAATAGGAGCTACCAGTCCTTGAGCACCTACTGTGTGCTGGGCACTGTGCTTAGGGATTTCATTCATATGCAGAGACTACCCTCAGTGTTTGAGCACCAGCTGCATGCCTAGCCCTGTTCTGGGTGATTCCCTCGTTGTGTGGGGCGAGCTAAGTTCTCGAACCCTCCCCTGTGATCTGTCTGTTCCATAAGGTCAGAGCTTCTGCTCTGTGCTGTTTCAGTTCCGCCCACCTTCGAGGTTTCCCAGCAACCCGTGGCAGGGGACCAGGTGAATGTCACTTGCCAAGTGACGAAGTTCTACCCCCAGCACCTACAGCTGACCTGGTTGGAGAACGGAAACGTGTCCCGAACAGAAACGGCCTCAACGGCCTCGAACCTCATAGAGAACAAGGATGGGACGTTTAACTGGACGAGCTGGCTCCTGGTGAATTCGTCCGCCCACAGGGAAGATGTGGTGTTCACCTGCCAGGTGCAGCATGACGGGCAGCCCGCGGTCACCAAAAACCATACCCTTGTGGCCTCTGCCCACCAGAAGGACCAGGAAACCCATAAAACCCAGGGTGAGGCCTCAATGCCGACTGTCCTAGCACTTTAAATTTTATCTTTTTTTAACACTAAAAGTTGTAATTCATGTTTATTATGGAAAAATCTAGAGGTCTGTAGATAGAAAGGCGAATTTTACAGTGAGCGCCCCTCCCCCAAAGCCCACACCTCAGCACTGACCACTGGTAAGAGTTTGGTACATATCTTTGTAGATCTTTGGACAGAAGCATGCCTTCGAGAAAGAAGGGAGGGAGGGACACTGGCCTGTTTCTAGCTTCCCGCCTCCTGTTCCTGCGCCTGGCAGAGACTGTCAGCACGCCAGGCCAGCCACCCCCTCCTGCTATTCTTTCTCACCTCGGCTGCCTTCGCAAGCCTGCACCCCTGGAATGGGATGGGGGCTTCAGAGTCTTTGCAACTTATCTCAAGCAGAACCACTGCTGTGATGAATGACCTTGCACAGACTCTCTCACATGTGCAGCTGCTTCTGGGGGACAATTTCCCAAAGAGCATTTCTAGGCCGAAGTGCGTGCCCGATTAAGACGGTGAGAGCCCTGCCACTCCCCTGTTCGAGGGAGAGGCTCCGGGTGTGATTTTCTCAGCCCCTCCCAACCTGTTGTCGCCCTCTCTCTTTTCTCTCTGCAAAGTGGCAGCACCTCGTTGGCATTTTGGTGCCACTATGGAATGTTCCATCCCTTGTCATTAGCATGGCTCTGCCTTGCATCTGGCTGAGGATTATGATAGAGACCGTTTCTTTTTCTCGGTGCATCTTGGGAGGGAATAGGGGAGCTCTAGGCGCCTTAGGGCCCCGCAGGGTGTCCCTTTGATGTCACTGATGCCTGGTTTCCATAGGATGAGCCCTATACTAGGAGATAGGACGTGTGGATTTCGACTCTGGCTCTGTCACAGACATGCTGGGTGACCTTGGACTAGTCAGGGCCTCTCTCTGGTCCTTGCTCATGGCCGTGTTGAGGAAGGTGCGCTTGACCTTCAGCTCTGAGACTCGGCTGCCAGGGACCAGGGCTGTCGTGTTCAGCCTCGTAGCTTCAAGGCCTGGCACATAGTAGACACTCAGAAAATGCTTTTAAAAAGAATGAGAGGGAGTGAGTGTGTTGGTTGGTGGTTTAGTGAGTAGGTGAATCCTCAGAGCTATACGAAGAGGGAGAGATTATTATCGGCCTCAACAGCACAAGACCAAGTCAGTATGTAGAGGGAGGTTTGAATGACTTGCTCAAGGTCATACAACCAGGCGCCCACGTTTCCGCCGCTCAGAGCCCTGCTCCTAATTACGCACAATGCTCTAGTGCAGGACCCCCCGCCCGTGCCCTGGCACCCGCCCTACCCCCACAGTGTCCATTGCAAGTGTCCTGGGTTCTGAGCTCCTCTGCCGCAGTCCCGGGCACAGATGAGTGGACAGCTCGCGAGAGCTCTGTGGAGTCCAGTAGCCAGCTGCACACGTCTGCCCTTGACACCCACCCTCCCCCCCAGCCTATGTGTGACAGTCAGTTGCAACTCAGAATTTCAGAAGGTCTGGGCCGTGATGGTGGCCACTCTGGTTCATTCCAGATGAGAAGGAACATGTTTCTGTTCCTTGGGAGTGAGATTTCTGCCCACATCCTGAAGCCAGGGCTCCTCCGTCGCCGTCAGAAACGAACGTTTTCCCTCCCAGCACCTCGGCATGGTTTTTGCACGGCCCGCGGGTGACCCACGTGGGGAAGTGTGTGCCTACCCATGAACGTGCCCGTGTGGCTCAGAACATGTATGGCCAGATGTTCTCAGTTAATGACGCCTACCTAGCGGCGACAAGGGGAGGTGGGTAGTAAGTTTCACTGTTTTTAATTTGCATACGTGAAGCCTCTGTTCCGTGTGGTCCCTAGACAATAATGACAGCCGGAGTATCTTCATCGTGGTGGGCGTGGTTTGTGCCTTGCTGGTGGCTCTGCTCATCGCAGCCCTCTACCTCCTCCGAATCCGACAGAAGAAAGGTGCGTGCGTTCTCCTCTCTCTCCCCAAGAGTTGGCCCCTGGGCTGTCCTTCCCAGAGGGAGAGCCCACGGGGGTGCTTTGGGCTAACGGAGCTGAAGCCGTAAGGAAGTCCAGTTGCTTCCACAAGAAGCCCAGCGGTAACAGTGTCGAGGCTGGCACAACACCTTCGCCAGGCTGCAATGTGGTTCGGCCTCCCCTTGTGGTTGCAAGATAGCCGTCACTGCTCCAGGCCTCACATCCTCCCAGGATCACTTCCAAATTGGGAAGCAGGGAGATGCCAGGGCGTGAAGGGGGTCTCAGGAAGGAAACAGTATTTGCCGGGAATTCCCGGCAAACGTCTGCTTTCCTCTTATCCATCCAGGTACCTGCCCAGCCCCTAGGCAAGAGGCTGGAGGAAGGGGGGATCATACCAGCCCCTCCTCCAAGACTGTTGGGAAAGATTAAGTGGGCGATGTCATGTAAAATGTCAGGAGAGTGCCTGGTACACAGCAGGTGCTCAGTAAACGTTAGCTCCTGTTGTCAGTATTGTACGTGAGCCCAGAAACAGGAGCCGCCTTCCTGGAAAGCTGTCGTTACAGCGGCGAGGCACACAGCCTTGCACTCCACAGCAGGAGGGTCCAGGCGCACATGTAGGACGTCATGCCCTCGTCCGTGTGCGTGCGTGGAGTTGTTGCTGTGACAAGGCCTCTGACTTGGGAATCAGACAAACCAGGGTTCCACAGCCTCGTTACATGTTCTAAACAACCAGTTTGGCCTCTGTGAGCCTCAGTTTCCACATCTGTAAAATGGGTATAGCAGTACCTCCCTTGGAGGAGAGTTACGAAACACAAAATCTCACGTAAAACAACGTTCTCAGACCTCAGAAAATACGTGTTCTCTCCGGCACTCTTGGAGGAGACAATTTTAAGCCAGTGTTTCTGAAACTTACTTGACTCCGAGTTAGAGAAATACATTTCGTGTCTCCACTCAACGCACACCACACTCCTGTAGATAAAATTGGAACTCTGATATTTTCTTTTCTGTCATATTCTGTACTAAATTCTCTTTAAAATGCTGGTTGTGACCCACCATATGCCACAGACTGCGTAGTGCTGTCCTGAGCTGCCTTTCTGCACCCGGACCCCTGGGCTGGGCTCAGATGGGCGTGTGGTTCAATGGTCACACACCTCTGTGCCCCCTCCCCTCTGCTCTCTAAGCTTCCCTCCCTCCTGGACTGGCTGGCAGGACTCGGCTGTGAGTACTGGCCAAGCCTGAGCCCCCCATCCAGAAGGGCTGGTGTCCAGCCCCACCTCTCTGGAATCTGGAAGACGTTCTGCCAACTGATCTTTTGGTGGTTTTTCCCTAAAGTCCAAGCCTTCACACAGGAAGGGAGGAGAAGCAGGCTCCACTGCTCACTGAGGGTGACAGGCCAGCCCATCGGATGGCATTCATGGTGGCCATGAGTGCAATCCCAGCCCCTCTTCAGCGGCTCACCCCTGGGCGCCATGTCAGGCTCTGGCACACGCGCACTCATTACTGTGGGCTTGGGCGGTAGGAACTGGGTATTCCAGAAGAGGAGCAGGGCTTGGAGAGCTGCAGAAGCTGGGGAAGGGGCCCAGCCCCTGAGTGACGGGTCTAGTTGTGTGCAGAGCCCAGCTCTCACATAGGCTCCGGTGACAAGGATGACTAGCGCTCTCTCCGTTCTAATGACGTGCCACGCACTCTGTTCTCACCACAGACCCGCTTTTACAGAGGAGCAAACTGAGGCATGGAGAAGTTAGAAAACGTGCCCAGGGTTTCACAGCTGCTAAGTGGTGGGGCCAGGATTCAAACGTGGTGGGTCCCCAGGGACTATGTCTGGGACCACTCTGCACATCATCTCCGCCTTAATGAGATGACCCTTCTCTCGTCATTGGTCCCTGGGGGGGTCTGCCCATCCTCTATTTCAATACTTGCTATGAAATGTCCTGATTTCAGCTTTCCTGCTTACCAGCTGTGTGACCCCAGTCCCTCTGCTGTAAAATGAGGGTGATTGGTGTCCCAGCACGTTGCGGCCCGCCAGCTCCCATTCAGACCTTGGATGCTGAGCTGCGGCCTTCCAACTGCTACCTGCTCACCTAAAAAACCCACTGCCTGTCCAGGCACCAGGCGTTCCCCTGGCGGGGAGAATTCTTGCACTGGGGCAGCCGCTAGCCCGGTCAAGTGCAGTGCAGGGCACCTTTGGTGTGCAGGGTGCTTTTTAATTACAATTTTACAGTGGGCTGGGAGTCAAACAGTGGCCAAACCCCAGCAGCTTCTCTGTGGGATGCCCCATATCGTAGGCTTAAAATCTCTGAACCAGATGGACCCTTTCTTCCCGCCTAAGATCCTTTTTTGGAAAGTGGTGACATGAAAAGAAATGGATGTCCAGCCCACCCCTGCGAGCTGGAGAGCTGAAATCCGAGCTCAGAGAGGGCAAGTGACCCAGCCAGGGTCGTATAGTGAGTGAGTTGGAGGCAGACCTGGGATTTGCAGCTGCTCCCCCAACTCTAGCCCTGCTGGAATCTGTCCCTCAGCCGTGAAGGGCCCTAACTGGGCTCCCGGCTCCCGTAGGGTCTCAGGTGTAAGGTACCTGGTGAAGGGAAGTGAGGCCAGACAGAGGCAGGGCAGTCAGCCCCTCCTGGGCTGAAGGCTGCTCTGGGATCTGACCGCGGCAACCCCTGGAGGTGGGAAAGGGGAAGGCCCAGCCCACTGGTCCTCCTGATGGAAGATACTGGACCATCCCACCGGCGTGGGCGTGGGGGATTTCTGTGGTTCAGAGGTGATTTCAACAATTCCTCACAACCTCCCCGGAGGCAAACCTTTGCCCCCCGCCCCCAGCAAAACGTTACGTAAGAACGGTGTGTTTCTAGGTTAAATAACTGGTTTTGGTTTCTTTTCTCTTTCAGCCAAGGGCTCCACTTCTTCTACAAGGTAAGTGCTCTGCAGGGCGAGGATGCCTTTGTAGTGGTCGGTTGGTTGGTTGGTTGGTTAGTTGGTTGGTAGGTTGGTTGACAGCCCCCCAAACTGTGAAGCACCATCCACCCCCATGCCGGGCAGCCTTTCTTTTTCTCTCCTTTGTAAGCGGCTCTGCCAGGTCCGTGTTTAATAATTGTCTCAAGTGAGGGGATTTGAAGGGATTTCTTCGGCACACGGAGGCTCTGATTTCCTGCCTGTTGTCCACAGACAGCGAGACCCTCATCCGATCCCATTTGGATGGTGGCAGAAACCTGCCACCCACCCACCCCCCCCGTGCCACAAGGCCCCCAGATCCAAGCTGTGTGCTTTGCTCTTTCCTCCCTTCGCTCAGTGTGTGTTGAGTACCTTGGTACAGGCGGCTCCGGGAATGCCGGGACAAGTAGGGCAGAGACCGTCTGTCCCCCCATCCCCCCACCCCCGTCCGCGCCGGCAGCCGAGGGCCTGCTCAAAGGGTAAGGTGATGATGTTACGCCACAGACTGCACGTTAGTTTGTTGACTCCTGTATTCAGTGACTTCTGCTGCTGTTCCAGGTGCTAAGGATATAGCAGTGAGTAGGAACCCAGGCCTTCATGGGGCTCAGGCCCCAGGGAGAGAAGCAGGCAGTAAGCATAGAGGCAAAGGGATGTGTCCTGTCGTGTCGGGTGGTGACAACTCAGGCCCAGCAAGGGGACGGAGATTGATGGCGGGATGGGGGGGGGGGCTCCACTGACGAGGGGACACGAGCAGGGACTGAGCCAAGGAACTGTGAAGGGGGATGTGTTTGCTGCGCGAGAGAGCGGGCATGGCCAAGGCGAGAGGACCAGAGGAGGCCTGTGTGCTGGGCCGGAAGGCACGGGGAGGGCAGGAGGTGAGGCCAGGGAGACGCAGGTCCACGGTCTCAGCCCAAGGCCACGCAGCCAGATTTGTTACTAATTCAGACTTTCCAGCTTTTAAAGGAAAGCCCCCGATATTCATCCCCAGTGGAGAGATCCAGAACCCCATAATCTACCACTTGAATGTACCTGCCTGGAAACAACAAATAAATTGCATGGGCACGCCCCGCATGGGCCATAAATAAAAGCCATAAATAGCTTCCTGTTGGTTCAGGTCAGGTTTTGCTAACAAATGGGTTGCACGGTCTTTCTTTTTTTTCTTTCTTTCTTTTCTTTCTTTCTTTCTTTCTTCTCTTTTTCTTTCTTTCTTTCTTTCTTTTTTTTTTTTTTTTTTAGAGCTTTGTGGATTTCAGAATGGCAGAACAGGAGCTGAGGTTCGGGGTGGAGGCCAGTGGTCTAGGGTTTGACTCCCAGTGGGATGAGGAGCTATAGGAAGGAGATGATGTGACTTTTGTCTTACAAGTACTGCCCTGCCCGGCGTGTGGGGAGCAAGCTGTAGGAGGTGAGTGTGGAGGCAGAGAGGTCCAGGAGGAGGCCGCTGCAGTGGTCCAAGCCCATGTGGGTGGCCTGGACCGTGGCGGTGGGATGGCTGAGAAAGGGGCAAATTCTAGATATGTTTTGGAGGTAGAGTCAAGAGGACTTGTGGATGGATTGTAGAGTCAAGGACAGTCCCAAGGTCGGGGGCAATGGGAATGCTCCGTGCACATACACCAAGTACACTCGTTTCCAAGGGCAAGACTTCTTTTTTTTTTTTAGATTTTATTTATTTATTTGAGAGAGCGAGAGAGAGAGAGCATGAGCGGTGGGGTTGGGGGGAGAGGCACAGGGAGAAGGAGAAGCAGGCTTCCCATGAAGCAGGGAGCCTGATGTGGGGCTCGATCCCAGGACCCTGAGATCATGACCTGAGCCGAAAGCAGGCACTCAACCGACTGAGCCACCCAGGCACCCCAAGACTTCACTTCTGTCCTTTGCCTGAAAACCTTTGGTGGCTCCCCACGGCCCTCAACAGAGTCCACCCGTGCCACTGAGGCCCTCAAGCCCCTAGTGGTCCGGCCCCCACTGACTTGGACAGTTTCACTTCTGGCCACGCCCCAGCCCTCACACTCCGTGACTCAGCCACGCTGCACTCCCTTCACAGCCTCCCACATGCTGTGTCCTCGCTCTCCTCCCAGCCCTCGCGTGCCGGCCTCTCTCTCTGAGATGTGTTGCCGCACCACCCAGGGTTTCCACCGCGCGGGGCGGGGGGGGGTGTGCGGCAGCAGTCACTGTGGGCTCTGCGAACAGCGCTCCCTGAAGTTGTGTGACACGGGAGCTTGGGTGGGCACCCCTCTTTTCACCTGCTTACCTCCCGCCCTTCCCCCAGGCTCAGCGAGGGCATTACCCACCCCCCTTCAGGGACAGGGGCCCGTCCTGGGAGCTCTCCTGGTGCCCCTGTGTTGACACCACCGTGTATTCAGGCTGCCTCTGCGCCTGCCCCATGCTATAACCCACCCCCCTCCCCCTGTTGAGGGCAGGGAGCTTTCCCTCAGGTTCTGGTGAAACTGGCACCGTGCCTGGAATGGAATAGGTGGTCAGTTAAGGTTCGTTGAGTGAACCAAATGCGTGAGGAATGACGACTGCCATCCCAAACCACGGCCCCAGTCCACAGTCTCTTCCTCTTCTGAATCCAACACTGTCCTTCTCAGTGCCTTCACGGCCTCAGATATGGGAGGATCATTCTTTTTTACTTCGTCTTTATTGTTGTCATTATTTTGTTTGTCTTATCACCCCAATTAGACAATAAGTTCCCAAAGGAAAGGGACAGCATCCATAATAGTAACGACAGCGTCAGCAGCTAACATCTATGAGGCACTTACTGCGTCCCGGGAACCGATCTATGTCTTTTCCTCTAGTGGCCCAACAGTCATTTTAATTATAGCAAAACCCCTCTGATTTACTCTCACCCCATGTGAATTGAACAGAGCTTCTCAAACTCAAGCGTGTGGCAGAATCTTCTGGACAGCTCGTTAAAACACAGATTACTGGACACCTCCTCGCCCGGGAGTTTCGGATGCAGGGTTTGCATGTCTAACACGTTCCCAGGTGGCGCTGCTGCTGCTGCTTCCAACCCAGACTTTGAGAACCCCTGTTCTAGAAGGTTATTCTTGTCCCGGTGTATGCGTAGGAAACCGAGGCTCGGAGAAGCCGTGTGACATTCCCAAGGCCCCACCGCCGGCAGGTGCCAGAACTCCGGCTCCAGCCCAGATTTCCCCAACGCTGCAGCCGGCGGGGCTCATCGCTGCTCTCATGTGTCCTGCTGCCTATTTTTTCTTCCCCAGAGAAGCCAACCATTTTCTGCCTGTGTTTTATTTTTTCCAGCGTGAACCTACCAAGGGAGCCGTGAGATCGCTTGCTCCCTTTCATCTCCCTAAACCAAAGCGCTAGCTGGTGAGCGGGGATGGTGGTTCCCATGCAGCGGCCGGCTTCACTCAGCCGGCTGGGATCAGACGCTTTCCAGAAAGACGCGGGTGTGAATAACAACTGAGGACCTTGGAGAGGGTGCCGAGCGGGGGGTGCCGCCGCTTTGAGCTCAGAGGGCCCTTCAGGTTGCAGGGCTGCTGGAGGAGCTGGGTATCTCTAACTCCCTGGGTTAGGGACGTACCGGTAGAACATGGTCTGTAATCTTCCCCGGCTCAGACGAGAGAAAAAATATGTCTCTGTTCCCTTAATTGGGCACTGGGGTTCATTTGATCGGCCATTCGTTCGCTTGTCAGGCATTCACTGCGTTTATTCTTGGAATATTTAGGGCTTCTCTGATTCTTTCATTTATTCATTGGAATTGAGCCCAGCTCAGTGCCCGGGCGTAAGCTGGGGGGTTGCGAAGGAAAGCAAAAAAGATGCTAGCCCTGGTCTCGTGGCCCTTTTGATTCAATGTTCATTCATTCATTCATTCATTCGTTCAACAAATACGTAGGGCGTGCTGACAGTGCACCAGCCCGTTAGAGGGTGTCAGGGCTCCAGCGTGGAGCCCACGATCCATCAGGAGGCAGGCCATCAAACAAGCTGGGTGGGAGGTTAATACACCATGTGATACAGGTGCTGGCTAGATAAAATCAAGCTAGGCAGGGAGCAGAGCAGGGGGTGGGGTGCAGTGGGCAGTCAGGGAAAATGTACGGAGGTGTCATTCAGAAGGGAGCTGAAGGACGGGAAGGCTCCCGCCACGGGGATATCTGGGGCAAGAGTGGGCCAGGCAGAGGGAACAGCCAGTGCCAAGACCCTGAGGCAGGAGCAGTTGGACATATTCCTGGAACACGGGGGAGGCCAGGGTAGCCGGGCTGGAGCAGGCGAGGGGAAGAGATGGGAGACTAAAGCATCGAGTCAGGGCCGACGGCACCCGTGCGCCCTTCTGGATACGGAGATGAATCTCGCTGTGCGCTGACAAGGGGTTGAGGGTTTTGAGCAGAAAATGACATGACCTCACCTATGCCTTTTCCATGTGGAGAATGGCACACTGAGGGGTGGGAACAGAAGCAGGGACACCAGGGAGAAGGCTCTTGAGGAATCTAGGGAGCTGGGAAGGTGGAGGAGACTTGAGTAGCTGAGTTTGATACGGATTTTGGAAGCAGAGTCAAGACGACTTGTGATGGGTAACACGGTTTGTAAAGGAGGACGGAAGAGAATCAGGGATGATTCCCATTTCTTTAGCCTGAGCATACAGATGGGTAATAGCAGTGCCGTTCTCAGAGATAAGAGAGACAGACACAAAAAATGGATAATTGCGTCTCATCTGCAATATTGCTCTGAAAGAGAGGAGCCCAGTGTTCTGAGAATGGAATTTGAAGTTCAGTGAAGGTTTCCCAGAGAAAGGACTATTTGAAATAGAATCCGAGGAAAGAGAAGCAGTGAAGCAAAGGAAGAGGCAAGGAGGGCTGCCCGTGCAAAGGTCCTGGGGCAGTCTGAATGTCTTCATTCCAAGTCACTTTTACGCACCTGTACCCATGTGCTGAGGAATCACGGCAGGCAGGCAGCAGACGGACACATATGGCAGACAGGAAAATAGGCGAGGAGGCTTGAAGGTATCATGGAGGGCAGCCCAGCCAGCCCAGCACTGTCAGAGCCGCTTTCCCAAGGAGGTGACACCATAGTTAAGTCTTGAAAAATGCACGAAAGTTAACCAAGAGGAAAAGTGGTTGAGGGCGGCTTTCCAGGCTGTTGTTGACGCAAAGGATGTCTCATCGAGTGGCCGTCGTGAAATATTTGGTGGGTGCATATGTGGGTAAATAAGGTCAGGCAGTGAAGGGGCCTGGGGCAGTGCACAGGGGCCAGACCACACGGGGCTTACGATGGGTTGATGGGTGATGGGTTTTACTTGAGCTAGAGGCAGCGGGGAGCCCTGGAAGCCCTGGAGCAGTAGGGGTGTGGATAGACTTCATGATCTTCCTTAGCAGCCGGTGTCCCTGCTCCCAGAGGCCTGTTTCTGTGGCCACGTGGGGCTTGTCATGCCCCAGAAATGCTTCTGAGCCAAGATCTCGTGCCAAATCCATTAATAACCCTGCTGCCAAGCCCCATTGCTCATTTCTGACATTATCCAGGCTCCCATCCCCAGAGCTGCCGGCCTGAGAATTTACACAACTCCTGCAGAACCGTGGCTCTGGTGCGCTCCCCACCTTGACCATGACCCTGCAGTGAGCCAAGCCACAGCCTCCCATTACAGAATCAAGCACATGAACAGCTTCTTTGATTAACCAGGACACTGCACCTTCTCTTTTCTTCTTTCTAATGCTAAGACCTGGATGTGTAGAATATAGAAGGTGTGGAAAATATGGGAACTAAAAGGAAGAAAAAAAAAGAACCTCCCAAAGACCACTGCTGTTCACATTTTACTGTTTCCTTCCCGTGTTATCCATACGTTGTTAGAATTGAGATCATTCCACGGAGAATGCTGTCGTGTCCCTTATCATTTTAATGTAATCATTTGTAATAAAAAAAAATCTCATAAACCTTTTAAGTCTTTATCTGTGAACCTATCCTGATTTCCTTAACCAGTCCCAGTTGGCAGAGCTCTACCATATAAACAGTCCTCCCCATCCTGTTCTGTGACAAATGCCTCTGTGCATAACGCTTTTTCTATATTTTGAATTCCCCCCAAAATGTGCACTTATGAGTCAAACGATGAGGACACCTTCCAAGCTCTTGATTTTGCCAAGCTGCCTCCCAAAAGGCTTCTACGGTTTGCCCTTCCCGCCAGCAATGCATGAATGTGTCTGTTTCACCATACCTTCCCCAGCACCCAGTATTTTAACTTTTAAAGATCCTTGCTGAAAAAGTAGGTTGGGAAGAAAAAAAAAAAAGATAGTGCACTGCTTCAGATGCCTTCTCAGTGAGATCGGCCCTTTGGTCCAAACATTTGATAAACACTTGTGTTTCTGTTGTGACTTGCTGCACCCGTATAGGAAATGGAACGAAATGTTATTCTTACCAATTTGCATGAGCACTTGAGATAGTGAGGATATTTTTATCTGTGCGTCTCTTTCCTTTTTAGGTTGCATGAGCCCGAGAAGAACACAAGAGAAATAACCCAGGTACAGTCCTTGGTGAGATGCCCTTCCCGGGAATCTTGATGGTGTGATTTCCTTGCCTCAACCAGAGTTGCAGATCCGGTTCTAAATTAAGACTCCTTCCCCAGAGTGGGGCAGGGGGTGGGGGGTGGGGAGAGTGGGGGAGCCTGGCATTCCTGATGTCCCCCTTGTCCTCTGTGCACTCTCTCCCTCTGCCCGAGCCAGGAGAGTGTCACAGCCTCCTTGACCCAGCGCATGCATTGTACAACTCCAGGGGGCACTGTCCACAGTTCGCTCACTAATTGCCTCGTGCAAGGGCATACTCGCTTTCTGGAGCCTTCTCCTCAACACTGTGAACGCAATTGCGTGGGCAGTATGGTTGGCCTAATTCTGGGAAACCTAGCCTGATGCTGTCAGACCTCAGAGGCAGAGGGCTCCTCTTTCCCTTGTAATGAGACAGGCTCTGCCCTGAACCCGAGAGCGAGAGAGCACCAGCTGTCCTTGACGTTTCCCGGGCTGTTGTCATCGTTTTAGATACAATCTGTTGTAGAGAGTCAGGGCTGGTAAAAGGCACAGCATTTGTCGGCCTAATCACCGAGGCCTGCTGTCCTGATCCGGACAGCCCCCAGTGGCCCTGACCTCAAGCTCCAGGGGTAACTTGAAAACAAGGCCTTGTCCCCAGTCATTTTACCTCTGGACTTCTTTCTGGAACTTTCAGGGGAAAGGATGGCGGTGAGAACTGGTCATTGAAGCCCCGCCCAGAATTCACAGCCAGCCAGGACTTTCTGAGCACTTACTGTGTGCCAGGCCCTGGGCGGCGGGCAAGGCACTCACAACCCAGCCCCGTGGAGCTTGCAGCCCAAATCCCCAGCCAGGGGCCAGCCCCTGCCGAGGAGGGAATTCATTGCTGTTGCTGAGGGTTTCCCAGAGAGAAGTGGGAGAGTGTGCAGGGTCCGAGACAGAGGGGCTGTGTGGTGAGACCACAGCTAGAGTCCACCAGACTTTGGACCTGTCCAGCTGTGTGACTTTGACCAAAGTATTTAACCTCTCTGGGCCTCAGTTTCTTCACTTGTAAAATGGGGTAAGTAACTCCAACGAGAGGCTAAGCTGGGCCTAGAGAAGGTGCTCCCTGGGATGGCACGCCCTCGGGAGCCAAGCTCTGCGGTGGTCACCATGCACCCACCAGGGGCAGTGGTTGCTGTCGCCCCCTGTGCTTCTGCGGTCTAGGTGCGGGGCACAGAGGGAGCAGAGTTTGTAATTCGTGATGAGTGATTTTAAGGCGGCCATTGTGAGTGATAAGACGAACACGTGGGAGACGTTCGGGTTTGCTCGGTGGTAGATGGTGGCTAACATTTATCGAATGTAGGTGTTCACTCGATAAGTGCCAGGCTCTGTTCTAAGAGCTTTACCTGGGTGATCATAACTGATCTTCACAGGGACCCTGGAAATAGACACTAGCATATCGCTGCTCTACAGATGGGGAAACCGAGGCCCAGAGAGGTTAAGTGAATTGCCCAAAGTCCGTCAGCAAGAGAGAACACAACCGAGACTCAAACCCCAGGCATCTTACCGCATCTGCTCCCTGGGGGCTCATACTCACGCGCCCCTCTCCTCTGTCTCCTGGACCCCAGCTTCACCCTGAGTGAGGCTGAAATTGCTATCCATTCATCCATCCATCCTTCCATCCATCCATTCAACACTGATGGGGCTTCTTCAACGCCAGCCTTACTTCCTATATTCTAACAAACACCTAGTGGATATGTGTTGAAGAAACCAGTAAGTGAATGACTGTCTCCACCCACTGCGGGTCGGGATCTACTCGGACCCGCCGACGGAGTCAGTCCTGGGTGGAGGGTGCCATCGTGGAAGGGCATGGGTCGAGGAAGCACGGGGCGGGAGCCGTGGAGCTGGCCAAGGGCAGGGTCTTAGGATGTAGCGGTGCTTGTGCTAGAACGTACAGGATGGAGTGGGTTTCATGACGAGAGAAGGGATGGACAGCAGGTGGAGGGAAGAATGCTGAAAAGGCAGGACAGAGCTTCGGGAGGAGGGACACTGAGGCAGCGCTGTGAAGGGACCCGGCTGGCTGAGTGCAGGAAGCTGCTTCAGGCTGTGTGGGGATTGGAAGGGTAAGGCTGGAGGCAGGTAACCTGGGCCGGAGAAGAGCGGGGCGTGACTTAGGGCTGAGCCAGTGGGGCCCAAGGGAAGACAGAAGCATCCAGCCTTGATGCCAATGGGTGGACAAGTGGCTCGGGGTTTCCAGAATGAACGTCTCTCCGCCACATTTAGATCCAGGACAACAATGACATCACCTACGCAGACTTGAACCTGCCCAAGGGGAAGAAGTCTGCGCCTCGGGCTGCCGAGCCCAACAACCACACAGAGTACGCCAGCATTCAGACCGGCCCACCACCCGCGTCCGAGGACAACCTCACCTACGCGGACCTGGACATGGTCCACCTCAACCGGGTCCCCAAGCAGCCAGCCCCCAAGCCCGAGCCATCCTACTCGGAGTACGCCAGCGTCCAGGTCCAGAGGAAATGAGTGGGACCGTGCTCGTCTCTAGGGTCTGTCCTCACGAGCCTTCCTGTCCCACGTGGGACAGCTGTGATGGGGACAGCCAGCCCAGTTCCCAGAGGGCCGGGATGGCTCAGGCCCTGGGACCCCAGGATGGGGCTGGCTCTCGTTTCCCCAACCCACTTGGCTCTCCAGCATCTCCAGGGCAGCCACCGTCCCCCCACATCGCCACACATGGAGGCCGATGTTGCCAGACCAGCCGGGGGACCGACCTGGGAACTGGCCAGAGCTGCCGGGGGTCCAAGAATCCTCATGCCTGTCTCCATGGACATGTGGGTCTTGGTCATGGTCTTGGAGACCCTGACTGCCCCCTTGATGGTCTGCAGCCTGATCTTCCGGGGTGAGGAGGGAGAAAACCCCACCTCCTTTCACCACCACCCAACTGGGGCTTGGGGCAAATGTTCCCTTTAGATCGAAGTGCCCCATCCATGGAGAAGCTGGGGGAAAAAAACCACAAAACCCTCTGGGACCCGCATCCCAAGACTTGGTGAGATTGCTCCAACAGTCCTAGCCTCCCCATCCCTGGACTGGTGAGGCGCAAGCCCTGGGGGAGGGGAGGATCCTCCAAGGAACTCCCACACCACCACCACCACCACCACCACCACCGAGGACTGAGTAACAACACCCTTCTCCTCCTGGTGGCCCTCCGAGACTCCTTGAGGACCCACCATCCCAACCGTGACGCTCCACATGGCCCCTCCTGTCCTTTCTAGACCTGAGCTTGCTTCCTCCAGCTAGCACTAACTCAGCAACCTCTCGCTGTGGACGCCTGTAAATTATTGAGAAATGTGAAATGTGCAATCTTGAAACTGAGGTGTTAGAAAATTTGATCTGTGGTGTTTTGTTTTGTTTTTTCTTAAAACGACAGCAACGTTATCTTGGCTCTTTGTCATGTGTTGAAGTACCTGGTTGGGTCTTGTGTGGTCTAAGGTTTACCAGTTGGTGGTCCTGGAGGGATCCTCTTACAGCAGAAACGGACTTCCTCCATGTCCCAGACCCTGAGGATGGGGAGGAAGGTTGCTGTGTGGCCACTCCATGGAGACGTTAGCCTTCTCTCTCCAGGACAAAAGTGGCCGCGCTCTCAGCTGAGCCACGTGGCTGGTCCTGCTGCCTTCCGTGCCCCCAGTGCGCTAAGCCCAAACCTGCCCAGTACTTCTCCAGGCTGCGTCCTTCACAGTGCAGTCTTGGCGAGACCTGAGGCCTCAGTCTTCTCATCCAGACAGAGGAGAGAGGAAACATGCCCCCCTCCCCGCTCCCTGCCATCTCACAAGCACCGGATGCCATGCAGGGGAGGGAAGCTATGCCTGGCTGTTTCCACCCCCTTTAGTGACTGCCCCCTTTCCAGCTCTCTGAGCTGACCCTTGCAAGAGGAATCTTCTATTTCTGCTCTCAAACCCTTTCGGGATCAAACTGGAATAAATCCAAGACAGCCAGGAGGTTGGGCAGATGCTGTGATCAATTACCCCTATCCCCCCCACCCTCCCGATGGGAGGTGGGGGCCTGGCTGGGCCCAGGGCCAGCACGTGTGGCAAGCCCTATTTATTCAGACTTCACGTAGAACTGACCAACTCTTCGAGCTGAGAGCTTCCTCTTCCCCACCACCCTGGGTTCAGCCAGTGGATGCCCCAGGGATTCCAGGCCATCCGAACGAGGAGCTGAGGCATCTTGCCCACCAGCAAGTCCTACACGTGGAACACGGGGAGCTCAGCTCAGACCCAGTTCTCTGGGGACAGTGATTTGGCGTTTTACATGACGACATCCAGGAATCAGCTGAGCCAACAGGCCACGCGGGCAGCTTTGGCCTGATGAGCCAGAGTTTCTCTGTGGCACCTGGGAGCACAGTGGCCCAGCCACCTGGCTCGGGCCATTTCCAAATTCCAAAAGGTTGGCTTGTAAACCTTAGTCTCCCTCGCTTCTGCCCAGAGAAGGCACATGCGTTGAGCGTGCACACGCATGCACACACACGCACACACACGCACACAGAATTTTAAGAGAATGTTTTCTTGGTGCCATTTTAATTTTATTTTCTTTTGAATTTTGGAAGGGGAGTAAGGGAATGAGGCCAAGGAAGTTGTGCAGCTTTAGCTCCAGCCTGGCAGCCTGGAGATTCCCATACCTTGTGTATCGAACCCCAGGAAAAGGAAGAGGTCGAAACAACACTGCGGAAAGGAGCGTGGTTTCGGGAGTTTATTTTAAGACTGCTAGGAAGGAAACAGGCCCCATTTTGTATATAGTTGCAACTTAAACTTTTTGGCTTGCAAAATATTTTTGTAATAAAGATTTCTGGGTAACAACGACCCGTCTGGATGTTGAGTGTTTTTGTCTTTGCGCGTGTGACCTCCTGTCCCCAGGAGACTGGGAGAGGATGGCGTGTGTCCCCGGGGCTTGGAGACCGCAGGGTTTGGGTCTCTCTCTTGGGTTTTCTAGACACAACGACTTTGTTTTTCCTGGCTCAGAGGGAGTCGGTGGAAGGTTGTGCCCCAAACACCTGTGTAGGCAGAATTTCGACAGACAATCGCGTTTGAATCCCAGCTCCACCACTTTGCAGAGTCCACATAGCTCGCCTTCTCCCGGAGACTCAGACTCACTGTGTCATTGACACAACGGGGACGGTCGTATCCCCAGCCAGCGTTCCTGCAAGGATCGAAGGGGGCCAGGGGGTGCCGAGCCCCATGCTCGGCACGTGGCAGGCCTTCATTAAGTGTTGGTCCTTCCTTCCTGCCCTAGACGTTGCACAACTGGGACTGATCGCCCCTCCCCACCTGTGGGATCTTGGACAAGTGGGTCACCCTCTGGGAACCTCACTTCCCCATCGACTGAATGCGGAAACCCGGTGCTTGGCCTAGACTATCCATCCCAAATGATTCGTGTCAAGTGCTAGCGTATAATAGGTACTCAACAAATGTTGGCTCCCTTACCTCTCCTCCATTAGAATATTAATAATATTAATGACAATTCTATAATGACAGCCATATGATATTAACAAGTGGTGCTTACTGTGTGTCAGCACTTGACCTTGATGAGCTCCTTCAAACCTCACACCTGAGGTAGGAAATAGTCCTGACCTCAGGAATAGGTAAGGCACAAGGAAGAGGTCGAATTTATGCAGGGTCATACAGCTGACGAGTGCTGTCGCGGAGACTCAAGGCTCCAGCTGTCTGACCTCAGTGCACAGCTTCTAACCCCGAGTTAACAGTTGAGACCTCACGTATTGGCACAGATCAGGCCAGATGGGAAGGAATGTGCTGGTGCCTCCCAGGCCTTCCCTCATTTAATCCCCCCAATCACCGGATGAGGCGGGAACTCTTGTCACCCTATTTTACGGATGCGTAAACCGAGGCCCAGAGAAGCTAAGTCCTCCCCCTAGTGTCCCGTGGCAGAGTGAAGCTTCAACCCCAGAGAGTCTCGCTCTTCCTCATCACATCCTACCCCCTCGTTCACTTCTCAGAGCGGCCAGATAGCAGTGGCTGTGCCCATCTGGCAGGGAAGGAAGGTGCAGGCATGGGAGACGCGGGGCACCTGGCCGGGCTCACGCAATGAACCCGTCGTCGAGTCGGGACTCGCACTTGGATCCCCAAGCCCACGTGGGATCATCCCCGAGCCCTCGGCCTGATTCCGTGATCAGAGATCTAAGGCACCCAAGGCAAAGGAGCCTCCTGCGGGGCTCAGGGAAGTCACCTGCCTCGCAGGCCCGGCCAGAGAACTGTGACGGAGAGCTCGGCTCTCAGCCTCCCTCGGGGCCCAACCTAGGAAACCTGGGTGCTGCTGGCAGGGTGAGGTGTTCGAGGCAAGCATCCAGGCTGAGTGGGCGGGGAAGTGCCTTGCGTTTTCTGGGAAGGTGGGGGAGGACGACAGCGAGTGCGGGCAAGGAGACTTGGGGATGTATTTCATGCAGCACCTGGGCCCGCCTTCTCCGCGGCCCAGATCTCCAGGGCTGCGGGCTGGCAGGCAAAATGAAAGTTGATAGGAGCCAAGTGACCCTCTTCCTGCCCGCCAGGAGATCAGTCAAGCATTTGGCATTATCGGGTACCTCCTCTGGTTCTGCGTTGTGCAAAGGAGAACCACAGGACCCACCGCACGCCCCGCCCCCTCCATGAGGACCCAGAGGCCATTTGCAGCCCCTCTCCCGGCCCCTTTTATGTGTTCATCAGGAAAATCTCTGCCTTCTCCGCCAGATTCTAACGCCCAACTGTGAAAAACCCTGCGTGTTCTAGAAAATTCCCACCAGCCAAAATTTGACCGAGCTTTGTTTATTTAATTTTTACATAAGTACTTTTTACGTATCAGATAGTCTCCTAAACTCTGTACAAATATTAACTTATTTAAAATCGATTCACTCTGTCCTCTTAACAAACCTAGAAGGTAGGTAGTATGATGGTGCTCTGTTTAATAAAAACATGGAAACACAGAGAGATTGTGTGTCTTGTTCAAGCGCCACTGTCCAGGAAGTGGTGTCACTGTGGGTGTGGGTGGGCACTGGACGGGCGTGGGGGTTGCTGGAGACACAGCAGGGGGCACAGACAGTGTTGGCGTGCACTGGGCTCTGTTGGGAGCCAGGAAATGCCATGTGGTCTCAACCACCAAAACATCAGAGTATGAAAGCAGCCCCAGTCGCCTGCCGGGTCACCGGCCAGCTGACATAACCTCAAGCTTCCCTGGGGCTCAGCCTGGCCAACTGCAACCATGGCGCTGTGTTTGCGGAGGTCCGGGTTTGTTTTCTGAACACAGGATTTTGAAATGGAAAATGCTTTCCAAAAAGACATGTGCCCCAGATGCTCGTAAACAGGCAAAACCTTGGTGACGGGTGGGGGATGGCGGCTGTCCTTGCAGGGATGCTGCGATGGGGAGGAGTCTGAGGGACCCTCCTGGGCGACAGGGTGTGCCGTGTCTCCATCTGAGTGGGGTTACGTGGGGGCTTGCGGGTGTAGACCAAGTGCACATTGAACATGTCTGCATGTCCCGTGTGTAAGTTACACCTCAAAAAAGACAGGTTGTCCCCCTGGGGCTTCGGCCCCCACCCTCAACCTAGGACGCCCGCCCCAACCTGACAGTCCGGAGCCCAGCCCCGCGCCAGGCGCAGCTGAGGGCCCTGGGAACACTGTTGAGCAACTGGCAGCGATAGCCTCCCAGTGACCAAAAGAGCACAGGATACAGTGAAAGAAAAAGTGCAACACGAGGAAGGCCAAGGCCACAGGGTGAGCCATTTATTTGGCATCACCCGTCCACTGAGGCCGCCTTACTGCTCCCGGGCTACGGAGGCCTCTGCACGGTCTTCACCCTGTGACCTTGGGCAAGGGGCTTCATCTCTGAGCCTCAGTCTGTGCTCCTGGGAAATGGGACGGACTCTTCACGTCCGGGCTCCAGGGAAGGTTACATAGAGAATAGACGTCAGACCCTTTGCAACAGCGTGCGGCAGACAGCAGTCCGCACACTCACATTCACGCTCCCACACAGACAAGCTGCACGTTCGCACCCCACACCTTCAGGCATTCACACACACATTCTCACACACACAGACACACTCATATTCACACCCACACAGTTCACACCCACACACACCACTGCATTTACACACACCACCCACATTCCTGTACGTTCACACCCATACGCTCGCACACATCCATACACGCAGTCACACTCACCCCCCACACTCACACACACATTCACACCCATTCACACCCATTCACACTGAGGCCAGGGTCTCAGAGGAGCTCAACAGTGGTGGGTCTCCCTTTGTGGCTGAAGCAATATTACCAGCTCCCTCCTCCCTCATTAGCCTGGGGTGGCTCCCTCTCACCAACTTTGGGGAGTCCAACACCCAGCCTGGCCTTCAGGCTCCTCTTCCCCACAGCCCACCTGACCTCTTTAAGGACACTTCCTGCTCCTCCCAGGCCTGGCCTGGACTGGACTCTCTGACCAGCCTAGTCCCGCCAGGTACCAGGTGGAGCTACCTGTGAGTGCCCTGGCCCCACGGTGAGTCATCCTCCCTCCTGCCTGCCCCCCAACCAGACCAGGAGCTCCCCAACACCAAAACGTCACTTCCTGCCTTTGGGATCCAGCCCCTGGGAGAAAGGGGACTGAAGCCTGCCATGTGACAGACAAGATCTTGGCACTTGAATTCTTTATTTCACCGACCTCTTACTTCCTCTGAAGATGGGCACAATGTTGTCCATTTCACAGGTAAGAAAATTGAGGCTCAGAGAGGTGAAGAGACAAGATCACTCATTCAGCCAGTGATTATTTCTCCAGCTCCTGCTGTGTGCCTGGCCCTGCCAACCTCTGGGGAAAACACGCTGACTAAAGCTAGGCCACACCCTTATGAGCTCATGGGGTGCAAGGGAGCCAGAGCATCTGGACAAGGGGGTGTCCGTGTGTAATTTTCAGGAAGTTGCGAAACGGGATAGATGCAAATTCAGAATGGCAAAGCCAAACTCAGCCACACTCCTTGTAGAATTAACCAATCCTTCAGTGGGCCTTTCTAAACAATGCCCCAGTAGGCATTGAAAGAAAGTTCCACCTTCTTTGCCTTATTTCCAAGTATTGGATACTTTTTCTTTTTAGGAGAAAGTACACAGGCCTCACTCAGTGTGCATAGGGCAATCGACGCTTTCTGAAGAGGAAACCCCAAGCTGAGGCCTAAAGGATGAGTAAGAATGAGCCAGATAAAGAGGGTGTGCTGGAACCAGCACTGAGCAGAAGCGATCCTTCCAGCCCTGCCAAGCTTGTCCACCCCATCTTGCATCACTCTCCCCATCACTCCTTGCACTGGAAACACTAACCTCCTGACAGTTCCTGGAATGAACCACAGGGCCTTTGCACATACTACTCCCTCTGCTTGGAACATCTGCTGGGTCTCTTTCCTGCTTATTTTCCAATGCAAAGACTGGGCTGAGTTCCCTTGTTAAACACCACCAGAACCTGTCCAGAAACTCTCTTTGCAACCCTTGTCACTGTTTGTAGCTAGGTGTCGACCTTGTGGTTCCTTGATTAACATCTTTTTCTTCCGGGGCGCCTGGGTAGCGCAGTCGTTAAAGCATCTGCCTTCGGCTCAGGGCGTGATCCCGGCGTTCCGGGATCGAGTCCCACATCGGGCTCCTCTGCTGGGAGCCTGCTTCTTCCTCTCCCACTCCCCCTGCTTGTGTTCCCTCTCTCGCTGGCTGTCTCTATCTCTGTCAAATAAATAAAATCTTTAAAAAAAAAAAAAAAAAACATCTGTTTCCTCCACTGTCCTGGGAGCTGCCTCAGGCCTTGGAGGGTGTTGGCTTTGCTCACCAGGGACACTCCTGCGCCTAGCCCAGGGAATGCATCCAATAAATACTTGTTTGATGGATGGGAGGAGGGAGAGAAGGATGGGAGGGAGGGAGGATGACTGGGTGGATGGAGGATGGATGTGTGGGTGGGTGGAAGGGAGGGAGGAAGGGAGGAAAGGTGAGGAAAGGAGAACACGTAGAAAAGCCCAGAAGCTGGAGACTGCGGGGCCTCTTAGGAGAACAGCAAGTGCCCCAGCTGACAGGTTTGGAACTAGGATTCAAACCCCAAGCCAGCTGACTTTTCCCACGGAGTCACTCTGCCTTTCATCGTGATCCTGGGTTCAGAGCAATCACTTTTTAAAAACTGGATGTGTGCTTCCCACCAGGCAAGGAGCCAGTGACCCTTGTCTGAGCCTTTGATGCCTCCTCCGGGGAGACCGGGGCCGTACGTAGAAAACATGATGAGAGATCTTGAAGATATTCCTTTACCCTGAGATGGCCCAACCCCCAGGGCGGCCGGGCCAGCTTCGAAGCTGGTGGGGCTCAGCCACTGGCCGGCAGACGCGTCCTCCTGGCCCTGCTTCAAGGAGAACAGGCCAAGCCCTCGTGGGGGAAGGTGCCATTCACGGCCATCCAGGCCTTCTCCTCCATGGGCCCGCTCCGGGCAGGGTCAGCTGGTGTGGCAGCCGGTCATGGTCACATGGCTCTGGGCCACGGACCTGTCTCCAGAAGGAGGCGGGATGAGGGTTTAATGGCGAGCGGGCTGTGGCCCGACAGAGGCTGTCGGCTCCGTCCTGCCCCGGCTCCCAGGGTGCCAGCAAATGCGCCCCGCACACATGCAGATGAACGCATTACCGCCAAGGTAATGTGCGGGAGGCCGAGGTGCTGCGGCGGCCGGGCCAGGAGCTGCCATTACCCCAGGAACTTTCGCTGGAAAATTTTTCTTGGGGCAATTACATCTTCAGCTGTCTCCTCGCAGGGAGTGCCTGCTTGCATTTTAATTATCCTTAAAAGAGAGAAGTAGGGGAAAGGACACGAGGCGAAGAATTAAAAAATAACAAATCTGCTTTATAAACACAGCCATCATCTCGCCACAGCGCGTCTATTCAGAGGGCTGCTCCGCAAAGCACTTGACCCTTTGCACTCCGGGCTCCCACACGCGGTGGAGGGGGCCCCCTCTTGTGGGGACAGCTGGGGGCCGGGGGAGAGAGCACTGCTTGGGTGTGGCTCCAGGGTCCTGCTTGGTCCTCACCACCTGCCCCGAGATGGAAGTTACTGCCCTCGTTTTACAGATGAGAAAATATTGGTACTAGGACAGCAATAAAAATGAACAAATACCAATACGCGCAACAGCACGGATGGGCCTCAAAACCGTTATGCGGGGCGCCTGGCGGCTCAGGGAAGCGTCTGCCTTGGCTCAGGTCATGATCTCAGGGTCCTGGGATCGAGCTCCGAGTCGGGCTCCCTGCTCAGTGGAGAGTCTGCTTGTCCCTCTCCCTCTCCCTCTGCGTGTTCTCTCTCTCTCTCCCTCTCTCGCTCTCTCTCGCTCTCTCAAATAAATAAATAAATAAATAAATAAATAAATAAATAAATAAAATCTTTAAAAAAAAAAAAACAAAAAACGTTATGCTGAGCAGAAGGAGCCAGACTCAAGGGTGAACACTGTGTTATCCCATTGATACCAAGTTCTAGAACCAGCGAAACAGAGCAGAGGAAAGGAAGGGCTTGGCCGAAGGGGCAGAGGGCACTTCTGGGGAGATGGAAATGTCCTTTAGGTTGATTGAGGTGGTGCTTACGTGGGTGGGCGTAGCCATCAATACTCATCGAATGGTATACTTAAAATGAGCGCATTTTATTGTTTGTAAGTCATATCTCCATAAAGTAGATTTAATAATAATAAGATAATGTGAGTTAATGTTCATCTAGACTCCTCCGTGCCAGTCCTTACTGTAAGCTCTTTCCATGGGCTAAGCTACTGAGCCCCCACACTGACCTGTGACACAGGCATTGTGAGGGCCCCTGTTTCCCAAACGAAGAAACTGAGGCACAAGGAAAGTTAAGGAATTTTCCCAAGGTGAGGAGGCTAGAAAGAGGCAGAGCGTGGGTTCAAATCCAGACAGGCTGACAACAGGGCCTTATAGTTTTGAAAGCAAAGTTCAAAGTCACCCAACTAATTAGTCTTAGAGGCAGGATTAAATCCCAGGGCCTCTCCAACATGGCAAAGCTGGCGGGAGGGAAAAACTCATTCATTCAAGAAAGATTTACCCCGCATCTACCGTAGGTTACACTGTAGACGCAGGGGGAGCCGGAGAAAAGTCCCAGGCCCTTGGGGTGTCTACGGGGGAGGGGATCACCACATAATCACAGCAATAAATGTGGAGCTGTGGTCAGCGATGTGCGCTTGGAAGGGGAGGTCGCAGGGCACCCAAATGCACCATCCAAGCCAACGGGGAGTGAGCCCAAGACCACAGCCTCTCTTCTCCGCTCGCATTTGTGTGGAAACAGTGCTGCTCGGGCTCGCACTGCCGTCCTGAACCACCATCTCCTCACTTGATTTCCCTTCCAAGCCGTGCGTTCTGCTGACGCAGAACAAGTTCTGAAGTCTTGTCTTTGAAGAGATGTGCCAACGGCCCTTTGAAATCGCCGCCCGCTCTGAGCACCTTGGCCTGCAGCTCAGCTATTTCGGGAATGGCCCCTGCGCATTCCCAGGGCCCGGCCGCCCCCGGGGGTCACATTCCAGCCCGGTGGGAACAGCACCGGGGTGGGGTCGGGGGCGACAGCTGGGAGTGCCTGGGCCCCGAAGGGAAGACCCTTGCCTTGAGCCAAGCACCCAGGCCCCTTGGAGACCCCGCGTGGCCTGGGAAATCGAACACGGCTTTCAGGCTATGAAGGCTACGCCCATTCCCTGAACATTCACAACTTTGCTGACAGCTACCACGTGTTGGGGCCCGGCCCGGGCACTTTGGGTACATCATCCAACGTATTCCTCTCGGGAGCCCCAGACCACCACCCTGGCTTCCCAGGTGAGCACAGAGAAGGGAAGTGAGTTGCCGGAGATCACACAGTGTTGGCGTCTGGGCCCCTCTCCTGCCATCCATCGTCTCCCGAATCTCACCTCGGCCCGTCTCCACCCGCGGAGATCATCGCTCTACACCACTGAGTGCATATGTTTCTGGAAGTCAGACACCCTGGATTCGTTTCCTGCACCCCCTACTTTCCATCAGCTGTGCGACCTTGGGCAACTTTCTCCACCTCTCTGTGTCAGCGGCCTCCTCTGCAGAAAGGCCCCTAAAACTCTCCTTACAACAGCGGATTGCCGTGAAGCTCCAATGAGACAAGAAGTGTGCACACGGCTACAGCCGGGCCCCGAGGATTGCGAGTCCTCCAAACCCGGCCGCTCTTCCTGTTAGGCTCACTGCTGTCGGCATAAATGGGCTCCTCCCGATGGCTTTATATGTCTGCGGCACCCTTCCAAGTAACACGCAGAGACCGACCGCACGCTTTTAAACAGCTTCATACTACTCGAATTTAGGTGCTCACCCATGCATTCATTTGCCAAACGTGTGCACTGGCAGCTTCTAGACACCAGGCCAGGGCACCCGACACATACGGCGGCTCTCAGTTCTCGTCGGGGAGGCGATCAACAAGTACAGAACAAATACTCGAGATCGTTTCACCTTGTGCTGAGTGCTTGGAAGAAAGGAAGACAGGGCAGAGAGATGGAGAGGTACTGATAGGAAGGAAAACAATTGAGATACGGAACTCTTAACTCCCCGAGCACAGGGCAGGGCGTGTTCCTACTGCCACCAGCTGAAAGAGAAGGGGGAGGCAGAGGCTAGAAGACTCCGGGAAGAGGCAACAGCAGGGGCAAAGGTCCTGCGGCTGGACTGAGCTACGTGTGGTTTGACTGGAGGCAGAGAAAGAGCATCTTTGAAAGGGTGATGGAGGGGCAGGCAGGGGCCATGGCGAGGAGCTGGGGGGTTACCTTGAGATATGGAAATAGGAAGCCGCTAGAGCAAGGCAGCAGTCCGCTCTAATATGGCTTTTTACAAACCGCCCTGGTTGCTGGGCAGGAACGGATCACAGGAGCAGTCGTGGAAGGAGGATGGTCATGAAGTTCCCATTGACGGAGGTTTGGGCTCCTGCTATGTTTTTCCCCTCCTTGCAAACAATTTTTCAGTAAACAGCACAGCACAGCACTTCCTAGAAGTGGGATGGTCGGCTTTAACACGTGAACGGTTTTTTTCACGGTGCCCAGATTGCCATACTGAGTTCTGTGTCACCTCCCGTCCCACGTGCAGGCGTTCCAGCTGCCGCCCCTGATCGGCTCCACCTGCCCTGCTCCTGGCTACACTCCCCCCAGCCTCTCCAGCCCTGGCACAAACCCACGAGTCCTGAATGCATTCCTGGCTCTTGCTGCAACCCGGAATTACAAGCTGTCGAGAAGAAAATCTCAGAATCAGGCTAAGTGGCTAAAAAGACTGCCCAGGGGCTGACGTTTCCACTAGGAGTCAGAAACAGGCCTCCAACACCCCAAAGAGGCCAATTGGCCCCTATTCTTCCAACCACAGAGAAGTTGCTTTTTTTTTTTTTTTCCTTCTGTTCTACCGTGAAAATCAGGCATGGCACAGAGATGACATTGCAAAAGGCCCTGGGGTTATACATGACGGAGGGCTCCTCTCGACCACTCTCTGAGCACCAGGTCTGGAGAGAGCCGCGGTCTGTCCTCTGATCCCTCTGCCCGACATCGGCAGCAGTGCGGAAGCATAATTTTACGATTTTTCTCATCATTTGGGGCTTATTTCTGTTGTTTATTTTGGGGAAGGGGAAGGCGTGCTAAGACCTCAGTCACTCACCACCGGCATGCATGATTCTAATCTTGGCATTTGGAGATGCTTTTGAAGATGGTTTGTGTTATCTTTCCAAGGCTGACCCGGTGAGTGACTTGGGAGAAGACATTGCAACAGACTGTTCTTAATATTTTATCTTTTAAGACAAGGGACTTTTGTGGTCTTTTTTCCATAGCAAAATAGCTGGATAGCAAAGTCTTTGACACAGAGAGGAATTATTATTCATCACCTGCTTATGAGATGTCAGCTGCTAGATGGGACGCATTGTCTCGTTTTGCCTACTCAGCTACTCTGTAAGGGAGGTATGAGTTTTGTACACATTTTACAGGTGAGAAACCGAGCCATCGAGAAGCTGACTTACCCAGGAGCCAGTCAGGAGTGGAACTGGGAAGCAAATCGGGCGCGCCCAGGGCCCTCCGTTTGTGATCACCATTTTCACCAGCCACGGGGCCTTGAACTGTGTCAGCCTAGCCGACTTGGAGCTGCGTGCCCCAGAATTCCTTTCCCGTATGGTTCTGGGGTGGTAGTGGCCCTGTGCTATATTTTGCTCCAGGTTCCGAAGACATCAGTGAAGAAGCCACCATCGTTTTAGGCTCTGAAGGTCGGTGCAGGGCCCATGCGTGTTGTCGCTGGCCCATTTGTTCATCTAGCTGGCAGGGGGTGGGGGGGAAGGGTTGAGAGGTGAGGGGTGGAGGTGGGAGGCTCAGCGCTCACATCCCAGAATCGCTCAGCTCCCCAGGACCCGTAGCTCCCACAAGATCATCAGCTTCTCTGAGTCCTGGTCCAGGCGCCCTCCCCTGTGACGGGTCCGTAGACACAGCTGGCACACAGTGGGTGTGGAGGGGACGGCTCCCGCACCGCGTGACGTCACAGCCCTGAGATGCACTCCTCCTTCCAGACCACTAGTAAAGGCTCTGCTTCTCCGGCGGGACCCTGACTGATCCACAGGAGTTCGGATTTTATTTGGAATGTGGCCCGCTCGCCTCCACCTAGATTTGACAGGTTTAGCAAATAAAATACAGAAGAGCCAACTAAATTTGAATTCCACACACAAAAAAATGAAGACTTTTTAGTGTGAGTATATCTCATGCAATATTTGGGGGCATACTTACACTAAAAATGATTTGTAGTTTGTCTGAAATTCAAATTTCACTGGGCGATGGGCAGCCTATATTTTATCTGGACACCCTGTCTCCATCCCCCCATAGATGCCTTTCCAGGGACACCCCTATAACGGAGCCTCTTCCATTTGACAGACAGGACAAGAACGCTTGAGGAAGCACTCAGTCAGCACGTGAGAGGACGTAGGACAGGCTGCCGCTGGTCCTTACAGGGTCTCAGTTTCCCCCTTGGGCTATATTGTAAAGCTGTGAAGTCCCCAGGGAACCCCAAGTTCACACATTGATCATCTTCACCTTCAAGATAGAGTCCCGGTTCCTTCCTGAGCCATCCGAGGGCCCAGCCTGCCACCAGGACCTCACCTGCTGCCCAGCTCACACAACCGCCTAGAAGGACTTGATATTTCCCCAAAGATAATCTCTTCTCACCTGTAGAGCTTTACCTTGACTCTTCTTGCCTTGAATGCCTCTCTCTCCCTTGAATGCTATTTAAACTCCTATTTACCCTTTACACCTTCAATGCCACCTCCTCCCAGAAGTCTTCCCTGACCACTGCAGGCAGAGAGACACCTGCCTTCACTTCTCTGTTTACATTACAATGAAATCACAGCTTATGTATGTTTAATATCCTCTTAAGAGGAAAAAGAAAGATGAATAATTAAAGCACCAGTGGCCCAAGGGGCACGTGCACGTCCTGACCGGATGTGAGATACAGGTGAGAATCTGTTCTCTGGGGCTCAGTCCCCTGGGGTCTCTCATCCTAGAACTACCTGGCCTAAGTTCGATTCCAGCTCTACCACTTACTACCTGTATAACCTGGAACAAGCCGCTACCCTTCGGTGCCTCAGGCTCCCTATCTCTACAATGGGTATAAGAATACCGACTTTATAAGGTTGGGAGGGTTTACGACATGTCAGGTGTTCACAGTGGTGCCCAACACCCAGTAACATGACCCTCTAACATCACACCAGGCCCAGGAGCTCAGGGGCAGAAAAGCAACCTGCTCTAGGGCTACAGAAAAGCCTGGCCATGCCAGATTCACCAGGAGACGTCCCAGACCCGGTGTCTCTTAAGGCTACGTCAAGTGCCATTTTCATTATACTTGATTTTTGCTTTCCAAGCTGACTCCATTGAATAGCACCCTCTGAGGAATATAAGCAGCAGAGAGTCCTGGGCTTAAATCTTCATCCTGCCAGGTCTCGTGGTGTGTGACCTTGGGCAAGTCATTTCAGCCCTGCTTATTTCCCCAGCCAAGTGGAGATGATGTGCTCCCCTTGCCGGGCTCGGTGGAGTTACCACCCGTGCTAATACACTTGCTACCCAGCTGCTTCTAGTATTTTACTCTTCATGCAGCTGTCGTCACACCGCGCTGCATTTCCAGCTCATGTGGGTTCTCCCCGACAACCTGGGGGAGGATGGGCATTAGCTCCAATTAGTCTGGGCTGCCAAGGCCAAGTCTGTTCTTGGAATCAAGGAAGCATCCACATATGTGGAAGGAAAGAAGGAAAGAAAGAAAAAGGAAGGGAGGGAAGGGAAGGGAAGGGAAGGGAAGGAAGGAAGGAAGGAAGGAAGGAAGGAAGGAAGGAAGGAAGGGAGGAAGGAGTAAAGGAAGGAGGGAGAGAGGGAGGAAGAGGGAAGGGAGGGAGGGAGAGAGGGAGGAAGGATCGACTCCTTTCTCCCCAGTCTTGTCTGACAACAAGATGATAATCAGAGGAATGGATCAACAGCCCCTGTTCATTCTCATATCTCTTCTGGAATCACAACTTAGGTTTGTAGCTGTCTAATTTATTATTATATGGTGCAGTGCGGGGTAATTATATGCTGTGGTATAATTTGTTATAACTTGGGCTGAGGCCTATAACTCTATAATTTATTATTATACAGTACAGTGTTGAATAATACGAAGAGTATATAATTTATTTCAGGCTTACGAGCCTAACCTGTAATCCAAATGCAGCACGCAGTCTATGTGCGTGAGTTCATGTTTCTACAGAAGCCCCAACTTTGGGATTTCTTCATGGCGAAATTCTTTCCTTGGGTTTCTCGGAACTCCTAGCCGAGACTTGCGGACCTCCTGACACTGTTTGGAGTGAAGCTAAAATCTCAGGCAGCCCCAGCACATGCTGAGTGGGGCTTAGGCATTGGGTCATAGGAAAGGGGGGCCAGAGCTGTCACCCTGCCCAGCCGGGTGTCGCCCTGTTCAGCTGGGCAGCAGGTGCAGAACCATGGTCAAAGCCCAGCGTCCTGGATCCCCAGCAGGACTGGCTGGCAGCGTCTCCATGCATTTATTTGATAACTACTTTTGTTCTGTTCTCAGCCCTGAGGATACATCCCTGAACCAGAAAAGGTTTCCCCCCTAGAGCTTGCTTTCTGGCGGTTGAGTGCTTGTATCTCTCAGGTCCCTGTTTCTCAAAGTGTGATTCCTGGACCCGCATCGTCCAGGGGCTGGTTAGCAATGCGGACTCTCAGCCACCTGACCTCGTGAACCAGAGTCTACATTTTAACAGAGCCCCCGGCGATTCACCCACTTGAGAAGCAAAACTGTTCCCTCCTGTACAACCCCCTGCCCTCCCAATACGTACCCACTCACTGAGCTTGAAAGCAAAGTTCCTTCTCTCCCTGGGGCTTTTTTTTTAAAGAACATCTTTTTTTTTTTTTTTTTTGGTGCTGATCACAAATGTTCATTGTGTCACTTTTGAAAGTGACAAAAAAAAAAAAAACTCACAAAGGAGGAAATCAAAATTACCCAGGATCCCACTACCCAGACATGCCACTGTTAATATTTTAGTGCCTAATTCATCAGACATTTTTCATACACGCATAGACATTTTTTTGAACAAAACTTCAAGAACAGGGGGAACAGAGGCGCCTGGGGCGGTTCCGTTGGTGAAGCATCTGCCTTCAGCTCAGGTCATGATCTCAGGGTCCTGGGATCAAGCCCCACATGGGGCTTCCTGCTCGGCAGGGAGCCTGCTTCTCCCTCCCCCCGCCCCCCCCCAGCTTGTGCTCTCTCTCAATATCTCTCTCTCTCTCTCAAAAAAATAAAATCTTTATATATATAAAAAAGAACAGGCAGAACAGTATAGAGCAATGGTTCTCCAAACTCAGCGTACATCTGCCTGAAAGCTTGCTCAAACACACACTGCTGGACCGACCCTCCTCCCCTGCCCCCTTGCAAGAGCTTCTGGTCAGAAGGCCCTGGGTGGGCCTGGGAGTTTGCATTTCTAACAGGTTCCCAGTGATGCAGAGCAGCTGGTCCAGAGACCTCATTTTGGGAACTGCTGGCATGGCTGTTCAGGTCTTGGCCTCCGGGGTTTAGCATTAGGGGTTAGAATCCCGGCTCTGCCACCAACCGCCCGCCCGCAGGGAAGTCATTGGCTTCGACGCTCTGGCTTCTGTATCCGCAAGGACGCCACCTGCCTCAGAACATTATGGGAAGAACTAAATGAGTTAATTACATTAGTGAAGCACGCAGGAAGTATTAATTATGATTAATGTGAATATAACTTTATAATTGAGTTTTCTTCACTCAACCATTGTTCATAAACATGTCTCGAGTCATTATTTTCCTGCATATTTGTTTCTAAAGGCCGCAGAGTTGTCTTTCAAATTGATGCATTTATCAAGTCCGTGTTTTTTGACTAGGATAACATCAACAGGGCTGCAACGAGCATGTTCATGGATAAATCATGGTGCACCTGTCCGATTATCTCCGTTGGCTAGAATGTTCTAGATGTGAAATTGCTGAGTCAAATGGTATGAACATATTTAAGGCTTTTGATAAGCTTTGCTAAATGGCCTTCCAGAAAAATAATACTGATTTATAATGCCATCAGCAGCATCTGAGTGCATCTTTTTCCTTCTTTTTTTTTTATACCCGTGTTGGGTTTTTTAAAATTATGCTAATATTTTGTTTGTTAGTTTGAATTTTTTTGATGACTACTAAAGTTGTATATCCCCCTCTGTTACCCTAGGACTTAATTGAAAAAAATAAAAATCCCTCAGGGACGCCTGGGTGGCTCAGTTGGTTAAGTGCCTGCCTTTATCTCAGGTCATGATCACAGGGTCATGGGATCGAGCCCTGTGTCTGGGCTCTGTGCTCAGTGGGGAGCCTGCTTCTCCTTCTCCCTCTGCCCACCCCACTGCCGCATAACTGCTCGTGCTCTCTCTCTCTCTCAAATAAATAAATAATCTTTTTTTTTTAAATCCCTCAAAAGTTGTGCTTACATGGAGTCAACCAGGCCTTTTCCCCTCTAATGAACCGACTATCTTGGCTTGGCTCCACTGCCTCAGCTCTGCGGTACCCCTCGCGGGCAACAGCTGCCTATGTAAACCCCACCTGTGCTGCTGGTAACATTCCTCCCACTTAATAGACAGGTGTGGACTCAAGAAGGCATGAAACATTAATAAGGCAAACAGAGGGAGAGAAGTCATTTGTTCAACAAAAATTCCCTCGTTACCTCCCACAGGCCAGGCCCTCCGCGAAACATGGAGGGGTGGGAACACAAAGACCAGGAAGTCTCAACATCTGGGGGTGAAGTGGGTGGAAAGAAGAACACTGTCAACACACACAAAACAAGGTGTAATGAGGGTGCCAATGAGGACAGAAGGGTAGGGATTTCGAGTAAGAAATGGCGTGGCTTTGAAGTCAGAGCAGACCTGGGTTCAAAGCCTGTGTCTTCCAACTCCTAACTTCAGGCAGGTTGCCTGACTTCTCTGAGTCTTAATTTTGGCGCCTGTAAAATGTGAAGGCTATTTTGAGGTTTAAATGAGTTAAAATAAATAAAGAGTATCTGGAAACAGGTAGGCAATGAATCTCAAAATGATGACCCAAGGGCCAAATATGGCCTATAGAAGGACTTGTTTGGTCTATCCAGTGTTTTTGGAAAAAAATTTTTAGAAAGGAATTAGGATGGCTTGGGCCAATAGTTGTCCATCCTGGCTGACCAATTGAAACACCTGGAAATGTGTGGGTTCCTTGAGAAGGGATCTGGGCTCATCCATTCACCTTCCTTCTGGTTAAGTAACATGGAATAACATGGATTGAGTTTATCCTCTTACCTGAAACAAAAAACTGGGCAAAATATACAAAACAGCAGTTTTTAAGACACTGTATGTCAGATCACAAGGAAGTGATCCCTGAGAGACAAAAAACAAAAGAGGGGATCCTGACAATTGTCCTGCAGCTTACTATCTAGAGAGAGTTTTCAAACCACAGTGCAGAAGGGGGAACCTAGGTGGAGCCAAGTGGTCTCCCTGAGTTGAAGAGAGGCAGCTGGGAGGCCAAAGCTGCTAGGGTTCACAGGGCAGAGTCACTGAGGAGAGAGGAAGGAAGGAAAGGAGGGAAAGGAGGGAAAGAGAGGGTAGAGAGAGGAAAGGAAAGAGGAATTGAGAGCGAGAAAGAGAGGGCAAACAAAAGTTCTGGAGATCTGCAGAGAACCCCTGGAGACCTCTTCTGAGTCCTGGTGAGCACATCCATATTAGCCAGAGTTTTCCAGAGAAACAGAACCAGTCGGATATATACACCCAATGGATAAACGCCCAAGAGAACCAGGGGTGCAAATGGTGTAAGTCTGAAGCAGGAGAGCGAGGTTCTTGTCTCATGGAGTCGAAGAATGAATCTCGTGGACAGAGAGGGAGCAAAGCGATAGAGTTTTATAAAGCAACAATACAGCAAAAGCTCTCAGGAGTGAGAGAGGTCCCAACCAGGTTGCCAATGAGGGCTTTTCATCTCTTACCTTTTATTAGGACTTTACGAGGAAGCTTGCTGGTGGTTCAGTCAGTGATCGGGAACTAGACATTGTGTGAGAGTCTTTGTTTCTTGGGACATCAGTGATTTATAGATTTGTGTTGGTCTGGTTCATCTTTAGTTAACCTCTCCTTTGAGGCCTGATCATTTTTTGTGGTTATTTGTTATTTTCTGTGGTCACAATGTCATTATTAGAAAAGCATTTTTAACCCTAGTGGTTGGGACAGGGTGGTCTGATTTTTTTTTTTTTAAAGATTTTATTTATTTATTCAACAGAGAGAGAGACAGCCAGCGAGAGAGGGAACACAAGCAGGGGGAGTGGGAGAGGAAGAAGCAGGCTCATAGCGGAAGAGCCTGATGTGGGGCTCGATCCCGGATCGCCGGGATCACGCCCTGAGCCGAAGGCAGACGCTCAACCGCTGTGCCACCCAGGCGCCCCAGGGTGGTCTGATTTTTGTTCCTCATCTTTGTTTTTGTTCTATCTTAATGTCTACACACCTGACATACCCTCGGAGCCTGGTCAGGGGCCTCCTATCTCTCCCTGCCGAAAGTCCCATCCTTCCCTATCCAAGTCCCAATCCAGGTCCAAAAGCCCAAGAGCCAGGAGCGTGGATGTCTGCGGTCTGAGGGCAGGAGCAGACAGATGTCCCAAATCAAGCAAAGGGCAAATTCATCCTTCTTCCACCTTTTTGTTCTAGTCAGGTCCTCGAAGGATTGGATGAGGCCCACCCCCATTGGTGAGGGCCTTCCTCATGACTCAGTCTACTAATACTAATCTCTTCCAAAAACGCTCGCATAGACACACTCGAAAATAATGTCTTACCAACTCTCTGGGCATTCTTTAGTCCGGTAAAGCTGACACATGAAATTAACCATCAGAGCATGCATGGAAACGGAGGTCACGGCCATCATAAATCTACCCCTTGTCAACGTGGTGCATGCATATCTATTTCCTAAAGCCATACTTAATCTTCAAATAAGAGCAATAAAAAGTCATAATTCCATCTAACATGACAAAATCACCCTGCATACAACCAAAAATGCACCAATCCCTTCCCCCAAAGAAGAGATAAGGTCCTTGAATGCTGTTTACTCTCCTGCCGTCCCTGAAATGCTGTAGTTCTCCTCACCTGCAGGACAGCATTCCAAGACCACCAGTGAAGGCCTGAGAGCCTGGATCGTACTGAACCCTATATACACTATGCTTTTTCCTATCCGTATATACTGATGATAAAGTTTAATTTATGATTTAGTCACAGGACGAGATTAACAGCAACAACCAATAATAAAATAGAACAACTATAACAATATTCTGTAATAAAGGTTATGTGAATGTGGTCTCTCTCTCTCAAAATATCTTATGCTACCCTACTCGCCCTTTTTCTCCTTGTGATGACATCAGATGCTAAAAAGCCCACGTGATGAGTCAAAGTGAGATGAATGGCATTGGCCTGGTGACGCAGCATTAGGTTACTACGGAACTTCCAATGATGTCAGAAGTAGGATCATCTGCTTCTGGAGCGTGGTTGGCTGTGGGTCACTGAAACACTGCAGCAAAACCATGGATAAGGGAGGATTACTGGATGTAAAATTAATGACACTGAAGTACTAATATAATGCAAAACATCTTATGTGACATGATAAGGTCATAAGAGAATGAAGAACACAAAGATATTTACTTAATAAATATGAATACACACAAATGGATTTGTAATTAAATAAGCAGGAAATACTCAAGACAATGATCATCCTTATTTCTGTCCCTGGGTCCTGCTGGATCAGATGGTGCAGTGACAGAGCTTTCCCTTGCTCTTTTCCCTGCTCAAAGCTAGGCTGGACTAACACACCCCAGCGAAGAATATGTCTCCTCTGAATCTGGGGAGGCACACTGGGCATTGTGCCTCTTTCTCGGCCATCACAGGGGCCAGATGCAACAACTTACTATGACCCTGGGAAGGAAATCTCACCACGCCCCACCCCACCAGACCTCCAGAAATGTCACTGAGTTAGAAGACACCAAATTTTCATCAGATTTACTTCCCACTTTGTGACACACAAATGTCTTACCAGTAAGTCTAGAATAGTGGCTGCTCCCTGCTTACAGGGTCCGATCCGCATCATGCCATCCAAGTCAGAGACCAGCGTGATGTCTTGCGGAAGGGAAAGGTGATCAAGATCCCTGCCAACTCAATCATAATGTGGGTCTGGAGAATTGATGTACCCCCAAGGTAGGATAGGGAAGGTGCATGGCTCACCTTGCCCGCTGAAAGCAAGCTGCTTCTGGTGGGCCCTGTGGACAAGGATGGAGGAAAAGGCATTTGCCCGATCAGGAGTGCACACCAAGTACTGGGGGATATGTTAATTTGCTCAAGGAATGAAACCACATCTAGTACAACAGCTGCAAGAGGAGGCATCACTTAGTTAAGCTTCTGATAATCGACCGCCATTCTCCAAACTCTGTCTCTCTTCCACACAGGCTAAGTAAGAGTGTTGAATGAGGAGATGGTGGGAATCACCACCCCTGCATCTTTCAAGTCCTTGGTCGTGGCACTGATCTCTGCAATCCAAGAGGAATGTGGTATTGCTTTTGATTCACTATTTTCCGAAATAGAAGCAGTTCTAGTGGCTTCCACTTGGCCTTTCTTACCATAATATCCATCACTCCACAAGCCAGGAACCCTTGTGGGAATCCTGCTGGCTGCTGAGTATGTCAGTTCTGATTATACATTCTAGGACAGGAGAAATGACCACAGGTTGGGTTTGGGGACCCACTGTGAGACAGATCTGATTGAAAACTCCATTGATCACCTGACCTCCATAAGCCCTCACTCTGGTGGGCCACAGCAACGTTTTGGGTATCTTAGAATTAATGTCAGAGCCAGTGTCCAATATTCCCTGAATGGTCTGATTATTTCCTTTTTCCCTAATGTACAGTTACACAGGCGAAAAGCTGTAAGTCCCTTTGTAGGGAAGACTGGGAAAAGATTATTGGTATAAATTTTTGGGAGTATATCAGGGCCCTTCTTCAAGGGGACCTGGCCTTCCCTCCATTTAAGGGCTGTTGGTCTGTAAACTGACTCAAGTCTGGGGATCAATTGAGGGGCCATGACTCCTTCGTTATGATTTGAATTAGACTCTTATTCACTTGACCTAGAACACTTCTGCTTATACAGATCAAGTAAGAATTTAGTAGGCTTCCTATTTCACTTCTAAGAATACCATGATTAATACCATGAATATCAGTTTCACTTCTAGGAATGACATGATTGATACCGTGACTACCTGTTTTATTTCTAGGAATGCCATGGGTCAACATGAGTCACACTATTCTAATTGCTGCTTGGATTCTGCTGTCCCTTATGGTCATCACACCCATCTTGCCTTTGGTGGTTGAGTGCAGCCACATGGCTCCTACCACCCCCGTAACCCTTTTCTCCCATTGCATTTAGATTTACCAGTTGTGTGGCTTTAGTTCCCACTGTGACATCTGGCCTATAGAGAAAGGCAATCATGGAGTTCTTCAAGGATGCTGGGACTCTTCTCACAAATGTATTTCTCAAAGTATTGGTGAAAGGTATGTTTTCTGAACACTCCTCATGTAAGCTCGGTCTTAAATGACAAATCCACTCCAACATTCCAGTCTTCCTAAGCCTCTGAATCTCTATCTCTACGTTAAACCAAAGGAGGTTGGGCATTTCCAATTCACTCACCGTGGGCTGACCACCTTTTGTCCATCCTTCAGCCAATCAACCAAACAAACAGTTAGAGCCCTTCCTGACTTCCTGAGCTGCATCATCAAATGTGGAACCCTTGCTTAGTGAATCCATGTCAATAAATTCAGCCTAATCCAACTTTATGTTTCTTCCACCATTTTCCTACCCTAGTATTGATTCTCACACATGTTCCTGGGGTTTCTGTCCATAAACATTGGAAAACTCAAGCAGTTCTTTTGGATTGTAACTCACCTTATACCTCAAATGTTAGGACCTACTGGGATCTGAGTCTAGTTACAGGTCAGGAAACAAAGAGGGGTCGTGGTGGAAGACCCTGGGAAGAATCAGCATTGCTTTGTATGGCAATCTAGGTTCATCACATGTAACAAATGTACCCTGTGGTGGGGATGTTGATAATGGGGAAGGCTGTGCATGTGTGAGAGCAGAGGTTATGTGGGAACTCTCTATACCTTCCTCTCAATTTTGTAGGGAACCTAAAACTGCTCTAAAATATAAAGACTTTAAATATAAACAAAGAAAGTTATAACTAATAAACCAACAAAGGAGATAAAAATGGAATCATAAGAAATAACCAATCCAAAAGAAAGCAGAAAAAAAAGAAAGGAAACAAACAACAAATGGGACAAATAGAAAACAAATAGCAAGATGGTGGATTTAAACCCAACCAGATTAATTATCACATTAAATGTAAATGCTCTAAATGCCCCAATTAAAGGGGCATACATTGTCAGATTGGATTAAAAATCAAGACCCCAGGGGTACCTGGCTGTCTCAGTCAGAAGAACATGCAACTCTTGATCTCGGGGTCATGGGTTCAAGCCCCACACTGGGTGTAGGGATTACTTAAAAAAAAAAATAGACTTAAAAAAAAAAGACTCCACAATAGTTAGGCACTTGTGTTTGCTGCCCTTGTGGCAAAGACTCAGGAAATGATAACAGCTAACCCTTATGGAACATTTCCTGCTTGCCTCATAGTGTTTTAAGGGCTTGAGATGTATTATCTCATCTAATCCTCTTAACGGCCCCAGAAAGTAGGTACTAATGTCACCTTTGTGTGTGGCTGAGGTTACACATTGAGAGGCAAAGAAGTGAGGGAATTTGCCAAGGTCATCTCCTAGTTAGAGAAGGATCCCCAGGAGCTATGCTCTAACATCCCACTCTGCCTCCTCTTGGACATGCGGTGCCTTCCTTATAGGGCCAAAGCAGAAGGCTGGGCCATCTGTGCCGGGGGCTGAGAATGGGGAGGACTTCCCAGCATGTGCTACAGGAATGTCAGCGCAGAACAGCATCAAGTTAGCCTGGGGAAGCAGCTGCTAGCACCTTCAAATGAATCTTCATGTGCCACCGCCTTCTTCCCAAGGGCCTTGGCTCTGATTCCAAACTTCAGCTCACTGAGAGCCTGGCAGCTGTGTATTCTCTGGGTGGCCCGTTCCCCCCGCAGAACATTGTTCTGCCCATCAGCATTAGACATAAGATCTCTCTGGGAAGACAAGCCCTTGGAAGCCAGTTCCAAATGCCAAGCAACCAGATTGCCCTAGCATTTTTTCAGACCTTTGCCAAGGTCTGCAGAACTGCTCCAATGGCAGGATAAATGGCCAGGCTGGACACACATCTCAGAGGACCCAGGAAGAGTCATCGGTCCAATCCAGACTCAGGCAACCATAGAAATATTTTGTTCATTCATTCATTCTTCTATAATTTTATTGAGCACCTTCTGCATGTAAGGCACTGTTCTAGGCTCTGAGAATTCAGTGAGGACTGTGAAAAGGCTCTGCCTCCCAGGGGCTCACAGTCCAGTGGAGGGAGACAGACAGTTGGAAAAAGGTCCTTGCAGTAAAGCATGATGACTGGCAAAATAGCAGCCATGACAGTGTAAATGGATGTACCCATCCATGTTTTGAAGGATGAGCAGGAGTCTTCTGGGGAGACAAGATAGGGAAGACCATCGCAGGTGAGGGCTAGTGTTGCAGAGGCAGAGGAGAATAGGAGCAGGATGTGTTGGGGAGCTCCTGGGGCTCTGGTAAGCATGGAGTATACAGGTAAGGAGGTGGAGTCAGGCAAGCCTAGAGAAATGGAACGTACCAGATGGGAAAGGTCTCTGAAGGCCTGGCCAGGGAGTTTGGACTTGACTCATTGGCCTGGAACAAGGTTCCCTTGAAGGGTTTTATGCAGGTGTATGACATGAGGGTACTGGAGTTTCAGAGAGGCCACTCTGGAGGGCACAGGAGTGCCCACGTGGGTAGGGGCTCCAAGAGGCCACTAGAGTCAGTGAGATGAGAGAGAGGGCTGGTAAAGAGATATTGGCAAGAAATAATGGGGGGGTCAAATTAGGCAGATATCAGTCTGGCCCTAAAAAAGGGGTAGATGGGGTGAAAAGATGGAATGTCAGGGCCTGGAGAATTACCAGATGTGGGGGAAGAAGTGGAAGCCAAGGAGGGCTGTGCTGGAGTAATCTAGAAAGATATGACTATAGACAGAGGTGAAGGCTAAGAGCGACTCTTCACCACCAGCTCTAACAGTCATCAGGAGAGGTGCTCAGGAGAGGTGGGCTTTGTCATCAAGGACATATGGGGATGCCTGGATTTCTCATAGTCCTACAGGACTGTTCTCTCAGAGCTAATGGAGACCAGAAGGGGATTAGGGCAGATTAGGGCAGACAGAGCTCCAAACAGGGCCATCTTCATAAGGCACAAAGGCAAATATCTTAAGTCAATGTCTGGGAGAGAAGTGAGTGTGGCCCCAGGCAGTCACACCCACCCTTTGCTGCCTCCCAGCCCTTCCCTTTATTTGTTTCTAAGTTCCAGGTACGCCTGCAGTCTCCTGCTCTGCCTCCAAGTATGCATGCAAGTTATTCCCTCTGCCTGAAATTCCTACTGCCTCCAAAGTGCTCCATTTGGCTAATTCTTTCTTTAGGACTTTGCCTAATTCTCCTCCAGGACTTCTCACCCTGCAGACAACTTAAGATTCCCTCTGTGCTCTGCCAGCCCCTTGTCATGGTTCTAATTACAGTGAAGTGTGGCTTTTCTTCTTATTATCCACCACTGGACGGTGAGTATGGCAGAGGTTAGGATTGAGTTTTATCCACTTCTTGATTTTCAGGATCAATATAAGGCCTGAAAGAGCAGAGGTGGGTGGGTGGATGGATGGATGGATGGATGGAGGGAGGGATAAATGAATATGTGAGGGATAGGTGGAAGAATGGATGGATGGAGTGATATACAGATTAGCCAGTGTATGGATTAATGAAAAGATGAGTAAAGAAGGACTAGAAAAGTGAAGAGGTGGAGTAAGAGAAAGAGAAAATAATGAGCAGGCAAATAAATATATGAGTAAGTAAATGATCCTAAGAATGAATGAGCAAGTGAATTGATGAGTGAGTGAGTGAATGAATAAGTAAAGGAGGAAATAAGAGAGAATGAATGAGTTGATAAGTAAACAACTTGCATGAATAAAATTAAGAAGTAGATGGGTGGATGAGTTGATGAACAAAAGTAGAAATGAGGGTAATCTGGGCCACCGAAGTAATCACTGCTTGGAAGGTATCTGATGCATCTGTTGAGTAAAGGAAGGACCAAATGAATGTTAGTAGACCAGTTGACCCAACTCTGGCAAACACTAGGGCTAATACTAAGAGATTTTGGTTTTAATCACTGCCCTTCAGTTTTCAATTATGTTACTTTGAGTTCGCCCTTTTCCTTCTCTAAACCTCTGTTTTCCCATTGGTAAAAGGTGATTGTCTTTATTTGTCATGCCTATGATAAAGATGGGCTAGTAAGAGCCACATGGCGATAACAGGGGCTCAAGAAATGATAGTTCACTCCAGCCCCCCCACTTTTTTGTACTATTTGAAGTACCTTGAATGTTTTTTAATATTACAAAGCCCCTCCTAGTCTCCCTTCTCACAGAAGCACACTTGCTCCCTAATACATCTGAGCAAGCTGAATTCAACCCACAGCACCTCCTGCGATTCTGGTCTGTCTGTGCTCATGAAATGCTCTTCCACTCAGGCATTTCAGTCTTAGTGGAGAACCCTCAGCGTTATTATTGTTGCTTTTATCATCATCATCATTATTTAAATTTTTCCCCGGAGCTTCAGGGCCAGGTGACAAAATAAATCGGTCCTGTTTTTATCTTAATTTTAAATTTTGAGTGGAGAAAAGATGGGATGGGTGGAGAAAGAAAAGTGCTTTGTTCTTGAGTGAGGCTTCAATTTCTGAAGGCCAATTGCCTAAGCTCGCCGTCCTCCCTGCTGAGGAAAGTTACAGCGAGCCTCACTTCCTCTTCTTTGCCGTGAGGAAATGGCTTCATCATTTCCAGCCAAAGAAAAAAGACAGCCCTGAAGAACAGCCTGTTTTAATAAGAAGTACAGAGAAGACGTCTCATCATGATGCTCACAAGCGCCCATTTATATTAAATAGGCCCCTGAGCTCTCACCTAAATTCTCATTTTCTATCTACAACCCCAAGACCACGGGAATGGAAGGAAAAACCTCCCTCAACGTGTGTTGCTCTGTCTCGCCACGAGGGGGCGCTCCCAGACCAGGCAGAGGTGGCTCTCAGCCACCTGCCTCGCTGCCGCCACCTCCTGTGGATGCAACAACTTTGCAGACCTATTCGGAAGAGCGGGACCAAGGAGTTCTGCCCCCTTAAGATCTCCACGAAGACCAGACGCAGCTCTCAAGACCGAAGCAAGGTCACTACAGAGGAACAGGATGTTGCTTGAGACTTCCCTGGACCACCGCAGAAGACACTGGGCCTCTGGAGGGGCAACGGAATCTAAATGGAAGGCCTACTGTGTGCCCCGGCTTTACATAACCCAAGTCATTCACTCCACAAACTGAGGGCCTTGGGTGATGGCTATCCAATATGAAGAAGAGACTGAGGGTCCAGAAGGCTGCTTGACCTTCCCAGGAGTCTTGTCGACAGCCAGCACCGCCTCCCCAATGTGTTGCTAAGCAAGAAAGTGGCCTCAGCTCCGTGGACTGGTTTCAGCCCGATCCCAAGTGAGCTCTGGAGTGTGAACGGCACCCATGAGGGAGGAGAGGGCCTTTTGCAACCCCAAGCCTGGGGTGGGGGTGGATAGACTTGCTGAAGAGAGGGCACCTTTCTGGAGAAGAGGGCAGTGGGGTGCACCAGCCAGAAATGGGGTATGGCTCCCACAGCATTGATTACCGAAGTCAGCGATGGTCGTTTCCAGAGTGTTATTAGGTCCAGGATTTAGGCACAGAGTGAGGCGACGGCTTGCAGAGCCCCTGTCTTCCAGAGTTCCCCAGAGGACCTCCGTGTCCACCCTGGCATTTTCATGAGTCCTTCCTCTCTCCAAAGGATCTCCTTCCTCTCTCCAAAGGGAAGTCTGCGGTGAAGGTCAATGTGTAACCCTGGGAGTTGGAGCCCGGCGAGGTGGGGCAGTGGGGATCCTCCCAGGGGACCCGAGAACACACACCGGTGCCCCACCTGCCCGCACATCGTTCACCATGGCTTTTCTCTCGCCAGCCCCGCACCCCGCCTCGCCGTCCCTGCCAGTTCCATCCCCCTAACGTTCCCCAGCCAGGCTGGCGTCACTGTGTGGCCGGGGCATTAGCAGGGACTTGGGGGTCACCCAAAAATCCCAACTTAGCTCCTGAATGAGCTTGGGAATATCAGCGTGGGGAAGATTTTTTTTGTATACAGAAAAATTCCTTGCAAATGCTTGTTATTTAATTAATATTCAGTGTATTACAGTAGCCTTAAAAAAAACACCCTAGTTATGCTTAAGCCTTTAAGTTCAATTTACAAACCATTATTCTATTTCTATACAGTCACTTTCAAGGGGGCTTTTGATTAATGCTCAGTCCACTCATACTCAGTTAAATGATCCATCCCATTTGCAAACTTGGTTAATTTAATTATCTTCAACATTTTACATAGGACTTACTAGTTTAACACATTCAATTTCCTTTTTTAAATACTCCCATTGCCTGACCTGACAAGCAAAACTTTCCAAAGCACTTTGAAAAATCTAATTTAAACTTATACATACAATGAATCTCAAACTCTCTTATACATTTTGGTAGTATTTATAAATTTGGTATGAGAAGATTTGTTTGCTTCTTGACAGAAGAATCACAAGTCTTAAAATTCATTACACAGTTTAAATTGGAGTCACAAGGCTAATTTGTTCATACTCTAATATGCAAAAAAAAAGTCTCTTCCATGTGATGAATACTTTAAATACCAAATACACGATGATATGGGTTTGACTTCTAAACCCTTGTGGGATTATGAGTATTTGCTTAGTGAGGGGACAGTTCTCCAACCTACGTGAATTGGGGTGACTTCCTTCCAGGCATTGTTATAATCTCAGGGGTAAATTTTCATATTGTGTCAGAAACTGCTGGGTCCCCATATCCCTGCTCCCCTTTCTCCTTAAAAACGGAACCTCAGATTCTAAATGGGCATTAGCTTCCTGGACTAGAGATGGTAGTTCCCGGCCTCCCTTGCAGCTACGTGCAGGCACATGCTATGACCTGGCCAGTGACATCTAAGCATGAATGTTCTGCGGCAACCCCAGCAACCCTTCTGGAAAGCCAGCTGGTGTTGGTGTCCTTCCTCTCTCTTTCTCGTTCTTTTTTCCACCCTCCCAGCTGAACCACGCATGTGGCGGGCAGCATCTCGCTCTTCTCTCGGACCCGGAGGACCAGGGCTCCACACAAGGGATGGGGGGATGGTGAGCTGCAAGGACCCCAGGATTCGGACGACTCCGTGGAGCAGGACATCTATGTGAGCCTGTGATAGAGTGTTGGGAACGATCCTTCCTGTCCCGGTGCCTCCTGGCAACGTGACTTTCCTCTCTTCCCATCAGGAGACGTGCATTTCCCTCCCCTGGATCTGGACTGGTCCTGTGACTCGCTCTAATGGGTAAAACGAGGCTGAATCGGCATGGGGGGGACTTCTGAGGCCAAGCGATTGCCACGCAGCTTTCGCGTGCGCCCTCTGAGAGTGCTGACCCGAGCCCCCAGGTGAGGAAGCCAGCTTAGCCTACTGTGGGGTGAGGGTGTCAGCCTGGAGCTGCAGCTGAGGCACCAGACAGAGGCCACGTGGGAGCACCAGGCCGGGCCAGCCTCCCGCAGCTGCAGGGGGGAGCCCAGATAACACAGAGCAGGGGAGGGGCTCCACCATCCCACAGAAGAGGAGAAATATTTCGTCGTTTCCAGCCACGAAGTTGTGGGCCAGTTCATGTATGCAGCAAAAGCTCAATGACACCCAGCCCGAGGCTGCCTGCCTCCGATTTTTTTCACGAGGAGGAAACTTCCTCTGGTTGCTGCCGTCACTGTTATGGGTCCCAATGTCCCTGTGGGCAGGAGATCGTGCTGGGAGGGATACCTCAGTGTCCAGGGTGATTCTCTCCTGCAGCTGATGGACCTGCTGAGCCGGTTTTTTTTTTTTTTTACATCGGTTGCCATGACAATAAGGGACTCCATTTCCTTTAAAGAGGTTGGTCTCATGGGCAATTAGATTCTGGCCATCCCCATTACTTAATTCATCTGTCTAATCTGAAACCACAACCCCCGCCCCCCCAACACACACGCACATACTCCCTGCCTTGCCCACCCTCTGCCCTGGAGGTCAAAGCCGACTTCCTTCCCTAATCTCCTTAGAGCCTAATTGAATTCTGAAGCCGTCTGCCCAGGCCGCCACTGAGAGAGAGAGAGAGATTTAGAGGCTTCCCTTCGGGTTCTGCTTGTCTCTCTCCCCAGGCTCTGGGGGACGGCAGCCCTGGAGTCGAGTTAGACAGGGGACGGTGAGCTTCTCCGGCTCCGAGCCTCAGTTTTTCTGATCTGCAAATGAAAACTGTGTTCTGCCCCCGTCAGGTGTTGGGAGACCCCTGAGGTAACGTCTACAGGCACCTTGCAGTTCTCAGCCCTGCACCCCCTGCTCTAAGGCCCCACGTGACTTCCCAGAGCACGGGCAATAAAATCGTGGATGCCCACCGTGGCCTCCAGGCCCGCCTTGAGCTCGACCTCCTCGGCCAGCACCGGTGACCCTGGCCTCATGCTGTTCCTCGCAGCCCAATGTCTTCCCACCTCAGGGCCTTTGCCCTTGCTCTTCCCTCCGCCGGGGATGCTCTCCCCTCAGCTCTGCCATGGCTGGCTCCTTCCTACCCTTGAGGTCTTATTTTGAAAGTCATCTTCTCTGATCCTATTATCAAAAGAGCCAACCCCTTTCCTCTTATCCCTACTGATCAAAGGACACACACACACAAAAAAAACTTTAATAGTTAAAGGGTAACTTCAGTAAAAAGTGAAACTCTTGGTTGCGAGCTTTGGCCCACAGAAAAACCCGAACTCAGGTGTTTACAGCAGATTTATCTAGAATTGCCAAAGCACGGAAGCAACCAAGATGTAGGTGAGTGGGTGAGTAAGTTGTGGTGCCATCAGACAACAGAGGAGTACTCAGCACTAAAGAGAAATGATCTGGTCACGAAAAGACACGGAGGAAGGGTAAAGGCATTGCTAAGTGAGAGAAGCCGATCCGAAAAGTATACATACTGTATATTATACATACTATATGTACCATGCACTATAATTCAACTATATGACGTTCTGGAAAAGGCTCAACTATGGAGACAGTAGAAGAACAGTGGGCACCAAAGGGTGGAGGAGGGGACGCCGGGGAGGTGAACAGGTGGAGCACAGGGGAGTTTTAGGGAGTGAAACTATTGTTCTATAGGGTACCTCAGTGGTGGATACATGTCCTGACCTTTGTAAAAATCCGTGGAATCTGCAGCACAAAGAGCGAACCCAAATAATAATGCATCGGCATCTGGCTCGTCGGCTACGACAAGCGCGTCCCTGCTAACGCAAGACGTTAAACAGCGAACACCGCAGGTACTGGGGGAGGTGAAGTGGCAGATGGGAACTCTGCACTGACGCTCAGTTTCCCTATAAACTTAAACTAAAAAGAAAGCTCATTCGTGTTTTAAAAATGAAAGCTCTTACAGCATTTAACGTCTATAAAGTTCAAATGGGGTTTTCCCGGTTCACTGCTGTCTCATCCTCTCGGGCGCGGGGTCCAGGAGAGCGGGCAGCTGGCCTGGGCGTCCCCACGAGGAATGAACGAGCGAGCCAGTGAGTCGGGTGACAGCTCAGGGCTCGGTGCAGAGCAGCACTCGTTACATGGACGCCCGGGGTATAACCGCGCCACCGTCACGCCGACGACCCGTGCGTCACAAAGCCATGATCTGAGGTTACCTACCTCAGCTGTCAGTGACTACTGCTTCTCGGGTGATGCTGGCCCTGCTTTGAGCCCACCCCACCCCCACCCCGGCCCCCACCGGAACCCCAGAGGGAGAAAAGTCAACATGCTCTTTGAAGCCTTCTGATTGTATCAGAGAGAGAGGCTCCATCTGATGCTAGAGTCTTGAACAGCTGACACTTGCAAAACTTCCTTGTCTTCTGTCTCTGGCCGACTTTGGCCCAGGGCTGCCTCTCGTAATAGTATTCCTTAAATTCATTGTTCCGCCCCTTCTGTTGACAGAATAAAATACTGGCTTCCCGATTAGGGTAGTGACATGAAGTTTTCTTCCTTCGTCAACTAACTCACAGAAGTTTAAAAAAAAATAAGTTGAATTAGAGACAAACATTAGGTACAGGGTCGCGATGATAGCGTGTCTATGACAGGTGGTGGGTGGATGTCTGATGCTGGAGGAACGCGACCAGGTGAATTCTGAAGGTGTTTTCAGCAAGGACTGGTGGTGACCCTCTGGTTCGTTTAAGCAGATTGGCTGAAACGCACATATCCCGGGGTTATATACAACAGTGGTACGATAATAATAATAGCATGAGCAACTCAAACGTCTATCTCCTAGGAAGGGGGACCGTATAATTTTTCACTCAGGACTCTTTCAAAAGTGAAAGAGGGGCTAGGATGACGCCAGAGCAAAGGCACCATCTTGGGAATGTTCCACGCAGATGGGGGTGTTCAGTCCCTCTACCCATCGGGAAATGCTTGGGTAAATGATGGTATATCCAGTTTGTGAACTACTGTGATTGTGTAGATTTAGAAATGGCACTTAGGAAGAACGTATAAAAGATGCTTAAAACATAGAGTGTGAGGGGGCGCCTAGGTGGCCCAGTCGTTGAGCGTCTGCCTTCGGCTCAGGGCGTGATCCTGGCGTTATGGGATCGAGCCCCGCATCAGGCTCCTCCGCTGGGAGCCTGCTTCTTCCTCTCCCACTCCCCCTGCTTGTGTTCCCTCTCTCGCTGGCTGTCTATCTCTGTCAAATAAATAAATAAAATCTTAAAAAAAAAAAAACAGAGTGTGAAATGAGGACAGCATGTCATCCGAATTCAGAAACAAGCAGAGAAGCTGCCCTGCGAGGAGGTGCGATGAAACATTAATCCGGCTCTCTCTAAGGATCAAGGTGGTCTTGTTTTCTTTGCTGTAGGTTTATATATATGTATTTGTGCCTCACCTTGTTCCAGAAAGCTCTGATTCAGCACACCTGACCATGGCACTTTGTCGCTTGAAATCCTCCGCTTGCTTCCCTTGTTCTTGAAATAGAGCCATCGCAACATGGCCTACAGGTCTTGCGTGATCGAGCTCCCTCTCAGTGTCCCGGCATGGCCACCGTGGCTCTCCTCCAGATGCTCACCCACACAGTGCTCCTTCCACCTCTGGACCTCTGCCCTTGCTGACTTTCTCCCGAAAACCTGCCCTACACTCACCTGCACTTACACCTAGCCGACTCCTGCTCCTCAGCTTGGGGGTAGGGCCGAGCACGGCTTCATGTAGCCCTCTGGGCACTGCCATCGGGCCAGGCCCCTGTTCTCTGCATCTGAGCTCCCTTTGTAACACCCTCCTCCCCTGAGCAACTTCTCGTGTGCTCCTCACAGTTATTTGCCCCATCAGGTCTTCTCTGCTGAACTGGAAACTTCTTCCGGGCAAAGGTCACGCTGGTTTTGCCCCTCACTGTGCCTGGCTGGGCCCGGGATGAAGGCTCAGCAAACGTCTGATACCTGAAACCCGACTCTTGGTTCATTTCCCAGGAGCCTTCTTGATACTTTTCTGACTTTGTCAAAGTCTCTAAATGGGCAAGAGACGCTGTCGTAATCTGCAAAATCAATAAGGAAATTGAACAGCAACATTCTCCAGGGCATTAAAATGCAATCTGATTTGTAAAAACTTGATTTATACACTTTCTAATGATGCATCTTTTATGTAAAGCAAGTCCCAATTCAGGGACTTTCCTCCCCCAAAGCTCAAAGCTCAAACCAGCAAGGCAGCATTTTTCAAAGCTGAGTTGGGGCACGGCAGGAGGAGTTCGCTGCCAGCTGTCTTCTGCCGTCTGGTTTCTTAAGTGCCATCCACCAGCACTGTGGGCAGAGTCCTGAGAGCTCGCCTCTGCCTGCCGTGGCCCTGGTGCCCTTCGCTGCCTGTTAAGAAGAGAATATAGTGCCTGGGGCCTCGATCCCAAGAGAGAAAAGTTTCTGCATCATTCCTGCATCTCTCATGTTCACTTCGGAGGGTACTGTTCGCTCACAGGACCACAGAATGACCCCCATGCTCCCTGCAGCTCTGCAGCTGGCCTGATCCTTCTGAATTTTTATGTCGGATAATGTCTCTCCTGTGCTTAAGACCCTGCAATGCTCGCATCTCACTCCCAGCAAAAGTCAAGGTCTTTCCCATGCCCCTAAGTTGGGCAACGAGATGTTCTATTACCCAAAACAGGCACTTTGAGGGTAAAAGAGGCGTTAGCGATTCCACGGGTAATGGTGTACCCCGGGCGGTGCCTAGTCCTGGGGGCCCTCTGTGACCTGTCCTGTCTGCTTCTGCAGCCCGCCTCCTACCCTCTGCCCTCGCTCCTCCCCTTGGCTTTCTTGCTCCTCTCTACACGATGCACCCTCCTCTCGGCCTTTGCACCTGCTGATCCCTGCCTGGAATGCTCTCCCCAGACCCTACTCAGATACACTCAAGGCTTCCCTCTCCCCACCTCCTACACAACTCTGGCCAACTGTGCCCCCCAACCAGAGAGGCCTCTGGGACTCCCTGAGTAACTCCTCCCGTCTGCGCACACTCGCATCTCGTACCCTCTAATTTCTTCACGGCACTCATGACCCATCGGTTAATCTGTAGGTGATGGGTCTCCTCTCCCTAGAAACTGAGCCCCATGAAGTAGGGACTCTACTTGATCCCTGCCCCTATGCCAATGCAGGGTATACAACAGTGGCTCAATAAACGTTCATCAAGTGATCAGATGAATTCGGGTTGGGAGAGTACTAGCACCGATCACCCAAATTTGGGCCAACCACTGTCCCTGTGTCTTCTTATGTGACCCCCACTACCTGCCAGGGCAGAAATCATCACCCCCATTGTCAGACAAGGAAACTGAGGGTCATTTGCTTTGTTCACCGTTTATTGACTCGATGCTTGACACAGAACAAGTGTAATGTGTCAGCTCTGGAAAGGACGAAAGCCCTTACGATATTATCCATTTTACATTTTTCGTGTCACAAAAGAGAAAACCGTGTCCTGGAGAATTCAAAGCCCACTCCCATGACCAGTTAGCAGAGCCTGGCCACACTCAGGTGCCTAGGTCCCCAGACTCTCAGTCCAGTGCTCCTTCTCCAAGTCCAAACCCCGCATGGATCTTCCCGGGGACAGGAAAGCACTCCCAAATTACACAGACAGCAGGGCAGGCCCTTTAGGAGCCATGCTGATGTAACAGGGAGTTTAAGAACGAGCTAGGTGGGCATTTTCCGATGGCAAACTTCACGTCAAAAGCGATGAAGAATGAGGGGAGTCCTGGGGACAAAGAATAATGGGGCTTGGCTTAAGTTAGACAGAGACAAGACAAATAGGGTGGGAGTGCAACTTACGTGCAAATTTACATATCAGAAGAATAATTATAAATTTTTGTTATAAACCTCCACAGCTACAATGGGAGTCCACATGGACCCAGCACATGAATCAAGAATGCCGAAATGACATCTATTAGGCAACCATTGTTCCCAGCACTGTCGCGGGGATTTTTGTTGTCTTCACTTGGGGGCCCTTAATTAATAGACAAGCACCATCGCTGGGCCTGTTTGTGTGAAGGGCTTGGAGCTGGGGGTGGGGGAGGGGTGATCCAAATCCGAGAGATCATTACGATTGTCATGATCATTATAACAAGACTTCCCTCGCTGCCGAGGGTGTAAGGCGTTGTCGTGGAAACGGCGTGCTTATTAGTAACACGCTCTTCTAAGGTTACCGGGATGTTGGCATCCCTTAACCAAGGGCTGCTCTGTGATTGCTGCACTGTGGCCTTGGTGACATGGACAAAGAATCAGGACTCCGCAGGGTCTGTGATATTTTTGTTCCAATCCTTCCTTCTGGCTTGCTTTCCGTCCCTCAAACAGCTCCCAAAAAAGTGATCACCCCTCTGGGGGGCTGGCAATGTTTTATATTCTGATGGGAGTGGTGGTCACAGGGGTGTATATATGGGTAAGAGCCCATTGAGCTGCACACTTCAGATTAAGGACACTCGACAGCACGTATGTTACAAAGCCACAGAAAACAATTCTTTTTTTTTTAATTTCATCCTTCTCTTACCATCAGGAGAATTTTGTTCTTTCAACAGGTGTGGAAAGACATCTGGAATACCGTCATCAGAGACACCACCCTTCGGGATGGGGCAGCACCTCGTGTCATACTCCTCTTTCTGCCAGATGCACGGGAGAGTTCCCGTGACCAAACCCTGGCCTCCCTCGAGCAAAGTCAGGGTTTTCCTCCCCAGTTGACAGATTGAAAACTGAGGCTCAGGGGCGCCTGCGTGGCTCAGTCCGTTAAGCGTCTGACTCTTGGTTTCCACCCAGGTCATGATTTCCCTCTGTGCTCCAGGGGGGAGTCTGCTTCCCCTCTTTCCTTCCTCTGCCCCTCCCCCACTCATGCGCACTCTCTCTCTCTCTCTCTCTCTCACACACACACACACACACACACACACACACACACACACGTTCTCGCTCTCTGTCTCTCAAATAAATAAATAAATCTCAAAACAGAGCCAACAAGTGAGGCTCGGTGAACTGCAGTGGCCTGCCCAGAGCCACCCAGGAAAGTGGGATTTGCACCCCGGTCTCCGTGAGCCCTAGGCAGGTTCTTTCCACCGCACATGGCCATGCCTCGTTGACCAAGAGAAATGGGTCCAGAAAAGGGAGTCTAGAGTAATAGCATTCTGGAATCCATGGCATATGGGGAAAATGTAAAAACCAAAAAAAGAAGTGTCTCTTATTAAAAAAAAACAACCAAGATTTAGAAAGAAGTCACAAAATAGCGGTAAGAAAGTGATGTGTCTCATCAATGATGTTACGGTTTATCCTACTCAATACTTCTTTTAAAAAACTACTTACTTACATGGAAAAAAATGCCAAGTCAGATTTCTGTGGTCTCTTAAAGATCAAATCTGGCTACTCTGTGCCCATATTCCCCATGACATACACTCTCCAGTTTGCCCCAGTTCCCACCAGCTACTTTCACTCACCGGGGGGAGGGGCGTGAACATCTATAATTTGGTGGGCTGGCATTTATTCTTTCTCCTACTGGGAACCATGTTCCAATTGTCCTAAAAAGAATCCCCTCTTCCACTCCTAGTCCAACTACTTGGAGTTGTGTTGAATCGATCCCTGGCTGCCCATGTGGTTTAGTCCTGACCATCAGAGACTGACCTAGCTGGCCCTGTGTTTTCTATGAAGTCACTCAGAAAGCCGGTGGCCAAATGGGACCCGTGAGGTCTGGAGCCACTGAGACTCTTACACACCAGCCCTATGTAAAGACATCTCCTTGTTGCCATTTAATAAAGCATGTCACTGTAGTGAAAGACATTATGCCACCCACCCTCTAGAGAGTTCTTCACCTTTGTCTAGGAACATTTGTCCTTCTTGCCTTAGTAATCCACCATGGGAGATAGTCCCTGGGAGTCGGGGGGAGGGTCTTTCTTTTACAGAAGAAGAAACTAAGGGTCAGAGAGGTCAAATAACTCACCCAACATCACACAGATCTCAAATTTAGGGTGATAGCTTTCTCAAGTTTGTGCTCTTTCTGTTACCCTACACTTAGTGCTCTGGCATGAGTGTGTGTGTGTGTGTGTGTGTGTGTGTGTGTGTGTATTTTTCATTCCCCAGCACTCTTTTTGGCAAATGGTCTTTCCATGCTCTGGGGACTGAGGCGCACACATACACACCCCGAGTCATCACCATCTTTCTTTTATTTATTGCACTGGAGTAGGAAATAACACAGGCCTGTTAAGGAATAAGCAAATTCTGGGTTAATTGCATAAGTGGGATTTTTTTAAAAGCACATGACGTAACCCTACAACAATCCATACATGTCAGAACATCATGAGGGACCTGGGAGTTGCGCAGGAAGAGGTATGCTCAGCAGCATTGTAGGCGAATTAACTGAACTCAAGACCCTTTCCTCTCTTATCCAGCCCACCCTCCTGGACCCACAAACCAAACCATAGTGCCTAGGGGTGCGTGAGCAAGAGCAACAGAGAGAGAGAAGACTTTGATTGAAACCAAGGCATTGGGAAGTCTCTGCCTCCGATTCTGGGTTATTTGAATCAAGGGAATTCATTTGGCCTCAAGCACTTAATCACTTCATGCCTCTTTCTGGTTTTATTCTGAGAAATCAAGAGGAAAGAATCATCACAGGGGTCGAAGAAGGACTGTCTGTCTTTCTAGCTGTTGCTTCTGGATTCCCTTACCCAATGCCCAATGCATATGTTTGGCCAGATGGCTAAGACTCTTGGCGGCCAATTCAGCTGCTCAAGAACATGGTTGTGCTTAACCTCATCGACTTGACTCAGCTGCAGTTCATCCTGGGGTAGGAGTGGGATGCCGATCTGTTTAATTAGTTTAATGAGGGCTGAGGGAACTGGTCCACATTTTGAGTTTGCTGCACAGAGCAAATTGGTTTGTCTTGCTCCCTCTCTGATCATTTCAGTATTCAGAGGGAGAACTGCTCTCATCACCATTTTGGAAGGCGTTTTCACGCCCTTTGTCTCCTGATGAGTTGGGTGCTATCCAAGGTACCAACATGAACTAGAGTCCAGGAACTCGGGTCCTCTAGAGGTGTGTTTCTAAATGATGAGAACACAGAGAACACAACTGAACACATGCCCCCTGGAGGACTGAACTCTCTAGTGCAGGGCTTTCTGCTCCAATAAAATTTACTGTTTGAGCGTTTTACCTAAAGCATGGTCTCCGAAGTGGTGAGCACAAGAAGGTCCTTTAAGGTTTGGGATAAAGTGTTAAGATTTCTATTTGTTTCTTTATCTTGTTTTGCTATTTATCTAGAAGGACAAAGAACAAGTCAGTCTGGATTCTTGGAACTGGAGAATCACATTAATGGGGGGGATTAGGGGTTAATAGCGAAAGCTGCTGTTGGCAGCAGTTTCAATGTTCTAGAGTCGGAACCAAGCACTGAGCCTCCTGAAGAGGGGAACGTCCATCCTTCCTCCTCGCTGACCCCAGACAAACACTGCACCCCAGGCAGAAAAGGCGCAGGCCAGGTTTGGATGTTTTGCCGACAAGGCTGAACTGAGCATGGGGACAGGGGGTATAAGGTAGGATGAACGAGGGCACTCCAATCCGGAAGGGTGTCAGGGGGAGCTCCTGACTCAACTCCATGATGGGGAGGGGTTTACCCATCAAGAAGCTCTCCGGAGTAGGCATTGGGGTCTTCCTGAGACCGAGTTACCACCTTGAACTGGCGTCGGAGAAAACCTCCATAGCGTTTCTGGTTGTCCCATTTGAGCTTGGGACGGATGCGCCTCAGGAAGCCCCCATAGCGTTTGTACAGGTCCTCGTGGCCCACCCCATCCCCAGCCCCAGCCCCAGCCCCCTCCCCAGCCACCTCGGAGCTTCTCTTGGGGTATTTGCGCAAGAAGCCCCCGTAGCGTTTGACCTGCTCTTTGCCGTCCTCCTCATTGGAATCCAATGCCCCGGCCTCCATGGCATCATCGTTCAGCTGTGTGTCCCCCAACAGTTCAGACTCCTCTCCCTCCCCCAACCTGCCAGAGAGACCCCTGAGCTTCTCCACCAGGCTCCTGCTCAGGGCATTCTCCTCTGCTGGGGTGCTGAGGAGAAATCTGGTTTTCTCGAGCTCCTTTGGGAAGGGCCCAGAGCGCTTGGCCAGCTCCCTATAGGGCTCCTCCAAAGCGGCCTTGGTCTCCAAGTCTTCTTTGCCGTTGAGCCCAAAGGTGAAGGGGGTGAAAAAAGACAGAAGGCCTTGGCATCTCTCCCACTCCTCAGCCGGCAGCAGAGCAGACTGGCATTCCAGGGAACAAATCTGTAAAACCCCAAAAAAGACCAGAGTGGTAACGTCACCCCCGTCAAACTGCCAAGCCCCATGCACTCCCCCGCCCCAGAGAGTCCCTTGTCCAATGGCAGAAAATCAAAAGTCGCTGCTGTGACCAAACCCCAGGCTTCCCACATTGATGCTCCCAGGGGTGCATGAAGATAGGGGACTGGGCGCCTGCGTGCAAGACGCGGAAAGTGACGTGGAGAGGTGGAACGGCTTTCCCGGGGAAACGTGGCCATGGAAGGCAATGCCAACCTCCCAGGTAAGATCTCCCCAGAGCGCTCTGTGCGCTCACTTGTCCTCCGCAGCTCCTGACTCCAGACGGAGTACTTGGTTCTCCCCTTCCGGGTGTGAAGGATGTTCGTGCCACGTTATAGAGAGACATGGAAGCCATGCAGGATGGTGGAGAGAACACATGTGAGGGGTCTGAGGGCTCATCAAACTCGGGGGACAAAAGTATCTCCTTCATAGGAGTGCTGGGGGAACTAGAACATGATCATGATGGTGGTCATGAGGAGGACAGTGACAACACTGGACAGCTCTGGAACTTGGACCTGGGCAGGCTCATGCCACAGCCCTCGTGCCTAATCACTGTGCGCCCCTGTGATCGTGTGCGGGGAGCAGCCCCCACGCCGCGTGCCTCTCGATGAAGAGCCCCTAGAACCACGTGTTCAGTACTTCGCGTTGTTATCTCATACAATCACGCCCATTTTGCAGATGTGGAAACTGAAGAGGGAGAGGTTCCAGGGTTTCGGAGGGAGAAAGCGGCAGAACCAAAGCCTGCACTCTGTCTGCCACACTCTTGGGACCTTCACTCTCACCTGTCTGCTGTCAAGGGAGAGACACGTGGGGGAGTTTGATTCAAAGCAAAGCCAACAAGGCCAGGCCAAGAGACGCTAAGACCCAGGAGAAGGGTCAAGGCTCGGATCCTGTCAACCAAATCCTGGCATTTAGTAGTGGTGGAAAGAGTTCCTTCCATGGGAGTGGCTAGACTGGGAGGCGCCCAGCAGCCTGGTGGGACGAGGCCCTGGAAAGTTACCATAAGGCTGCCCACCCCCAAAGCCAGCGCGGCCTCCTTGATGACCCTCCTTGTTGCCAGGTGTCAGGCTCCTTGGAAACCTGAGTGTCCATCCCAGACAGGAGTGAGCCAGTGGTGGTGAGGTCTGAGGTGGGGAGGGAGGTGGGAAACTGCAGCCCCGGCTGCCCAGGCTGAGCCCAGGGCAGGATGTGCTTGGCACAGGGAGGACGAGTCTACCGGACAGACACCCAGCTGCCCAAACTCCACGCACAGATGGCCCCTTCTGCATAGAAGCCCAGGGCCTGGGCCTCCTGAAGCCTACCAGAGGGTTGATGGGCTTGGGCCCATCCTGGGTCTTCACAGCACACAAGGAGCACTGGGATAGGCAGTCCGCCGTGGCTGCGGGGAGCACAAGGAGGCAGGCAGCCAGCATGAGCCCCTGCCACGCCATGCCGTCTCCGCTCTTCCTGCTGGGGAGGGAGAAAGAGAAGAGAATGAATCTGTGTCAGTGTCCTGAGCCATCTCGCCAAGCCCTGCGGATGACACTGCCAGGCCAATATTCTCATTCCCATTTCACAGTCAGGAAAATAGAGGCCCCAGGAGACGCAGTGGGTGCCCAAGGCCAGGGGTCAAGGAAGGGAATTAATGTGCTGAGCACCTGCGACATGCCAGCAGCTTTCCCCCGTATTCACAGTCATCTGTACAACAGCCCCGGAGGCGGGCTATGCCATTTTCATCAGACAGATGGGGAAGTCGAGGCTCAAAGAGAGAGAGTGATTGCGAGCACAGCTAGGCAGTGGACAAGCCAGGACTGGGTCTGTCAGCTGTCAAAACCCACTTTGCCCATCTCCCCAAGGCCGAAGACACTTGGTATCTGCTCTCTCGGATTCTCTGAGACCTCATCACCTGCCTTTGGCCCCCACTCCTCAGCTTGTCTGCAGGCCAGTCCTTCCCACCTTGTAAGTTCTCTGGAATTTGCCTTTCTCACCCCAGCATTCTACTTTCCATGGCCATCATTCCACCTTCTCCGAGCTGGCCTCCCTGCCTCCAGTTCCTTCTTGGATCCCTCCCGCCTCCCCTAAAATGCCCTGCTCAGCATGGCAATTCTGCGGTCGGATCTGTTAGGCTGGGTCAGGCCTGGCCCTTTTTCTAAATGACAGCAACACCCTCCGTCTCATCCCTACACCCTAACACTTGGTCCCAACCATATCCAGCTACTTGCAATTCCCTTAATAAATGTAACAGGACCTGTCCCATCTCTGGGCCTTTGCATATGCTGTACCCTCTGCTGGAAAACCCTTCCTCTCCTCTTCTGTTACCTGCTAATTTAGGCCCTACATTAGATACCACTTCCTCCAGGCAGCTTTCCCTGATCTCCGAGGCTGGATAGGACGCTCCTCCTTTGTTTTTACCCTGAAACTTGTGCCTCCTCCATCAAAATACCCACTATTTGGTAATGAGCTGAGTCTTCAGGCTTTAGCTCCATGAAGGCAGGAGCTGTGTCTTGTTTCGTCTCTCTCTGTGCTCCTCAAAGCTGCCAAGCTTGCTCCTACCCCAGGATCTTTGCACTTTCCACCCTCCCCCTCCCCCCCGCAGGACTCTCAACCCAGAGCTTCACATGGCTTGCTCCTTCTTATAATTAGATCAAGTCAATGTCAAATCACCAGGGAGGCTTCCGCTGCCCCCTGTATTTAACGACACTTCCTGGTCCCTCTCCCGTCACCCTGCTTTGTTGGCACTAGGACGCTCACCATCTCGTAGGATCCTATGGCTTCAGGGTCTGTTTGCTGTTGTTCTGGTGAGCATGGTCCCCCCCACTGGAGTGTTAGCTCCTCCAGGGCACAGACGCTACCTGTTATGGTCACGGCTGTGACCCTGACCCGCCCACAGCACGTGCAGGCAGGAGTTCTTGCTTCACAAATAGTCTGTTACAAGCTCTTCCTCTCCTAATTCACTCCTTATAAACCAAATATCAAGACTCAATGCCACTCAAAAGGGAACACAGTACCGTTCTCCCAACTGGAAATGGGGAGTTCCCCTGAGACACCCCACTCCAGGCGGGAGGCTCCAGGCTCTTTCCAGCCTGGTCTTTGCAGCCGGACGCCTGTCACACGCTCCCTCCCGGACCCTGTCCTCCTTCCCTCCTCCAAGTCTCCCGTGCCTGCCTTTGCTGCAAACTCCCCTGTTTGGTCAGGGGATTTAGAGGATACCTCCCCATGGCCCCAGAGCCCCACACTGTAGCCCAGAGGAGGGTCTCCCCCTCGGAGCACACAGTAGGTACCCCCCCCCCGCCGCCCACCCCAGTATGCCTACTAAGATCCCAGCCAGCATTTACAGAGCCCTGCTGTGCTCCAGGCCTTGAACCGAGCCCCTAGGCCCATCATCCCATCTACTCCTCCCCAGTGAGGTGGACACTTCTGGCTCAGTGAATCGCCCAAGCCCTACAGCGAGCGGTGAGGCTGGGGCGCAAAGCTGTTCTGCTTGACTCCCGACACTTGTGCCCTTAATGACCACAATTTCCAGAGCAACTTTGATTCATTAACAGCTGAACCCTCCGTGAAACCCAGAGGACCCAATGCCTGGGGCCTTTGACTTGTACGTTGTTCTCAATCCGCCCACCAACTGTGGGAGGTGGCTAAAACCATCCCCACTTTATAGATGAGAAAACTGGTGCTCAGAGAGGCTTGGCAGATCTCCTGAGGTCACACAGCGATTGAAGGAGGGAACCTGGGCCTCTCTTGAGGTGGGGCAAGCTCTGCTCCCTGAAGCAGGGAGGCTCAGAGAAGAAAACCCAGGAAAGTGGACGTGGGTGCATCCCCCCTCTCTTGTCCGCCCTGGACATTCTCTCATGCTCTACCAGCCTCTGAGTGGGGCTTTGAGGTCCAGGAGAGTTAGCTGTGCCTCTTACGTGCAGATACAAAGCAGGCGGCTCGTGTTTTCTCCTTTATCAGCGATGGTGATGGCGGGGCTGGCCCCTTAGGAGATGAGCAGTGATTTACCTGCAGGGGAAGACGAGCCCACGCCAAACAACTCCCGGCCGGAGGCTTCCCACGCAGCCCGGCTGCCAAGGTAGGAGACCTGATTTGAGATCCTTTTTGTCCCAGGCAAAAATAGCATCAGCAGCCTTTCCTTTCATCCACTAACTTTATATTTAATAATAATCCTAGCTGATCAGATGGTTGTTAAGTACTCGTGACATTCTGAGCGATTCTCATGAATGAACTCCTTTCCACTCATCGTGACTCTCTGGGGTGGGTACTATTGTCATGCCCACTTTACAGATGGGGAAACTGAGTTAAAACACCTGCCAAGATTCTAGAGAAAGCGGCAAAGCTGGGATTTGCATCCCGGGGATGTGGCTCGAGCTCGCCTTCTTAACCACAGGGTACCGGCCAGGCTCCCCCAGTCCACCCCCTACCCCCACCGTCAGCCTCCAGCTTCTCCCTCCAGGGCCCCACTCAGCCTCCAATCTTGCCAGTCTGCCTGCACCCCTGCCCTGCCTCCCGGCTCACCACTGCCCTTGAGGGGAAGCCTGCCCCTTAGCCAGTTGCTCATGGGCTTTCCCACGAAGCGGAGGGGACGCTGACTAGTGCCCACTGCGTGCCGGGCCGTGCTGAGACCCACCTGCGTCTTAACCCAGCTGCGTCCTAACAACCCCATCAAACTGGGACTAATATCCTTTCCATTCTATAGGTGGGGAAATGGAAGCACAGAGCTTATGTTAACTGTCTAAGGGATCCCAGCAAATGCACAGCACCCAGACTGGCTGTGAGCTCTGTCTGATGTGGGCCTGACCACACCACCTGCAATTCCAAAATGAATATCCCATGTGCCCCATCTTCCAAACTTCATCCAAGGGGCTCCCTCTGCCTACACCTTTCTCACCCCACCCATCCACTCCCAGTTCCCTCTGACCTGGCTAACTCTGATTTGTTCTTCAAAACTCAGCCTCAGTTGCTTCCTCCAGGAAGTCTCCCTGGATTAGGCCCCTCCTCTGAGCTCCCACAGTCACCTATGCTGGCTCTATCACATAACTGCCTCTTGTTTTCTGATTGCCCTGTCGGGGTGGCAGCGGGGTGGGGGTGTGGGGGGAAGACTTCATCTCTGCAAGTGAAAGTCACTAAGGTGTGTGGTGTGTGTGAGGATGACAAGGAGGCCAGGGTGGACAAGGGGGCATGAGGCAGGAGACTGGGGTAGAAAAGCAGAGACCTGAGCTGTGGCCAGGTAGTGTGGGCTCCTGTAGGCCAAGGTGAGGAGTCTGCATTTCGCTCTAATGCTATGGGAAGACTAAGGCCGTCTGAGGACTGATGAATGAACAGATGAGTGAATGGTGTGCCCAGCGCAGCACACGGGGCTCCAGTGCGAAAGAGAGCTCCACCCACGTTTGTTGAGTGAATCCACAGGCCACCCCTGGACATCTGGGAAGCCTAGTTTGAATTTTTCTGGATCACAGCTCCGTGCCCCCAGAGAAACCTCACGGGGTCTGCAATTGTCTAAAACCAACACTGCTAAAGGAAATTCAGCGACTGTTATGGAAACCAGGGAGCCAGGGGAGGGGAGGGAAGAGGAAGTAAGAGAAGAGGGCAGACAGGAAGGGGAAGGGAGCTGACAAAGGAATGGGGGGGGGTGGGGAAAGGCAGAAGAAGGAACCAGGGCACATGCTGAATATTAGGGGCTTATTCTGAGGCTTTGATTTTTTTCCCTGACTTGCTCAAGGCGTGCTCAGAGCTGTGGTTCCTCGACCCTGGGAAAGGTCGAGTCCCTGTCTTCCAGCAAAGCCCCTCTCACCGCCCCACACACACACCCCCACGCCCCACTGTCATAGCCCTGGCTTCCTGGGTCTCAGTGGGTTTCTCAGGAAGAACTGGGGAGGGATGTTCATGGCATGGGGAGCGAGCAGAGGGCTGCCCAGAGAGGGTCAGGGTGGTGATGCGGGTCAGGCAGGGTCAAGTAGGGCTGAGGCCTCTGGCTTCCTCCTCCCCAGCCCGCCGCTCTCTCCCTGCACAAGACAAACATCCAGAGGCTACAGACCAGCTGCCTGCAGGACAAACTCAGCAAACAGGCACTAGGTGTTTTGACTTGCACAGGGATTGTTTTTTTAATTCTGTTGCCACCATTTTTTTAAATTGGGACATTTTTACATTGCAAAATCTTAATTTCCAACTTATCTTTAAAAATCAGAAGTTCTGGAGATGTTGGGCCCGTCTTGCAATGTGGCCACAGTCGCCCAAGGGATGCGCACAGCCTGGTCAGCACTGTCCCCACCCAGTGGTTTCCCTCATGTCTGCTGCTGAGCATCTGATGGACAGTTGACACTGCGGCCCCTGCATTGCCTCCTCCAACAACTTGGAGAAGCAGCATGGGTCAGAAAGGAGAGGGGCAACTCCAGTTCCTTCCTGACCCAGAAGCAGGATCACCAAATGCTTACTTACGCAGATTCAAATCCCGACCCACCCCTTAGCCCCAGTCTGGGAAAATGACTTAACTTTGTTGAGTCTCCGTTTCCTTGACCACATAGTGGGGCTAATAATTACACGTCAGGGGGTGGGTGTAGGAATTAAGTAAGAGATCATGCACAGAGCGCCTGGCTGAGTACCTGGCACATAGTAGGTGCTTTAAATAGAGGCGAATGAAGGCTCCGTTCAACTCTTAGGCTAAGGAGATGCGAAAAGAAGAAGGCACAAAGGAGTGATAACAAAGGCCTGAAACACAGTTGAAACTCCAAAGAACAAGTTGTTGAATGAATGAACAGCCACATTTGGAGGGCCTACCGTGTGCCAGGTGGGGCTGTGTGCTCCATATGCTTGGTCACATCAGTCCAATACAGCCACCACAGCTCAAGAGCCTGCTAGATGCCAGCCTACTCAGTGCATTCCCACTTTACACACACGATTCTAATCCTCACCACAACCTGGGGGCGAGTGTCTTTATACCCTCTGCACAGAGAAGACTGAGGCTGGGGGAGGAGAAGCTTGGCCAAGTTCGCTTGGCTTGTAAATGGGAGTTGGGCTTCTGACCAGATCTCCCTGGGTTAAAAGTGACTCTAATAAAGACACATCAGCCCTGAGAGTTTTCCCAAGCAATTCTATTTCCTCCCTATTCTAGGATAAACAAATTACTGGGCCATGCCAGATGGGTCCTTTCACCTTTGCTCAGGGGATTTGCTTGAAGCCGTACATCAGAGATGGCCCTGCCTGCTTGTCAACTCCAATCCAGAAAGAGCTGAGAAGAACCGGCACTTGGATGCTCACGGGGTGAGAGGTGGAAACAAGCCCACTTGGGGGGCGGAGGGCCAGCGTCAGTGCGCAGACCCCAGTGGAGAGCGAGCACGGCCCCTGGGGAAGGAGGGGCCCCATCCACAGACTGGGTGGGCCAGGGGGCCTCCCCACAGCCCTCCCAAAGAAAATCCCTCTTTACTCACAGGTCTCTGAAGGATTTCTCAGCCACTAGCTCGTGGGCTTTGTGACAGCACAGGGAGGGAAGCAGGGGCTGGTGGGGAGGAGGGGTGATTCTCCCCCACCAGGCAAGGAAATTTTGGACCCTCCAGCCTCCATGATCACGTGATCCAATTCCTTTGACTCCATCTCGTTCTCTCTATGAACACACCCTATTGTTTCTGTTTCTCTGGAGAACCCCGAGAACGTGTCCAACCCCCAGCCCATCTGCTCAGAGTGTTGAGACAGGGACTGGAAGCCCAGACATCCCAAAATAGAGACGAGCTGGTCTTTCACAGCCCAAGGGTGCCGACCCCCTGCTTTCATTAATCTTATCACCATTTTTCTAATTCTGATCATTTTCATCGTTTTGAAGCTGACTTCTTTGGGAAAAAACAGAGGGGAATCGCGCCCCTCCCCAAGCCTCGGCTTCTCACTTCTCGTCTGAAAGGGGCTGCGTCACCCCCTGCCCTGTGCCAGGGCTGCCCCAGCGACAGGGCCGGCACGCAGCAGTCCCCTCTCCTACCCAGGCCCCAGCGTTCCTTGAGAGGGAAGGGACTGCCTGCCCGCCCTCTCCTCTCCTCTCGGTGATATTTCTATATTGTAGTCAGAGGGCTCAGAGGAGCAGCAAGCATTAAAAAGCCAGCATGGAATAATAATGGCTTGATTTAACATCGCAATTATCTCTCCCAGCACTTTATCGCATATGATTATCCCTATTTGATAGAAGAGGAAATGGGAAAAGGTAGGAATGAAGTCACTTGTTTAAGGTCACATCATGAGTCAGGAGGGAAGTGGAGACAGAGCCGGGGCCTCCCACACCCAGGCGGTGACTCGCACTGAGGAGATGGCGTTTCAATGACCCTCCAACAACCCACTTCAGGGCGGCCGAGGGGCGCTACGCTGTTGCTCCAGGCCAGGCCCATGGCCTCCCGTGGCCTCCCGTGGCAGGTGCCACTGTTATAGGCTCAGGTAGGAAGGGTGAGGACCAAGGGACCGAGCGCCCCAGGGTCCCCAGGGCTTGCACAGCCGAGCTGGGGTTCTCTGAGTCCGTAGTGTCGCTGCTTAAGGCATAGCTACGGGGCCAAACTCGCTTTCACCTCCCTTATTGCATGTTCGCCCCCAGCAGACTCCAGGAAGCTGGCACGATGAGCCCCATTTCCCAGATGGGGAAAGAGAGTCCCAGACAGGCAAGGTCACCAGGTCGAGGCCGACAGGCAAGGACATAGCAGAAGCAGCTTGAAAGTCAGTCTGCAGCTCCAGCCACAAAGCATCCCTGAGGTGTGGGGTCACGTGAAATGTCCAGCGGACCCTCCCACGGAACCCTCACCTTCCTGAAGACGAGACCGTTTCTGGAGTTCTACCCCACCCGAGAACATGTAAAGTTCACCCTTGTGGGTCTCCAGGGGCTGGCAAAGGGCGACCCGGAAAAGTGGAGGGCAGTGTTCCTGTGAGGCCTTTAGGGTCATTAACAAAGAATGATTATCCCCTGGGGAGAAAGGGGGACCCGGGTCTCGGATCTCAGATGAAAAGTGAACCCACCGTGTAGTCCGGCAAGAATCAAAGCACAGAACGTGGGATGGGGGCCCACGCCGAGGGCCAACCCTCGCTCCTGGGCCATTTGCTGTTCAAGGACCAGAGTGAAACAGGGCCCTGTACTCTGTGGTCATGGGACGGGGGGTTATTAATTTTGTTTTTAAAAGAATGATTTTTAAAAGCAGGAGTCACATGAAACCCCCGTCCTTTGTTACTTGATACAATTAAAGGATGGGGAGAAAGGCAAAGGAGGATGGGCAGAGAGAGATGGGGGTAGAGATGCAGCAAGAGAGACAGAGACAGACAGGGAGACAGAGACAGAGAGAGGCGCACGCACCAAAAAGAGTGAGACTCTTGCGTACAAAGAGATAAAGACACCAGAGAAGCAGAGAGATGACGGAGAACAGAGCGGGAGAGGTGACGGGACGAGAGGCGGAAGGTACAGGAGGAGTAGAGCAGGGGTGGAGGGGGGTGGGAAGGAGGAGGGGAGGAAACAGAACCAGACCGGGAAGGCAGGGCGGGAAGTGGACCTCCTGTGTCATCACAAACACCAATTCCTCCACCCGCCAGTGGACCAGCGAGCCGGCCACATAATAACTGCTCACTAAACTCTTCTCAGCTTAAACCGAACTGTCCAATAATAGGTCAAAGAGCCAAATGACGGTGGACAAATATGGTGAACGAGCCTGGAGCCTCCCACTTCGACCAGGGGGACAGCTCGATGGCCCCAGAGAGAAGCCTCCCAAGCCCATGGCTTGCCTCGTGGATCTGGGCCATTTACCCTCCTGCCAGGAGCATCAATCTGGATCTGGGGGGCAGGGATTAATGAGGCCCAACATCAAAGGACCCAGGACCCCTCTCCATCTCCAGGGCCCGATCCTGGGCTGAGTGTCTCCAGAAATATTTACTGCCCGCCACAATGGCCAGCCCTGTCTCAGTGAAATCGTTTTAGCCCTTTGTCAGACGCAGTGAGATTAACCAACATTTATGGGCTGAAATGAGCGAAAACGGTGAGAGAAATCAGCTAGCTGACTGCACTTTCTCAGACACGCGTTGAAATCAAACCACCAACTATTGATCCTGCTCAGAATGATGGAAGACATCTAATAAATACAACAATTGTGCAAGAATGGCCCGAGGAGGTGGGCAATGGGGGGGGGCTAGGGAGGATCGGAGGTAGGCAATGGGGGGGGCTAGGGAGGATCGGAGGTAGGCAATGGGGGGGCTAGGGAGGATCGGAGGTAGGCAATGGGGGAGCTAGGGAGGATCGGAGGTAGGCAATGGGGGGGGGCTAGGGAGGATTGGTCTGGAAGAGACTTCATGATCCCGAGGCAACAGATGAAGAAATGGTCTTCTGTTGGTGCGGAGAGGATGGGATTGGGAGGGGAGGGGAGGGCCAGCCCTGCAAACTGAAATACTAGACGTATTTCCCGGACACAGGGCGCGGCTCGATGGTGTGGCGTGATGAAAGGTCTTACACCAGACTGAGGGGGAAGAGGTCCAACTCTGCCACCTTGGACAGTGAGAACTTGAGCAGTCACTCGAGCATTTATTGAGTACCTACTGAATGCCAGGCATATTACAGTATCCCATGGGAGTCTCACCATATCCTTCGGAGGTGAATACTATTATCCATACTGTGTGGGTAAGGAAATGAACACTCGCCTACTGTCCCCAAATCACACAGCAAACGAGTGGTGAGACCTGGGATTTGAACCCAGATCTGGGTATGGTGAGACACACATTGAGACAATATATGGACCATTCCTGGCTCCCAGGAGTTATCTCAAGACCCTAACCCCTTTCCATTTGCTTTATGGTGACCGCAAATTTCTCAAAGAGCCCCCAAGCCAGTCCCTTTGCCTGCTCTGCTAAAACAACCTGGGTTCCTCAGGAAGCAAGGCGACATCCCACTCCCAGCTGCCAGCAGAGACACAAGATTCGCCTGCCACCCATCACACCTCTACCTCTTCTGGGGCAAAGCAGTGGGCTTGAGATACCGTCAGCAAACGCAAACCTCCCCCAGGCAGCGCAGCTCACCCTTGGGCTGCTGCAACAGCTCCCCCACGCAGATCTCAAAGCCTGGAGATAAATGGCCTGCAAAAATAGAACAAAAGGCAAGGTAGAGTGGGACTGAGGGGAGGAAGAAAGGGGAAAAGAGAGGGAGATGTGGTGGTGGGAGGGGGAGGCCGGGGGTTGACATTCTGAAACATTTGCCATGGATCTTGACTGGAACGCCTGTCAAATTAGAAAGACTTGTATATTTTACCAACCCTTGGAAGAAAGATGGTAATGAAGACTTTCAGTCTGTGGGAAGGGAATTGAAATCAGATCCAATAACCTGAAGAGCTTGTTTCCCCTGGGAAGGTTGGAGGCTTAATTAAGGAATGTTTGTAAAGCTTGAAGAGATTCTAGATAAAAGATACCCGGGAAAAAGTACGAGGTCACAGAATTTACTATTCAACCTTCGTGTCGTCACCAGGCTTTTTTCTTTTTCCCCTTCTTTTCTTTTCTCTGAAGCTCATCAGCTTTTTTGCTAGAGTCAAACTTTGGGATTCTATAATACTTTCTTTGAACGAGGATATCTTTACCAGTGAGCAAATGGCTTTCCCATCTGAGCTTCTTCTTCCCTGCCCAACTTGGCTATAATTTACATGAAAGCAACAAGTCCTTTCAAAGTAAAATTGACAAGAAAAAGCCTGCTAAGCCTGAGTCTCCTGGCATGCTGTCACTCTCTTTCCCTATTCCCTCCCAACAAAATAGCCCCAAACTTCATTTCTGTGTAAATTATGTCAAAGGAAACCACTCAAGCCAGCACCCTGTCAGCAATTAAACGCGATCCAAAAAAGAATGAAAAGGGTGAACTTGGTTGTACATTGATGTACATGATACCTGGTAAATGCCAGAGCCCCGAATCTCATTAACGTCCCCCAGACCTTGTTCTCTAAGTCCGGTGAGAATCACTGACCTTTAAAACCACCCTGAGTGGCTCAACTCACCTCTTCCACCCAGGGCATCCCGTCCTCACGTGGTAAACATGTGTGCCGACGGCTGGGGGAGAAGACCCTGGAGCTAACACCAAGGGGTGGTCCTCTTGGGGGAGAAGAACCCACCTGTTTAAGCCGGGGCTGCACTGAGGGGGGTTCCGAAGAACCGTCCGTCTCACACAGACGGATCTGGCGTTCGTAAACTAGCCTCATAACTGTAACTATATCTGTCAGATTATCAGACCCAGACCTGAAATCCCCCAGCCCGAGCTCCTACCACCCCCAGGTCCAGAGGACCAGAAAAAAACAAAATATAATCAAAAGAGAGATTCCCGTGCCCCTCCGGATATTACCTGTGTTCTTCTTTGTCCCTGGGCAGCTTCTGGCCGAGCAGGTCGGAGGGTGGTGGCAGGTGGCTGGGTCAGGACTCAGGGGTCTCCCTGACTCTGGCTCGGAAGGAGGTGCCAAAGAGGCAGCTGTGAGCACCACCAAAGCCCCTTAGAATGGCAGTTCTGGTGCCTCGCCCCCCCTTTTATGGACTAGAGCCTCCCCCTGTCGCTCAGCCCTTGCTGAGCACAGGCTGCTGGGAGCCAATGGGGAAGTAGCTCAGAGCAGTCAGAGGAGCAGACCCCCGGGCCCTTCAACCCGAACTCCCTGGGCCCCACACAATAGGCTTCTCTTCGTGACAGGGGATGTGGAGGAGGAAGGCAGCCGTGCAGGGAGGGGGCTGGATCCTGGGTGTAGTGCCGTTTGTCACTTGAAATCCGGCCACTTCAGTCTTTGATGTGTTTCCAGGAGAGTGTCACAGGAAAAAAAGAGAGAGAGAGAGAGAGGTAGGGAAGGACAGAGACAGAAAGAGTTGGAGAAAGAGAGACCCAGAAAGAAAGAGACAGGCAGACAGAGAGATACAGAGACAGATGGAGACACAGAGAGAGATAGAGTCAGACAGATCTGGAGACAGACAGGGAGTCAGACAGATATGGAGACAGATGGGGGCACAGAGAGAGAAGCAGCAAAACAGAAGATTCAGAGAATCGGAAAGAGAAAGAGACCCTGTCAGAGAGATAGGGCGTGATACAGACGAGAACGAGTTGGAAAAACGGAGAGACGCGGAGTGCCAGAGATGGGGCCACCCAGAGAGACTGGGGGAGAACGGAGGGAGAGTCAGAGGGAGAGAGAGAAGGAAACCAAGAAAGAGGACAGGCTCTGAACCTACAGGGATCTAGAGACAGCAGAAGAGGCAGAGGGAAGCGACAAGAAGGGGAGGGCGGCCGGGGCCAGAGCCGTGCGCCTCGCCAGGTGCCGTGTGCCGTGCGGGCTCCGTGTGCGGCTGCTCATGCGTGTGCTGGAATGTTTCTGTGTGCACACTTGCCTGCACCCACTGTCGACTCTGGTACATGCCTGGGCTGGTGCCAGGCTCAACCAGCCCTGGCAGAAGCTCAGCCCTTCCCCGGCAGCCAGGAGCTGAGTTTACTTTCCTCTGGTGGCAACGCAAATGCATATCATGAAACCCCCTCAAATACGGGCTCCGATGCGCCTTTGCCTGCGCTCCGGGTGGGGGCATCCCTCCCTCCTGCGAGCCCTCGGCCCGTGCCAGCGGCAGCTTGAAGGCTGCACTCTCATGGCCACGAATACCTTCCAGAACATGGGTGGGGGGTGGTCTCTGAGTTTGGAAGAGAACATGCTTCTCCTCTCAGTCAACAGCAGACACGCGGTTTGCGGGGGGAGGCACGACTGTTTCGTAGGCTGGCAGGGGCTGCCCATTCCCTGGGCACCACGCTGTGCCAGGTGCTCGGCCAAAGCTGTCAGGTTGAATCCTCACCACCTGGCCAGGTAGTGACTGTTATCCCCATCTTGCAGGTGAGGGAAAAGAGGTTTCAGAGCTGAGAAACATCCCCAAAGACAAACAGCAAGTTAAGTCATCAAGCTAGCTAGGAACAGACACAGGCTTGTCTGACCCCAGAGTCCCCCACTCACTCCCTCAGCCCTCCTGGGTGCAAAGCCCCCAGTCTGCCAGTGCTGAGGGGTGGGGGCTCAGGGCTGCCCTCTCTGGGACTGTCTCCCGCCCCACCCCCCACGGTCCAAGGTAGGACAGGGCTGCAGCTCAGAATATTGGAGATATGGGTTTGCTTCCCAGCTCTGCCAGCTCACCGGTGGAGAGACCTTAGACAAGTTTCCAACTTCGGCTTTAGTTTGCTCATCTATAAAATGGGGATAACAGTCTCTAGCTCATCGGGCTCTTGGGGGGGTGAAACAGAGGGTGTGGGCAGCATTGCTTAACGCAGCCAACACTTAATGAGTGCTCCATCACCATCTGTCCTTGTGATTAATCCCATAGTTCCCACTCTGACGCACCAGCCTTCTCCGTTTTCCGGGCGCTGTCCTCTCCCTGCACCTGATTCATCACAATGAGGAAGATGGAAGGAGCCTACTACGTTCCACACACTTCCGCATGTTGCGCTCTGTCGTCACAACCAGCAGACGTGTGGCATGGACGCCCCAGCCCACAGAGAGGGAGGAGGAGTTGAGCCCAGTGCCTTGGGCCCCAGAGCTCAGCTCCTGCACACTCCTCTCCAGCCTGGAGATGACGTCTACCTCCTCCCTTTCAGAGAGGACTCTTCAGGATCCGAATTTGCCTTTCTGCTCCTCCCTGTTCGTGTTCTCGGGCAGCACGCGGGGTCTGAGAGGCAGGTGCGAGGACTTCAGATACCAGTGTGGAAGCCCCTGTCCCCGGTGTCCAATGGCCACTGTCCAGCCTCAGTGAGGGCTTGGCCACACGTCGGGCTGGCTTTCCGCTAGGGGACTCAGAGGACTTGGGTGGAGTCGGCTCACTGCCACCCCGGGAATCTGGGAGCCTGGGGCTGCAGCTGCTTCTTCCTCCCCAAGGCCAACTCCAACCCCGGTATCCCTCCAGCCTCCTGATTCTTTCCCTCCTGCTCAGCCTCCCCACCTCTACCTCCATAAGCTCTTGGTAATAACCTGGGAATAGACAAAGGCTCTAAGAGATGGGGCACAACAGCTCCCATTCCTGGGAGTCAGCAGGCGCCCGAATAGAGGAGTAGGGCCTCTCTCGGCCATTGTTGGTCATAAAGAGGAGTAAGGACAGACAGGGCAGAGACGCTGCAGATAATCCCGCTTTATGCCATCGGGGTTTGGCATCCCTCACCCCTGGGGCCTATCGGGAGCAGCAAGAACAAGTGGTTTACTCATCTGCTTTTCCTTTCCTTCCACGGCGTCCTTTACGCGCACGCGCAGGACAAGGCCGGGAACAGCTTTCTCCCACAGTCCTAGAGCAGCTGTGGTAAAGCTCACCCCTCCCCCCGGCTCAGCGATGCTCGGGGTCACGTCCCGACCCCGTGGGCAGCAGCACATGGGATGGGGAACCACAGCATCTCAGGCTCGCTTGGGCTCAAGCCCTGATAGTCCTTACTCACCGTGTGGCAACTGATGGGTCCCTCGCCTCTGTGGCCTCCTGAGTCAGCCGAAGATCGGAGGACAACGCTAGCTCCACGCAGGCGTCGGGACTAATTCCAAAGCTCTGTCATGCTCCCTTCCCTGCATGACGAGGCTCTCATTCAGATCTCGAAGTGGGCCAAAAGCAAACACTGAAGAGAAGAAAATATTTGCAGCAACCAGCCCTTGAATCATTCTGTTCGGAAGGAACAAGGAAGAACTTGGCAGAGGACAGACAAGCAGAGCCAGCATTTCTCAAGGCCTCCCCCCATGCCAGGCCCGGTGGAGAACCGTTCACAGTTAGTACCACGCCTGATTTTCCCAATAACCCTGCAGTTGGCTGCAGGTCGTACCCCTTTACAGATTGGGAACAGAGGCTGGGAGAGGGTAAGCCGTTGGCACGGAGCCGTGCAGGGGGTTCATGGCAGAGCACAGCCTGCAACCAGGCCGCTGGGTCCCAGGTGTGTGCCCCAGGCACGGGTCCTACTGCTTCCCAGCGTCTCTCCGCCCGCCCTGCTTCTGACTCATCTCGAAGCTCTGTGTATTTTCTCTCTTCACCTGTTGCACTGGGAACGAACATAGGAGCAGCTGACCTGGATCACTCCGGAGCACTTGGGTGGAATTCAGTCCCTGTCTCCAGCTGGCTTCCGGTCCCCTGGCTGCTCTCTGGCTGCCGCGTGCTGCCCCTGCCTGAGCCCAGTCTGCTCCTGGCTGCCACAGGAATAGGGACAAGCAAGTCAGAAGCTGGGCTTGAAGAGTCCCCCTGCTCAATCTCTCCATCTCTGTCTCCCCCTCTCCCCCTCCTCCTCTTTCCTACTTTCCTATCAAAATGCCACTGTGTGCCATTCTGTGCTTGGCCCTGGGAGAGAATATGCCACACCCAGCTTTGTCTCTTTGTGCTCATGGTCCGGGGGGTGGGGGGCGATGGAGGGGCAGGCAGTGCCCACCAGTGTGACAAGGACGAGGCTGGGAGGAGACCTGGAATTTGTAGGAACACAGAAGAGGGGCTCCCAACCCAGCCAGACGTAAGTTGGGGGGAGGTGGGGGGAGGGGAAGTTTTCCTGGAGGAAAGGAGAACTAAGTGAGAAATGATCACGAGTAGGAGTTGTCCAGGCAAAGGGGAGGAGAGGACATCCAGGCAGAGGGAACGGCTCAGGCAAAGGCCTAGAGGCAAGGAGAGTCGAGGAGGATGTCATCCACCAGAGGACTCGTGCTTGACTCCCCTCTTTCTCTCACCCCACATCCGATTCATCAGAGGTCTTCGTGGCCATGGCTCTGTCGCCCTGGGCCGGCCCCCACCACTTCTCCCCCGGCTCCTGCCTCCACCCCTTCCCCTACCTACTACTGGCTCCTCCGCAGACAGAAAGGTTCTTTTTAAAGTGTGCCTCCAGAGGTGCCTGGGTAGCTCAGCCCGTTAAGCGTCTGCCTTCAGCTCAGGTCATGATCTCAGGGTCCTGGGATCGAGCCCCACATCGGGCTCCCTGCTCAACAGAGAGTCTGCTTCTCCCTCTCCCTCTGCCCCCATTTGTGTGTGCTCTCTCTCTCTAATAGACAAATAAAATCTTTTTTAAAAATGTAAAAATAATAAAAATAAAAATGTACCTCCGATGGTGCTACACCCCTGTTTTAAACACCCCAGTGATTTTTACCGGCTTGAAAGAAGATCCGCGCTCCTCACTTGCAGGACCTGCTCTCGGCTGACCCGTCCCCGGTTCACTGCTTCCGTGCAGCAGCTGGAGCAGGCAAACTCGCAGAGGCAGACGGGAACAGAGATCACCAAGGGGCACGTTATTGCTTAAAGGGCACAGAGTTTATGTTTAGGGTGATGAAAACATTCTGGAAATAGACAGCAGTGGCGGGTGCACAACGTCATGAAGGAATTTAAGGCCGCTGAACTGGACACCATTAAATGGTTAAAAATGGAGGGGCAGGACAGGTGGAAGAAGGTGTCTGTTTTCCTAGGTGAGAAGAGTTCTCAGGGAACAATGGGGAGAAAGCAGTTGTTCTTCTAGCCAAGAGACACAGATCACTGCCAACAGCAGACTTGATGACCTGAAATTGGAGAGAATGTCCCACACCTGGAGCCTGCCCTTGACCTCCGCCAACAATCAAACAGGAGGTGAATGGTGGGAAACGGTTTTACCCAAATGAAAAGGAGAAAAACCTTCCATTTGCAATCACCCAAATCTTATCACAGCCGTTGTATCCAGTTTCCGTCGGGTGCTACACACGTCTCCTGAACCACCTCATTACCCCTCACCACCGTCTCTGGTGTAGAAACCATTAGGTCCACTGTACAGATGAGGGAGCTGAGCTCTGAGAAGTGCAGTCACTTGTCTAAGGCTGCACAGCCTGTAGGTAGTAGTAGAGCTGGGATATAAACCGCAGTCTGTCCGCCTGGAAAGCCGGGGCTCTGCGCTCAGCATGCTGTCTCTCAAAAGCCTCTGGTTCTTATTCCTCGGGAGCAGCCTGGGCACCGGGAGGAGGACAGATCTACCAAGGGATTCTGGATATGTGATCTGAAATGAGAGCCTTGGTGTGGGAGCTGGCCCTCATCATCCCGCAAGCTCCGTGAGGTCCATCACCCCTAATAATAGCTCTTAATGAGAAGTGAGTTTCTTTTTGCCAAAGGGGGAGATTAAATTGCTTTATTCTCAGTCTGTGAATCTCATAGTTTCACCTAAATCCTATTAAACCGGCAAGTTGCTACCTTTTCTGCATTCATTCCACACAACGCTCACGGAGTATCTGCCATAGCCCAGGTTCTCTGCTAACCACCCAGGGGTGCACCTGAGAAGACTCAGCCCCAGCCATCGGGCGATCACAGTGGGTGGGGATGATAGGAAGTAAACAGTTAATTTCAGTACCACGTGGAAAAGTCTGAGCCAGGGGTGACTGTGGGATCATAGAGGAGAGGTACCTAAGTCAGCCTAGCGGGTAAGGGCAGTCAACCGAGAGCTGAAGGCTGAGGCTGGGTTTTGAAGACTAAGTAGGAGTATGCCGTGCTGATGGGTCAAGGTTCAGTGCAGATGAAAGAAACTATCCCAAGCTTTCATCAACAAACAGAGATTTAATGTTGCAAGTTGGAGGTGGGGGGGCATCTGCTGGAGGACTAGACTGGTCATCTGGGGGCCCCCATAGAGCCCCAGCCCTGTGGCCCACATAGTCACAGCGGGAACAACCTGTTGAACCAGATGGATCCAAATTGTCGTTTTAGTGATGAGGGAAGTAGGGTCCGGAGAAGAGGTAGTGCTGTCAGAGCCATAAGCCGCCACATGGCCAGGCCTGGAACTTAGTTATTCCTGTTGTATCACACCTCTTCTGCCAGCTAGCCTCAGCCCCTCTCCTTCCTATCCTGGGGCTCATCCTGCCAGGGCTGGGGCTCGGCTTGCACTGGGGGTGGTGGCTGGTGCAGGCCAAGGACAGCCATCTGACGTGGTGGGAAAAGTTCAGGCCCTGGAGTCAGACAGACTTGAATTCTCTTCCTGGCCCCAGTCCTCCTAGCTGTGTGACCTTGGGAAAGTTACTTTACCTCTCTGAGCTCCAGTCGCCTCCTCTATGAAATGGACATAGCGGTAGCACAGAGTAGCGATGAAAACACAGCTAATGTATACGAAAAAGTACACAGTGGGTATCTCTAAATGGAGCTTGTTGACTAGTTCTATAATATCATTGTTAATTTATAAACTGCTGTTATTATTAATAGCAGCTCATCTTCCCCAGTTCAGGAGAAAAAAATTTTTGAAAAATGTCTTCTATTTCCTTCTCTTCTCCTACATCACAGCAGCATCAGAACACCTGCTCTCTAAGTGCTTCCTCCATCCTGGCCCACCTACATGTCAATTTCTAACCAAACATCCCCACCTGGAGGTCCTCAGACACTTACAGCCAGAGACCCACAAGAACCCTCAGGCCCACCCTCACGGATTCACAGCAAACACACAGTGATGCACACACATGGGTAAGAAGACACACACAAACACACTCACATACACAGACCCTCACCAGCACTTCAGACTCACACACAAACTCACAGAAACACAACCTCACCCAAGCGCACCCACAGCAACCACAGGCAAACATACCCTCCAACAGGCACACTGCACACCCTCACAGCTGGGGGACACATCGGGGATATTAAAAGTTGCAGGAAATGGAAGATGGGGAGCCTTGTTGTCAACTTCCCTTTGAATAACTAACGGGTCAGTGACCACGCAGTACTCCTCCTGGCCCTCGTGGAAAGCACTTTATCAGTCTAATTCCGAGTATGCAGCTTGGGTCCCATCTCTGATAAAATAATTAATTTTCCATTATAGCTTCTCCCTCTCTGAGTCATCCTTACAGGTCCCTGGAATAATAACACTTAAGGAGGAAACATTCTGAACACCCCAAATCCCTACAGAAAAGTTCAGCTTCCCCGGTGAAGCATTTATGAGGTGGGAAAGGTGCATAGAGTGACATGGTTTCCACATTTGAGAAAAGTAAGTGGGAGGGAATATCAGACAACTGCACAATGCAGATCAGCATTTAAATAAAATCCCCATGGGGCTCCTTGGCAGCATTAAATCACTCTGTGCTCCATGAAGGTATCATAGAACAGGCTCTCTCTTTTCTTCTGCTTTACCATTGAGAAAAGCAGTGTGGAGCAGTGGAAATATTCTGGAGTTTGATCGTGGGCTTGAGTTGAGCCATCATTTCTGGACTATATATAACTGGGCAAGTTGCTTACCTCTGAGTAATGGTTGTTTTATCAACAGAGTACAGTGATAAAGAACAAGGGCTCCCACATCATACGACCTGACCCTGCCCCAGACTAGCTGTGTGATTTTTTAGCAAGTTATTTAATTTCTCCCTGGGTTTCAATTTTCTTATCTATAAAATGGGAATAAAATGGCACTTACCTCATAGGTTTGTTGTAATTGTGAAACTAGTACATGTAAAATGCTTAAGAAAGTGCCTAGTAGGTATTTAGTGCTCAATGAATGTTAACTATTATCATTCTCACCGTTGCTACCATCCAACATTGTTGGGAGGATTAAGAGAGATTAAGAATAAGACTGTGCCCTATGGAAGGGGCAGAGATGTCTGGGGCTTACCATTATCAAAGTTGGGTCTAAATATCCAGGGGATTGGTCATTTTTCAAAAAAGCCAAACACGAGCTCAAGGCTTGAGATCCAAGAGCAGATTAGGACTGCAAATGGCTTTGGGGTCAGGCAGATTCAGGACTGGGTCCTATTTCCTCTCTATAAGCTTTCTGTGACCCTGGGGAAACCACTTAACTCTTCCAAGCTTCGGTTTCTCATTTGTCAAAAGAATAGACGTTACTCTGCCAACATCTCAAAGTTGCTGAGGATCCTGAAGCTACAAGGCAGGATGTATAAAATTCCTTTGCAACCTAAGACCAGTGAAGGAGGGACTCATCTTGTTGGGCAGGATTTATTTCAGGGACTTGGGAGTCTCCTAATGGGGGTGATAAGGAAACTCCAAACAACTCATGGAACCAATGTGAAAACTAAGTGAAATTCTTAGCAAAGATGCCTGAAATGTGAGCTGCTTTCCCTATGTTGTCTGGCAGGAAGTAGCCTATGCTGCTTTCCTCGGACTGAGCCTCAGTGGTGGGGGCTTCGAAAGCATCTGTTTCTAAGGCATAACCTACTCTAGACCCCTGCTATTCCTATCTCTCAAGAGGCCCTATAGGAGGACAGGTAAGTATCAGAGAGAAGTGGCTTTACCTCAGCCTTCTGCTATCTGGAGCTTCTTACTGGCCTTTGGATCTTCTGGCTCCCTCCAGTGATTCATTCCCTCTTTTCCCCAGGTCCTACACCTGAGACTTCCATTAGACAGTGGTCTTTGGGTGATACCAGGCACTCAAAAAATGTTGGCTGAATAAATAGTACATTTCTAACTCCCTCTGGCCTCTATTTATTAGATCATTAGCCATGGCAAGATCTATATAGGCAGGAGCTCTAATTAGCCTTGTATCTCTTGTGGCATCCAGAGTGTTGTGGTTTATCCACGGAAGGTGCAGCTACAACCGTCATTCTGTAAGTGTTTCCTCTATTCTGAGCACCTTGCTTTTCCTCCTCAAAACATGGGATCTGGTTTCTGTGTATTTATCCAACGCTTTCTAACGTCCCCTTTGATAAATCTGCTCCACTCACATTGACCTCTTCGCTGTTCCTTGAACATCTTTTTCCCACTCAAGACTTTTGCTCTTGTGTTCCCTCTGCCTGGAACACTGCCCTTCCCCAATATTTACATTTCGTATTCTTTCAACCAATTTACATCTATGCTCAGATTTCACCTCCTCAAAGAGGCCTCCCATGATCATCTTACCTAAGAAAAGAGTGTTCCTTTTCATTATCTTTCCTCTTGCCTGGAATTACACAACACATTCATTTGTATAGTTCATTGTTTCTCCCCCCACTGAAATGTAAGTTCCAGGAAGCCAGGGCCTTGACTTTCTTGTACTTGACTCTATCTGGAGCTCCTATAACAATGCCAGGCCATGGTAGGCACACAATAAATATTTATAGACTGAATGAATGAACAAACATTTTATCACATAAAACCCTGGTCAAAATGAATCCTTGGCCAATTGGAACACTCACCCAGCTCCAAACTATTAATCTCAGGTCTTGCCCCTCTCTGGTTTCCCTATGGCCAGCTCTGACTCAGAGCTTCCCATATTCCTGAGTGACAGACATGGGTGAAATCAACTGGGGGTGGGGGACACCTGTGACTGTTGCCTTTTACTTGTCCAGGAAGAGACTGGAAAAGGGACCACCAATTTTCAAACAGTGCTTTATAGGGACATGGGCTCCCAGGAACCACCCTCCCACCCATCTTAGAGATTATTACCCTGTGTAGTTATCAAAAAGAACACCTATCTACCTAATGTTCCCAGCTAGCAAGAAATGCCAAATGGGGACAGCTGGAAAAAGAAATACCAGCTTTGGATTCCAAGATATGGCAAAATGAAGATGTCACTAATAGCCAGTGAAAAGTTGGCTCATTCTTCCCCCCTCTCTATTCACTTCCCCTGGGCTCCATTTTCTGCCTCAGCACCTGCGCTGCCTCATGCCTAGTAGCAGGAATTTGCTTTTCAGCACCACGGACAGCAATCGGCTGGCAGCCGGGAAGGCAGAGGGAGCCAGAACTTGGTGCATATATGCAGCCAAACAAATATTTACTGAGCACATCCTGGGGCCAGGCACACTGGAGAATACAAAGATTTATGTGGTCTTGACCTTCAAATAACTTAATCCCTTCAAGTCATCAACATTCCTAGACTGATATAGCTGGGGCAAGGTCCTGAGCCTCCAGATACTTGAAAAGCTGGAGAATCAAAGGGAAAATGTTTTATTTTTCAACGATTGTTGAATTTCTGCCTGTGTGTTGGCACATGTCATCTAAGTTCCTCACTAGACTGCCACCCTCAAGGAGAACAGGTAATGCACCGTCCTATGTGTTGTTATATTCCAAATTCTCGGCACAGTTCCTGGCACATAGTAGACACTCAGCAGTCTTTAAATATGTATGTGGACAAAGGAACTCTTATAAAACCTTATTTTATACCTTGTCTTTTTACCCTTAGTTTACAGATGAGAAACCTGAGGCTCAGAGAACTGTCTTCTCATGACAGCTGTTAAGGGGCAGAGCTTGGATTAGAAACCAGGACCTTCTGATTTCATGCTATCATGCCAATCAGAGACACTTACTATGTGCTGGGTACTCTTAGAACCTAGAAAAAGTATTCACCATGGAAAGACTAGTTCTAACCTTAACATGACTGTAAGTAAATCACAACCTGAGTATATCATGTTTTTCTTTCTTGCATCAGTTTCCCCATATGTAAAATGAGGAGAGGAGGTTTGGATGGCTAAAGGCTCCCCTCCCCCTGCATCTGGTTTATAAGCTCCCCCAATCCGGGCCACTCCCATCCCCCAATTGAATCATGTATCCGTTGCAGTTGAGCAAGTGGACCAGCAGGGGGCGATATAAAATGAATTTAGAATCTCTTCCCCTGGCCTCTGCAGGGCGTCAAATGAGAAGTATATCGATATCCCAACAGACCTTGGGCTCCCTTTTCATCTTCCTGCTATAACCAGAACATGTGAGCAAGAAGTGCAGGCTCTTTTCTTTTTAGAGTGTAACAAATGAACTTCAACCTCTCTTGAGAAGTGAGTAAAGAGGCAGCCCCAGGACACAGAGACAGTGGAGTGAGGTTGTGGTGACTTATCGCCCAGGAACCCACTGGTTGAGTAACTTTGGACAAAGCCCTGAGCAAAGATAACTGTTTAAATGGCTGCAGCAGCGGAAAAATCAGTTTGGTTGATTGATGTCCTGGGTTTCTAGTTAGCGGGTGGCTTCCAGCCATGGCTCTGCCTCAGCTCCCAGAATTACTCCAATAAGTGATTTGCTCATCCCTAACTCTTCCTGGGAGGCAAGGGGGGAGGCTGAATCAGCTATCTCCCAGCCTGATTGGGATTTAATGGGGGCCAGTGGGTATTTGCACTGGGGGCAGCGTGGGGAGAGGAGAGGCAGATCCATCAGGCTTGGCAGAAGTATCTGGCTCCTGCCTGGGACCGCAGAGGAGAAAATAAAATCAGGAAAGAACTGATTGCAGAGTGAATGTCTTTCAGTTATTTGAAAAGGATGTGAATCAAATGTTTCATAAAGGCCGATTCTCTAACCTTATCTTAGTCATTGAAATGTAGATTGGCCAAGGAGGGTCTCCAGGTTGAAGAACAGTAATGGGGGATTGGGAGATTTTGTCAAGGAGACTGACTCAGTCAGAGTCATCTAGAATAATTGGAAAAGAGCAAGATCTACAATTGGCCAGACCTCAGTTCAGATCCTGACTCTGCCACTGACTACCTGTGGGACCTGGATCAAGTTGCTTCATCCTTTTGAAACTCAGTTTCCTCATCTGTAAAACAGAATAGTAATAATAGTACTCACTCTTTTGGCTGCCTATTTCTGCATAAGAAACCACATTAACACTTCGTGGCATAACAATACCACCATTTTATTACTCTCACGGATTCTTAGGTCAGGAGTTCAGACAGGACATAAGACTTATGGCTTGTCTCTGCTGCCTGAAGTCTGGGGCCTCAAATGGGAGAACCCAAATGATGGGGGTTAGAATAGCCTGGAGGTTTCTTCACTCATAGAGGCTTAGGCTGGGGTGACTAAAGGCTGAGTTCATCTGGAACAATGACTAGTGGCCTCTCTTGCATGGCATCCTCAGGGTGATGGCTCAGGACCCAAAGAGCTAGAGTTCCAGTTAACAGGCTGAAGCTGCATGACATTCTATGACCTAGCAACTTCTTGGAAATCATATAGAATCACTTTCTTTGCATTCTGTTTGTCAAAGCAGTCACAAATGCACCCAGATTAAGAGGAGGGGACAGAGACTCTACCTCTAAATGAAAAGAGTATCAGTTTGCAATCAAGTTTTGAAACCACCACCCCTACCGTGCATGGATGTTGTAACAATTAAATGCATGCCAAGTACTTGATACCAGCTACTTCTGTTTTCTCAGAGGATTGACTAGTTCATTGCGAGAGCTCTTCATTATTCTTAGATAAAAACTGTAAATCCCTACCATGGTGTACAAGGACCTGTATGGTCTGGACATAATTTCTTCTCCAGCCTAATTTTGCCTATTTCTTCTCTCAAATTCCTTGCCAGTTGCCTTCCTTCAGCAACTAAAAGGCATCATGCCCCCTCCCATTTTCTGTGTCCCTTTGCTCTGCTGCTTCCTCTGCCTGGAACAATTTTTCCCACTTCACTGCCTAGGAAAAAACACATATACCTTAGGTCACTGTTTCAGGGAAACCCTCCCTGATTCTTGAGACCTACACCAGCTCCCCTCTTTATATGCTCTTAGAGTGTGCAATGCTTTCCTTCAAAGCACTAATCACAATCGCAAGGTAATTATTTAATTAATAGTCATTTCTTGGGGTGCCTAAGTGGCTCAGTCGGTTGAGCATCTGACTCTTGATTTCAGCTCAGATCATGATCTCAGCATCATGGAATGGAGCCCCGTGTCAGGCTCCACACTCAGTGCAGAGTCTGCTTATCCCTCTCCCTCTGCTCCTCCCCCCCACCCCTCTCTCTCTCTCAAATAAATAAATAAATAAATTTAAAAAAAAAGCCATTTTTCCCCCATGCACAAACTGACCACCATCGTGTTAACTAATGGACAGGGACCTTGTGTCTCTTGTGTCCTCAGCATCTAGCAGAGAGACGGACATAAAGACTCAATAAACATTTGCTGAATAAATGAGCAGATGGGTTCTTGGACCTTCAAGGCTTTAGATGTGGGCTTGAATCACACTTACTAACAGTAATTAGTTCATACTAATCAGAAGATCTGATTGGCTTTGATGTCATCATGGGGCTTAGTGGGCTTCAGGGAAGAAGTTTCCAGTATTGAAGATGATAAACTTTTGAGGGTTGGTCTCTTGGAGAAGCCTTAAAGATTGCCATCTCTGATGTTACACCTAGCACCTTCTAAGACAGCATTGGAGAATTTTGAGGATTTCCAGCTGGATTTTACAAGGTGCAATAAGAATGTTTCAACGTTAACTCACTTGAGCTCAGCTTCTTTTCAGCCAAATGGTGCCAACACCACCGTAAGTATTAAACGAATAATTAAACCATAGAATTGTATACACAACACACACTGAGTACTAGACACTGCACCAGGCAGTAAGAATACAGTGATAAAAAGGGCAGACATGTTCCCTGTTCTCATGGGTCTCAAAGTCAAACAGGCAAGAAATATTCCAAAATGGGAAAAGAAGAGAACAAGTTCTGTGTAAGAGAAGCGTTCCAGGGGCTAGTGAGAGAACAGGGGTGGCCCCAGTTCTGCCTGTGGTGGGAGTAGTTAGGGGAGGCTTTCTTGGGGAGGTGACATCCAAACAAGGAATTCATAGGTATTATTGAAGGGAAGAAGGAGGTGACACAAAGAAATTCCAAGAATGGGAATGGCATGTAGCACAAGGGAATAAAAGAGAAAAATGGCATGGCTTCTTCAGGGAGGTGGAAGACATGAGTGTAAGAAAGGGAGGCACAGATGAGGCTAAAGAGTAGGCAGAAGCCTCAGGGTCAAGGACAAACTAGAGAGCAGGTCAGGGAGCCTGTACTTTTTCCTGAGGGCAGTAGAAATTCCCTAAAGGGTGCTGAGCATGGGCCTGATGAGGCTTCAGTGTGGAGAGCAGAGTATAAGGGGAGACACTGAGTATAGGAAACCAGTTGGAGATTGATCATTGTCTTGGCAGGAGGTAATGGTGGCCTCTGCTTGGGTGTGGTGGTGGATCAAGGAGAAATTCATAAGTTCCAGGGAACCTGGCAGGAATAATGGTGATTCACAAGAAATGAAGAGTGGAGGAGAGAGAAGAGTCAAGGAGACCTCCAGAGTTCTGTCCCGAGCACCTGGATGTAAGGGGAGTCAGAATCTCAAGAGTAAAAGCAGGTTTTAGTAGAGGAAGATGAGACAGTCAACTTTTGGTATATTGCGTTTGTGTTGCCTGTGAGCATGCTTGTGGAAATCTAGTGCTGGTGCTGGCCCTGAGATGTCTTGATCCTGGAATTCCCAAGGAATTTGGCTGTATTTAAGGAGTGGATGGAGTTATGAAAAGAGGGCTCCATTTCAGCCAAAATCCCCCTTAAAATTAAAAATCTGAAAATAAAGTAAATCCGACTTCATCTTCTGAGTTCCCCAAATCCAACCAGCTTTCCCATGGCTCAACTCAGGATGCATACAATTTCCTGGGCATGTGTCTGCTCTGTGGGGTAAAGAGAACATGGTTAAGAGGTCAGAAACCAAGAAGTTCTCATCAGACGTGGGAAGTAATGAGTTCTTTCTCAGTAGCTACATTTAAGCACAGTATTCAGAGAGATGATGTATAAGAGACTCAAGTACTGGATAAGTAATTAGATCAAGTGACCTTCAAGGACCCTTGGAGTTCTGTTCTTTACTTGTAATTTTATATCTGCTACTAAAAAAAAAAAAAACTAAGTATCTCATTGCCTCAATTTCCTCATTTGCAGAAGAGGGTATAGAGTAATGATTTCAGAGAATCCTCCTAGTTTGGTTAACTACAACTGTTTTGTCAACAGTCTACTTGTTGGAAGATCCAAAGGGCCCTTCTCAGTCCTTACCTTAACTGATCCCCCATAAGTATTTTACACTGCTAATTCCTCCCTATTTCTTGACTCACTCTCTTTCTGGGGCTTCTAAGACAAAGAACCCTCCTTTTCTCTCTCTGAGCACTCCTCTTGTGCTTTTTCATGGCCTCCTTTTCCTCTACCTATCCCTTAAATGGGGCTCCCTCTTCACTCTCTCTTGACACACTCTTATTCCACACTCTCATTCACTACCATGGCTTCCATACCCACTAGATGCTTATATATCAGTCAGAACTCTTTACTCAAAAGGAATAGAAAGCCCAATCAAACATAATTTAGAAAATTTGGCTCACAAGATTGAAAAGTCCAGAGACTGAGCACAGATTGACCAGAGACTCAAACAGTATCCCCTGGACCCAATCGTTCCCCGCACCCCTCAGCTGTGCTTCCTCTCTTGCTCACATATTTGCAGAGGATTCTTCCTTCAGGGAAGAAAGATGGCAGCAGCATCAGATTAACTTCAACTAGAAACAAAGTGTGTCTCCCTGAGATAATAGGACAGAAGTATTGGACCTTATTCTCATTGGCTAAATTTGGATACAGGTCTAACCCTGAGCCAATGCCTGTGGCCAGGAGGAATGAGATATGATAATTAGTTAAGTCCACTCAAAGCCCACCTCTAGAGTTGAGAGTGGGTTAGTCCCTTTCATGTGGCCAAGAGTTAGGGATGGGGTGCCAAAGGCCAACAGATGTTAAGTGTCAAAAACAACAGATGCCAACTGCAAATGAGGACTTCCAAATCTATCCTTCAGCCCAGGATCTTTCTCCTAACTTCATACCCATGTGATGAATTGCCTTCTGACAGGGCACCTGGGTGGCTCAGTCGGTTAAGCACCCGATTCTTGATTTCAGCTCAGGTCATGATCTCAGGGTCCTAGGATAGAGCTCCGAATCAGGGTCCATGCTCAGCAGGGAGTGGGCTTGGGAATTCTCTCTTCCCTCTTCCTCTGCCCCTCCCCCCACTCGTGTGTCTGCTCTCTCTCTCAAATAAATAAATAAAAATATTTTTTAAAAATTGCCTTCTGACATCTCCTCTTGAATGATCCGCAAGTATCCCATATTCTGTATGTTCCAAACAAAATTCATTTCCTTGAGATCTGCTCCTCCTTTTAAATTCACCCTGGTAATGATTGACATCACCCTATTCCCAGTTCCCGATCCAGAAACTTCAGTGTCGTACTTAATCCTTCCTTTCTTCCTATCCCCACGTTAAATCAATTTCCACATCTTCTTGATTCCAGTAAACTGTTAAAAGTCAAGTATATATGTATCTTGTATTCCCTACATCAAGCATATATATTGTAATATAGCAACCACTAAAAACTATATACAAAGAGATATGGTAAATAAAAGAGAAAAATTTAAATAGAATACTAAAAAAAATCCAAAAGAAGTCAAGAAAACGAAAACAAAGAAAAACAGAAGTCAAAAATGAAAAAAATAAAATAAAATAGGAGACTTAAAGTCAAACTTCTCAACAATTACAGTAAATGAAACTAGTGTAAACACACCAATTAAAAGACAGAGATGATCAGATTTGAAGTTAAAAAAGACTCAATTATAAGCTGCATACAAGAATCCCATCTTAAATTCATGACATAGGTAGGTTAGAAGTAAAAGGATGGGGGCGCCTGGGTGGCTCAGTCGTTAAGCATCTGCCTTCGGCTCAGGGCATGATCCCAGGGTCCTGGGATTGAGCCCCACATCAGGCTCCCTGCTCCGCTGGGAGCCTGCTTCTTCCTCTCCCACTCCCCCTGCTTGTGTTCCCTCTCTTGCTGGCTGTCTCTCTGTCAAATAAGTAAATAAAATCTTACAAAAAAAAAGTAAAAGGATGAAAAATAATATACCATGCAAATACTTAGAAAAAGAAAACTGGGGGCACCTGGGTGGCGCAGTCGTTAAGCGTCTGCCTTCAGCTCAGGGCGTGATCCCGGCGTTCTGGGATCGAGCCCCACATCAGGCTCTTCTGCTAGGAGCCTGCTTCTTCCTCTCCCACTCCCCCTGCTTGTGTTCCCTCTCTCACTGGCTGTCTCTGTCAAATAAATAAATAAAATCTTTAAAAAAATATTAAAAAAAAAAAAAGAAAACTGGGGTGGCTCTATTGATATTGAAGTACACCTCAGAGAAGAGAAAACTACCACTAAATAATGATAGAAGGGTCAATTCACAAAAAAAACGCAACCTTCTTTTTTTTGAGAGAGAGAGAGAAAGGGAGAGAGAGAGCATGCAGGAACAGGGGGAGGGGCAGAGGGAGAGAGAGAATTCCCAAGCTGACTCCCCACTGAACATGGAGCCCAACCATGAAGCAGGGCTCGATCTCATGACCCTGAGATCATGACATAAGCTGAAACCAAGGATTGGACAATTAATCAACTGAGCCACCTAGGCACCCCAAGACACAACATTCTTAAATGCATGTATCTAACAACAGAGTTTCAAAATAAATAAAAACTACTGAGCTAGAAGGAGAAATGAACGCATCCATAATTATATTTGGAGATGTGAATATTACTCTCTCAGTAACTGACAGGACAAGCACAGAGTCAGCAACGGTAGAGAGGAACAAACTCCTCATCAAGGAACTGGATTGAATCTACTTTTGCAGAATACTTCATCCAAGAATAGCAGAATATACATTCTTTTCAAATGTCCAAGAAACAGTCACCAAAATAGACCATATTCTGGGTCACAAAATAAGCCTTAACAGGTTTGAAAAATTGAAAACATCCAAAAAATATCCCTGAAGATAACGGACTTAAATTAGAAATTTACAACAAAAAGTGATCTGAAAAATTCCCCTAAATACTTAGAAAATTAAAACATGAAACAAACAAACCAAAAAAAAAAAAAACCTTGTAAATAATCCATGCATCAAAGAGGAAGCATCAAGGGATGTTAGAACAGTTTGAAATGAAGGAAAATGAAAATACATCTCCACATGTGTGGGATATAGTTAAAGTAGTGCATAGGGGGAAACGTAGATCATTAAATGCATGTGTGTGGAAAGGTGTCATAGAGGTGTCAGATCCATGGTCTAAGATTCCATTTTACAAAATCAGGAAAAGAAGGAATAAAATAAACAAGAAACAATCAGAAGAAAAGAAATAATAAAGATAGATATAACAATACAGGTCAGAAATCAATGAATAGAAAACAGGAATAGTAGAGAAAATTGATCAAACCAAAAACTGCTACTGTGAAAATATCAATAAAATTGATAAATCTCTAGCCAGACTAACAAAGAAGAGAAAAGACGTGAATTACCAATATCCAAAGTGAAACAGAGACTATCACTACAGACCCCACAGACATAAGTGGATAATAAAGAAAAACTACCATGAACAACTCTACACACTTAAATTTGACAACTTAGTTGAAATGGACTGATTTCTCAAGAGTGACAAACTACTAACTCTCACCCAAGAAGAAATAGATGACCTTAATATTCCCATGTCTAAGAAATCACGTAAGTGCTTTAAGATATTGTGAAAAATATAACTCTAGGCCCATATGGTTTCATAAAGTGTGTCTCCCCGAAATGATGGGACGGAAGTATTGGAGCTTATTCTCATATACATATAACATATGTAATGTATGTACACACACATGTACACATAATACATCTTTACCAAGTGAGGGTTATCTGGGGAGTACAGTCTGGGTCAGCAATCAATGTAACCCACCACATTAACATAGTAAAGAAGAAAACCACATGATCATATTATCTAATGCAGAAAAAGCACTTAAACTACACCCAATAACCATTTGTAAATTTTTTTAAGGCTCTCAGCAAACTAAGATTAGAAGGGATCCTCCTTAACCTGATAAAAGGCCTCTGCAAAACACTGACAGCTAACATCGCACATAATGGTGAAAGGTTAAATGCTTTCCCTAAGACTGGGAACAAGGCAAGGATGCTCATTCTCACTATGGACTCAACATTGTACTGTAAGTCCTGATCACTGCAAAAAGCCAAGTAAAAGAAATAAAAGCCATACAGATTGAAAAGAAAGAAAAACTGTATTCACAGATACTATGATTGTCTATACAGGAAATTCCAAACAATCTACAAAAAGAAAAAGCTTCCAGAACTAATAGGTGAGTTTAGAGTTCATAAAATAGAAAGTCAGCATGTAAAGTGTTATTTTAAAATATGATTATGAATCGTATCTATATATACTATCAATGAACAATTAGGAACTGAAGTTTTAAAAACAGTACCATTTGCAATAAGTCCTAAAAAAGTAAAATATTTAGGTGTAAGCCTAACGAAACATGTATGGGATCTGTAGGCTGAAAATTCCAAAACACTGATGAAAAAAACCTAAATCAAATGAAAAGACACACCACGCTCACTGATTGAGAGACCTCGTTGTTAAGATGTCCATTATCCCCAAACTAACTGCAGCAGGAGCTTTTTGTAGAAATAGAAAAGATAATTCTAAAAAGTATATGGGTATACAAAGGAACTAGAACAGCCAAAACAATTTTGATGAAAAAAACAATGTTGGAGGGCTCACACTAACCGATTTTAACATTTATTATAAAGCCACAGTAATAAAGACATTGAGGTAAGGTATTAACCAAAGGACAGACACATAGATCAAGGGAATGGAACAGAGTACAGAAATGGACTCGCATACACATAGTCCATTGTTTTTCAACAAAGTCACAAAAGCAATTCAAGAGACGGAAGACAGTCTTTTCAACAAATGATGGTGGAACAATTGGACATTCATATCCCAAAAAAAGTGAACCTCGACTCATACCTTATACAAAAATTAACACAACATGATCATAGATAAAATGTAAAACATGAAACATGTTAAAGAAAAGACAGAAGAGCTCTCCATGATCTTTAGTTAGGCAGAGTTCATAGATATGACACCAAAAACACAGCCCATTAAAAATTACTGATAAGTTGGACTTCATGAAAATTTAAAACTTTTTTTTCTGCTAAGAGAATGAAAAAACAAGCTAATATGGGGGAAAAATAGGGGCAAATCATATATTCTGTAAAGGACTTTTATTCAGAATATATAAAGAACTCTCCAAATTCAGCAGTAATAAGACAAAAAAAAAAAAAAAGGGTCAACAGCTACTTTACCAAAGAAGCTACATGAGAGGTAAATAAGCACATGAAAAGATGTTCAACCATCATTTGCTTATGAAAATGCAAATAAACCATCACCATTATACACCTAATAGAATGGCTACAATTAAGGGGGGGAACCACCTAACAATTTTATGTGCTGATAAGGGTTCAGAGCTCTCCTCCACTGTTGGTGGGAAGGAGAATGGTACAGCCACTCTGTCCTTCAACAAGTGGTAATAAAGGAACTACGGATCATCAACGCAATATCATACTAATAAGAAATAATAAAAACAAAGTGTTGATACACCTAACAATATGGAAGTACTTCCGAAGCCTTAGGCTGAATGAGAGAAGTCAGAGTCAAAGGGTTACATATTGTGGGGCGCCTGGGTGGTTCAGTCAGTTAAGCACCGGACTCTTGATTTTGGCTCAGGTCATGATCTCAGGGTCCTGAGATCAAGCCCTACCCACGCTCAGCGTGGCGTCTGCTTGAGGATTCTCTCCCTCTCCCTCTGCTCCTCCCCTGTTCGTGCTCTCTCTCTCAAATAAATAAATAAATCTTTTTTTAAAAAGTTACCTATTGTATAATTCCATTTTATGACATCTATAGGCCAAAATTATAGGGACAAAGAATAGATCCCTGGTTATCAGAGGTCAGTGGATGGGAAAAGATTTGTCAAAAAGGAGCAACCTCCAAGTTTTGGAAGATAATGGGACTGTTTTGGATTCTGATTCTGGTTGTGGGTATATCAACATTACGTGCATTAAACTTCCTAAAGCCATATATCGGAAAAGTCAATGGTGCTGTATATAAATTGTTTTAAACACCCAATGACAGAAAAACAGTAGAGCAATGTCTACAAGTTCCGCACCAAAACCCCATAATTTTATACCCAGTTGAGTTTTCATTTGTATAAATGAAATGGCAGCACAGAGACATTTTCAAGTGTGTGTGAACCTAAGAGCAAAGACACATTGTAGGGGGTTTTTTCTTCACATTTTTATTTAAATTCTAGTTAGTTAACGCACAGTTTCAGGAGAAGAATTCAGTGACTCATCACTTACATACCACACCCAGCGCTCATCACAAGTGCCCTCCTCCATGCCCATCCCCCATTAGCCCATCCCCACCCACCTTCCTCCATCAGCCCTCAGTTTGTTCTCTATCTTAAGAGGCAAAGAGACATTGTTTTTTTTAAGTATTCATTTGTGAAATCCAGCCAGTAAAGAGATAAACCAAAGTAAAGAATTCAGGAAACAGACAGTGGTGAGCACAAAATTATTTAAATACATAATCAAGATTAAACCACTCCAGTAACAATGAAGAAGTCAATGTTCTAAAATCTTGACAACACAAAAATAATTAACAAAAATTTGCACGTTTAGGAGGAGAAAATGAAAGGATTTCTAGGGGCGCTAATGCCATCATATTTCACAACAGGGAGTGTTCCATACCCTCTTGAATAAAAACATAATTAGAAACCACTCTAATCTTGTATGCCAATTGTAATTCAATAAAAAACCTACTCTAATCTTTTGTGTCTTATAAATTTTTTTCTTAAACTGGAAGCGATTTTTAAAAAACCTTTCACTTTGAAGTAATTCTAGATTTATGGAGAAGTTGAAAAAATAATACAGAAGATTTGGTGTGCCCTTCACTGGTTTCCTCTAATGTTAACATTTTACATGACCATATACGGTTATCGAAACCAGGAAATCAACACTGATATAATACTATTAACAAAACTACAGATCCTATTAAAATATTGCCAGTTTTCCCAATCATGTCCTTTTTCTGGTCCAGAATTCGATCCAGGATCCCACATTGCACTCAGTTGTCACGTCTCCTTAATAATTTCCTTAGAGAGATCTGTTAAAACATAATATCCCTTGTGTGAAGAAAAAGTATTTGAAAATCAGCAATTACTTCAATTTCACTTCTGTTTCTTCTTCTTCTTTAAAGTCGGGTAAAGTTAAACTTAATACCCTATTTGAAATGCTATTGCAATAACACCAGTGTCATATGAGTTGAGTGAGAGATTAATATCTCAATATTCATCAGAAAAAACTAATCAAGGTGCTGAGATGCTCTTTGAAAACCCTTATTTAGCCAGAAAATAACACCGTGCCCAGGGACTATTGTAGGCGACGAGAAATCTTTGAAAAGTTTTCAGCACAGAAGGGAACTGATTTGTATGCTTCAAAACATACCTGTGGCTGCTATGCAGGGAATGAATTAGGGGGCTCACCCCAGGGGAGGCAAGTTGGCAAGCTGGGAGGCTGAAAACACAACACGTAGACCATGTACGAATTCATTTAGTTCTTAGTAATAGAAACCCCAAATGACAGCAGCTTATACAAAGAAGGGGTTTCCTCTTTTTCTTACAAGAAATTTAGAGGTCAGCAGTTAGCTATTTCACCAAGGATCCAGGATCTTTTTTTTTTTTTCCAATGGGATGGGGGGATTCTTTCTGTTCCATCTTATTACTTCATGGTTCCAAGATAGCTGCCACAGCTCCAGACATCACATCCATGTTTAAAGAAAGAAAAAATCAGGGCAGGTATAAAGCAAGGCTCCACATCTATCCCTTTTACCTCCACAAGACTTTTGTTTCCCTCTTCTTGGTCACAACTGCCACTCCTAAGTGCTAGAGAAGCTGGGAACGTGAGTAACCGGAGATGTAATGGACATTACAGACACAAACAATGACACTTTCAGTGTAGAAGAAAGAGAGAATGTACATTTTGGGTAAGCAGTTAACAATGTCAGTCAGACAGTTTTGACATTAAGAGCCCCAAGATATGTCAATGAATGGGGGCTGGAGATGAGTGGGTACATCCAAGATATTTAGAAGACAGGAAAGGCAGAACTTGGTGACCAACTGGCTATTGGGTACGAGGAGGAGGAGGAATGAAAGATGCCTCTCCCACTTCTGAGTTAGTGGAACAAGTGAGTGGCAGTGCTAGGACTGCAGGGGAAAATGCTACTTGCTACCTCCTTGGGGCATCCAGGATACTGAGCAATGTTAGGGATGGGGTCCTTGGTTAATTTTTAAAATAATAATCAAAACAACCACCATCTAATAAGCATATACAATGGGCCAAGTATGGTATCAATTGTTTTATTTGCATTATCTCATTTAATCTTTATAACAACTCAGTGCATTTTGTCTGTTTTGGTCATTGGAATATCACCAGTGTCCAGAAAAGCACCTGGGACATAAGAGGTGCTATTTAAATATTAAACAAAGGAAGAAAGACCAGCAGGATTATCATTATTTTATAGGTGAACAATCAGAGGCTCAGAGAAACTTTTTTTTTTAAGATTTATTTTAGCAGGGGAGGGGCAGAGGAAGAGAGAGAGAGAGAGAATCCCAAGCAGGCTCCATGCTGAGCACAGAGCCCCTCTCGGGGATCGGTATCATGACCCTGAGATCATGACCTGAGCCGAAACTGAGAGTCAGACACTCAACTGATTGAGCCACCCGGCGCCCCCAAGGTTCAGAGAGGTTAAACTTGCCTCACAAGGTCATACACCTGTAGACTGGTTCAGCTCTGTGCTTTCCCACGTGGTTTACCACCTTCCTGTTAAAGCTGTGAAACTCCCACTTTTTCAGAGAAAATGGAACCACAGGAAAACTGGAAGCTTTCCAGACACCAAATCTTCCATGGCTTCCAGTCAGGCTTCCCAATGATGTCTCCCTCACCCAGTCGTTTGTCATTCTTAGATCCGTAATGCACTCCAGTCACTCCTTGCTCACTCAGATGTCTTCTCAACCCCAAAGCTGTCCTCGAGCTCTTCTCTCTGCCCTGAAAGCTCCATTCGGCTCCCAGGTAGATGGATGGCTCGTCCTCACCCATCAACTCTCAGAAGCCTTCCCTGACCCCAAGACTAGTTCCCCAGGGACAGGATCTCTAAACACCACCTACCCCTTTTCTACAGCCCTCCCTGGAGCCTATCACCAAAAAGATACAGGCATGGTTATCTGCTTATTTTCTGAACTCATGCTGGAAAGTAAGCTCCATGAACGCAAAATATCTGACTTGTCTACTATATTCCCAGTGCTCGGCACAGTGTCGGGCACATAGTAGATGCTGCGTGCACATTCTGTACCTGAAGGGATAGACTCTGATGGACGGGTGGTTATGATGGATGGATGGATACAATGAATGAATGAACAAATGGCTGGAGGAACACGTTTGGATGGATGATCTAGGTAAGTAACAGATGCTATGTATGGACAGAAGGACAGCTGGATGGATGGATGGTTGGATGGGTGAATGAATGGATGGATGAGAAGCTTTTCCTAGACCACCTATCCCAGAAGGGTCTCCATCTCACCTTCCATGTTCCTGGCAGGCTGCCGTGGGCTGCGGCTTTTGATGGCTCCTTCTTCCTTTGCCAACAAAGTCTTCCTGGTTGGATCTCACCTAGGCCCACACTGCTGGGAAAGTAGCCAAGAGCCTCCAAATCTGACTTGGGTGGGCAGCAGCAAAAGACTGTGGGCTGGCGTGGAAATATCCTTTCCCTGGGGAGAAGGTGGGCCCGTGGCAATGATGCAGCAGAAAGGGTTCTCGAAGTAAATCTGTCTTGCACAACAGGTTAGAGTTAAATTTGACCTGAGCCATGAGTCATGCTGTCAGTCTCCCATTCAACCACATCACTGAGCCAGCAACCTTTGTGAGTGCTACTATTTATATAGATACAAATACATGTATTTATATAGACAGGGATATGTGCGCATCTGAAGCATTCTGATTAATTGTATCCTTGGGGAGCAAGACTTTTTTTTGTCACTCTTCCTTTCAGTAGAAACTGGTTCAAGGATGTAGAGATGGGGGGCCTTGAAAGGCCGGAAGTAGGAGGTGTGGGAGATCACCGATTCACTCGGCAAACACTTCCTGGTGCCCACTCTGGGACAAGCCCTTGGGAGTGGGAGTGGGGTGGCAGAGGGTATGAAATTAATAAGATATGCTTTTCGCCCCCATTAAAGTCTGGGGGTGCTGCTGACTGACAGGTGGAAGGATGGTAGGTGGTTGAGAATTTAGACTCTTGTAATCAAATAGATGGAGATTCAAATCCCAGGTTCACCTTGTACTTGCTGTGTGACCTTGGCAAGGTGTGTCAAGTCTCTGAGCCCAGGCTCTCAAGTCTATGGGTAAAGAGAGATACAAATTCTGCCTTCTGGAGTTTGTGTGAGTCTGGAATAAGACAATGAAGTAAAGCCCGGCACTGAGTAAACACTCCAGAATCTCCCTCATCGGCCCCATCCTCATCACTGCTAATACTTTTTCAGCATTCTGTACGTGCCAGGTGTCTGTGCTCGCTCGCTGACTCCTCACAACGCCCCTAGGGAGATACTATTACATTCCCTCCATTTTTCAGATGAAGAACGTCTCTGAGACGTTAAGGTCACACTTCTACTAACCGGTGGGGCCAAGCCTTGAACTCAGAATACAAATGCAGATCCAGGGGGTCCCAGACCACCCCAAGATTTCTTCAGCACCCTTCCAGCACCCTTTTCCTAACTGCGATGATCCTCCTGGGGACATTGCCTCTTGGATCATTAATCATTGCTAAGGGCCAGGTGTTTCTCAGGATCAGAATTGCATGGTGTTCAGGGTTCGAATCTGTGCTCTTCTGTCACGTTAGGGAGAAGATTCATAGCAATCGTGATGAGATGAACAGTCTAACTCGAAAGGCAATGTACCGGGAACAGCTTTAACTCCGATTGGGCTCTGAAGTCACTCAGTGCCATCGGCTCTGGGCCGCTCCCTTCCCCTCCAACACCTTTTAGGCTACTTTACTTCTTTAGCAAACACTTCCCTGGCCGCTGTTTTGTTGTTTTGTATTTTTCAGTATAGTTGATACACAGTGTTACATTCATTTTGGGTGTACAACATAGTGATTCAACAAGTTTACACATGACGCTATGCTCACAAGTATAGCGACCCCCTGTCCCCATGGATACATCGCTACTATACATTGACTCTATTCCTTATGCTGTGTCTTTTATTCCCGGGATTTATTCATTCCATCACTGATCACTGTTTTTTAACATTTTAATAATATTAATCTTCATAACAATCTTAGGAAAAGAGGAACAATGGTAGCTCCATTCTGTGGATGGGAAAACTGAGACACAGAGAGGTCAGGAAACTTGCCAAGGGCAGACAGCCGGTGAGGACAGAGGCAGGATTCAAACCAGGCCACCTGGCTCCATGGTCATCAGTCCTCTTAAGCATGACACTCTCTGGCTTTACTCGCCTTCTCACATTCTAGGTATCCTCCCAACGACCCAAGGAGGGTCAACATTTTCATCTCTATTTTGCAGATGAGGACACTGATGCTCAGAGAGGTAAAACCACTTACTCGAGACCTCTGGCTCGTGAGCGGCAGTGCCCCAAGACAGAGGCCAGGCCTGCCGTGGGTGAGGTGTTCTCCACACGCAGCGCTGGGATCTTCTGGGGGACAAATCTGATCGAGCCACGTGCCAATCAGATATAAGCATTGGCTCCTCGTTGCCCTCAGGATGAAGTGCGAGTGCTCTCACCGGGCTGATGACCAGTATGCTCTCCTGCCCTGTCACTCACCACTCCCTCTGGCACCACAGACTCAAATGAATGATATGCACCTCCCAAGAGTGCCGGACCCTTCTGTCCCAGAATCCTGGCATCCTGCCCTGCTGCCCCCAAAGAGCATAGAGCCTCCGCCTCACAGCCTATGGAAACAGAAGTCCCCCCCCACCACCACCACCAAGTTTCTGGGACTTCCATGGGGCTGTGCCTGGTTTTCTCTGTTGATATCAGGGCCACTGTTCTGTAAGGAGAGAAGAAGGGAGGGAGGAAGTGGGAAGGGAAGGAAGGAGTGGGGAGGGAGGGGAGTGAGGAGGGAGGGGGGAATGGGGAGGGAAAGAAGGAGGGGAGTGGGGAGCACAGGATAGCCCCCTACGCCATCTCCATTCCTAATTCATTTCAGAACCAAAAGAGATACCCCCGCTTTGCTCAGTTCCCACATTAGAGCAATCACCACTCCATAGTTAAGCGATGGTCTTGAGGGTGTCATATCCAATCCACCCCAAAAAGTCCATCGAGCCATTAATTTTAAACAATGACAGGCTCCCCAAAGGCAAACTATGTCCAGGTCCTACCCCAAACCAACAGAACACAAATCTTTGGGGGTAGGACCTAGGCATTGGTAGCTTGAAAATGTTTCCCCTTCATCCCCCCACCACCCCTGCACCATTACCACTCTCCTTGTATGGTTAACTCTCACTGGTCCTTTAGGTCTCTCTTCCTCCAGGAAGCCCTCCTATTGTCATTCTTAAAACCCAATTGGGTGTGCTTCCTCTGAGCTCCCACAGCACTGAAAATCTACTGTAGTCACACTTACCGCCCTGGTAAAACTGTACATTTACTTTATTCCCCCTCTGAACCTTGCATGCTACATCCAGATTGTGTCTTATTACTTGCATGTGTCCCCAGAGTCTAATACAAATGTCTACCCCATTGTAAAAGGCCTTAATAATGGAAATAAATGGGTGAATTGCACATTGAGGATGCTTCTGGAATTTTACTCTTGTAAATAACAGTGAGCATCTCCATAAATAAGCCTTTTCTTGGGTTTTAGAATATTCCCCCAGAAGCAGGGCTACTGGGACAAGGACATAAAGATTCATGTGTCTCTTGCTACAGATACATATGTCTTGCTCCATACTTTTCCTTTCCTTCTTCTTTTAAGACCTGAGATACGCCGCCCATAGGTTTGGGTAGGATTGACCAATCCTAATCCCTTGAGTAAATTTTCGGTGTAATCCAATCAGGATATCCTGCGGCTCCCCACACCCACACACTGCCACATGCAGCGATGGATTTAAGGATAATTACATGATCAAAGCTAGGCCCATGGGGCCAACCAGACTCAGATTCAACACTTCTTTTTTCACTATCAGGCATGACTCTGACCAGAGCCAGAAAGCATATAGCTCCTATGCTCGTGGCATCAATTTTGTGGCCATAAGGGGAAGGCCCATTGCTTAATAAGGATTAGCACCGCCCCCTCCCTCCTGCAAGGAAGCAAAGGAGGGAAATTCACAAAAAGAAATTGACCCTGGTTACATTGCTGCTGGATTAAGCTTCACCTGAAACTTCTCTACCTCTCAGCTTTTGAGTTTTGTTAGTCAATAAATTCCCTCTTTCGTTTAAACCACATTAAGTTGCTTTTTTTTTTTAATATTTTTTAAAAAAGTAATCTCTACTCCCCAACATGGGGCTCGAACTCACAACCCCAAGATCAGGAGTCATGAGCTCTACTGGCTGAGCCAGCCAGGTGCCCCTGAGTTGCATTTCATTTTTACTTTCAAACATAAGCATCCTAATGCATATACTATATGTTGCCAGATTGTTTTTCAAGGATTTATCCACATTTGCAATTAGGCTGAAATTGTTTTAACCTGTGGATAAGACAGCTGCTTCGAAGAACTCAATAAATCAGGATATTGGGGGCACAAAGACTCTAGGACATTGACTCATTCCTATTGCTCCCCCTCCCAGCGAGCGGTAGAAGAGGAGGTCAAACAATATCTGTCACCCTGACCTGGAGAAACAGGTAGATGCAAGACCAATTTCTGTTCCCAGATGGTGTTGTGCGGTTTTTGTGTTTGTTTTCATGTCTGCGACTTTTAAGAATAACCTTTCCTGTTGGTTTTTCTTTTTCAATCCTTAAATATAAAACAAACCTTGTTCGTTGCAGAATGACCAGAAATATCTAGGTTCCAACCATTTATTGCTGTGTAACAAACTGCTCCAAAATTTCACAGCTTAAAGTAATTTTATTTCGCTCCCACATTCTGTGGGTCAACAATCTGGAAAGGACACAGTGGGCATGGCATATATTTGCACCACCAGGGGCCATCAATTGGGAAGACCAAAGGCTGAGACTGACTTAACTGCTGGGGGCAGAATTATCTGGAGGCGTCTAGAGACGCTATCTGGAGAACTTAAATGTCTGGTCCCTGATGCTGGCTATTAGCTGGGACCTCAGCTGGGCTGTCAAGCTGGAACACACACACAGGGACTGTCCGTGTGGCCTGGGCTTCCTCAGAGCATGGCTGCCTCACACTTCTCACATGGAAGCTCTAGGCTCCAAGGCTTGTGTTCCAAAAGAACGAGACGAAAGCGTCATAGCATTTTATGACTTAGCATTGGAAGCCACATAGCATAATTTGCACCACACTCCAGAGGGCATTCAGTCACCAAGGTCCTCCAGATTCAGTGGGAGAGAACAGAGAACCCATCTTTTGCTGGCAGAGATATCAAAGAATTTGTGGACATGTTTGGGGTTTGGTTGGGGGGAGGGGGTTGGACATGTTTTAAATTTATTACAATATTCCAACAAAAAGAAGACAATAAGCAACAACATAGCCCTGGCCACCCAGAGAAAATCACAATCAACACCTTGGGGGTGTCTACTTTTATGAATACTTTTTTAAAAAGATTCTATTTATTTGAGATAGAGCGAGAGGGAGAGAGAGAAGCAGACTCTCCATTGAGCAGGGAGCCCATGCGGGGCTCGATCCCAGGACCCTAGGATCATGACCTGAGCGGAAGGTAGACATTTAACTGAGTCACCGGGGTGCCCAATATTTTTTTTTAATTTTTTGTTACTGATTTTTATAAAACTGGGCTCGTTTTAGTCAAGACTCTTTTACTTTAAAGTGAGAGAAATCCAATTCAAACTGATGTAAGCAATAAAAGCAATGCATTGGCTCCTAGAGTTGAAAATCCTAGGGGCTGGCTTCAGGAGCGGGTGGCTCCAGGAGCTCAATGAATGTCATCTGAATCTGTCTTCCCATGTCTCCTGGTTCTACTTTCCCTTGTTTGATTTCATCCCAGGCAGGTTCTCCCACATGGAGGCAAAAAGGGATACCACAACTCTAGGCATGGATGGTTCTCAGGTCCTAGGCCTATAGAAAGAGAGCTGCTTCTCTCCCGAGGGTTTTAGCATCATCCCAGGGATGGCCTTCATTGGCCCAGCTTGAGTCAGGAGCCCAGGGCGTCCTGTCATGACATGGGCCTGTCCCGAATATCCTGGGGAAACGAAAAGCTCACGTCCACTCCAGGGATCATACAACACATGCAGTTTTATTCCCTGGTTCTCTCCAATTATCTTTATATTTATGCCAATGAATACACTTCCGAAAACATCATTTAGAACGACCACTTAGCCCTATCAGCAGACGAACCCTTATTTATTTAAGAATTTGTTGCTGAACCATAAGCTATTTTCAGTTTTCCCTGCAACTGTCAGTCTAGCATGTCTTTTAATTAAATCCTTGCAAGTATCCACTAAATATTATATCTGGACATGGAATTGCTAAAGTCAAAGGACATGCATGGTTTTAATGCTCTTGGTGCTTTTTTTTTTTTTTTTTTTTGGTCAGATTCCCTTCGTGAAAAGTTGCAGCAACTTCTACTCCCACCTACTCCCACCTACATGATTTAAGACTGTTAATTTCTCCCCTCCCAGACCCATGCTGGACACTAAAACTTCAAAAACAAAATCTTTACCAAACAGACAAAATGTTATTTTGTGGTTTTCATTTGTATTTTTTCCCCTTATTGCCAGGGAGGCTCAATGAATTTCACTTCTTTCCATTCATTGCATTTCCCAGGAAAGAAGCAAACCGCTTGTGAGGGTAGCTTGGTTCAAGACCTGCAGCTCCCAATCCCCCAGCGGCAGCGGGAAGTAACAAGAGTGCTATTTGCAGTGATAATTTAAATAATAGTAGCTAGGGTTATAAAGGCTCCGCAAGGATCAACTGCTGCGCTCAACACCGTTGAGTGTCTGACCTCCTGGGACATCATATGTAGCCCCTTCTGTTGGGGGCCCCTCTGGTAGAGGGAGAGCTTTGCTCAGACCTCAGTTTCATGGCTAGGAAGTCCTCTCTCGGAATTTCTGCCAAGGGGTTTCTTTACTGCGCCCTCTGCGGGAAAGTCTCCGTTGTATCCCCTCCCTACTCAGCCTCTTCACTTAACACCTGACAGCCCCGGAAAGTAGGCAAGGGGCTTACAGCACAGACGGGCTGGCCAACTTCACTGTTTCTTGTCTTCTCTCCTCCTCCCAGGAGCAGAAGCATCCCTCTCCATCCACACAGCCTCATAGGAATCGCCCTGGGTGAGTTCAACACGCCCCAGTCAGGGGATGCGGCTCTCAGCCTGCACGGGCTTATCAAGGTATTTATTTCCATACACGGAACAGGAAAGAAGTGGAAAATAAAATATTCTCTAGGCTTTCAACATCTACAAGGTAGGGGGCTGATGCTGCCCCAGTTTATAGATGAGAAAACTGAGGTAAAAGAAGTACCATCGTTTGTCCGCGGTCCTCCACTTACATGGGCTAAGAAACTCTCAGGGAAGTTGCCTTGGCAACAAGAACCATCTACTCAGCCTTAATTCACAGCATGTCTTCTTGCCCCCAGGCCTTCCCTCCTGCAGTTTCCCTTGTTTCTCAATGACTGTCCCACATCCTCTCATTATCCCAATATCTGCTGGGCCAGGAGGCCACAGCTGCTTCCTGCGTCCAGCCAAACAGCTCAGCCCCTAACAGCTGGAGAGATCGGTCACAGACACAGGTCCCCGTCGGCCTGAAAGGTGAGCAGCTGTGACCTTGAGACCTCTCTGTCCAGCACAACACCCCCCACCTTGGCACTCAGCCTGGAGAACGAGGACACCCCCCCGTGCAACTCTTGAGTGGCTCACAGCTCCTCCAGACCAGGTAGAGACCAGCCTGTACCAGGGCTGGCACCTGACTCATTCACCCAGATCCCTTCCCATCTTCTCAGCTCCGGCAGCTCCCGATGCAAAGCTGAACGCTCTCCTCTGCGTCCTTGTGTGCCTGCTGTCGGGGGCGGGGGCTTTGGGTAGATCTCTGAAAAGCAATTATGCTTATTACTGGTTAGGATTTCAGAAACCTTCTCTGTTTGCTGAGTGCATTAATTGCCAACCCTTTCCATCACTCATGCTTCCTGACAGCCCCATTTTGCAGGTGGAAAAATGTGCCGATGCCAAGCAGTAGAGAAAGGCTGTAACAGGAAACCAAAGAGGGAAAGAGAATGTCCTGACGACATTATTGGTGTCCGTGGAGTTCCCAAGCCCTCACCCTGGACACCTCAGTTATGTGAGCCAATAAATCCTTTCCTTTACTTAAACCTGTTCCAGGTGGATCTCTCTTCCTTACCATCAGCAGGTTCCTGACTTCCTCTTATATGTGGTGTCCTTAAAATATATGTTTTAAAAAATAAAATATGAATTATATATATTTTTACTAATCATTAATCAACTTGTTGAAACAGGTAAGAGGCCATAAAGTAAATACAAATAAAATAAAGACAAAATTATGTTTTAAATAAATACTTCATTTTGTTTATTTATTCTTTTCTTATGCAGGGCCTTGCTGGCAGGTGCTGCTGCAGCTCCCCCAGCTCCTTGTGCAGTTGTCATGCTCCACCATAGCCCTGGGCACTCCCGTAAATATTTTAAATAAAAATTTTAAAATATAAAAATATTTTTAAAATATAAATATTTTATATAAATATAAAAATATAAATAAAAAATGTATATAATATTTTAGTTTATTTTACAAACTAAGGGCTCGTGTTAAAAATCAAAACCATACAAAACTATCTAAGGTAGGGACTTGGGGTTAAGCATCATCGAAGAAGCACGCGGGCATGCCCCCTTGCAAATTCCCGCTACAGTGAAAAGAAAGGGATAAAAGAAGCGAGCCACAAGGGTGAGGCGAAGGAGAGGGAGGACATCAGTCGTCACACACAGAAGCCCTGCACCAAATGGACAAACGGGGACCAGCAGCGCCGAGCTGAGAAAGCTGAACCTGTGCAAAGCCGCGGAGAGCGGGCGAGCCATCTCCTCTGTGTGCCTGGATTCCCCAGAAGGATCAGCAATGGGGGGTGTCACGGGCCTCCTAAAACAGGTGCAGACAGGGCAGGAAATGGCCGGTGTGTTAGGAGTCTGTAAAAAGAAGCTGTTAGAGGCCTCCGCGTGAGGACCCGTCACCCAGGCAGAAGATTAAAGGGTGTCTTTCGGGGTCGAGGCAAGAGACTGTGGCCGTGGAGTGTCCATCCGGAAGCCAGGAAGGAGCTGAGTTACGTGAGAGGTATGTTCTGAAGGCTGGGGCCCTGATCTCCTCTCTACTCTGGGAGAGTCAGGCTTTCCCCCACCGGGCCACTGGAAGATTCCACTGTGGGAAAATGAGCAGCGTAGGAGAAAAGGCGTATCAATACTCATAGCTTCGCTCAAATAAACAGCTCCGCCAGACCAGTCCTTTTCCAGGCAATACCACCTCCGACGCATTTACTCACGCATAGTCACTTACGAAGGAGGGAAGGCTGTCGTTACGCACACAGTGCTGCCTTCTGCTTTTTTAATTTAATAACGTACCGTGGACACATCCCTTGTCAGTACGTGTAAGTCTCTTTGTGCCGTAGGCTGATCTGTACAAGGAACAAGATATTCATGCAGTCTCCCAGAATCACCCCACAGGTGACTTATTTACAGAGCGAGGAGGGTTCTTTTCCAATGAGAAATCCGATGACTGCTGCTTTCATCAAAGCATGGAATCGGGCCGAATCAGTGAGGGACGCACTAGTACCGCTCGCTGCTTCTGGGACGCACCGCCAAGCACACAATTCCCTGCAAGACGTTCCCGCCAAAAATGCATATCCTGAATCTGGCCGGGAAGAAATAGACGAATCTGGAATGTGACACAGTCTCCTAGACTCTTCAAAGGTGTCAATGCTATGCGAGGGGGAAAGAAAAAAGCCGAGAGCTGTTCTAGATCGAAGGCAACTAAAGAGCTCTGACAACCAAACGTAACGGGATCCTCGATTGGAGAGAAACTAGCTGAAAAGGCCATTTGGGGGACAGCTGGGGAAATCTGAATATAGGATGTAAATCTGAATACAGAATGGATAGAATGTATTAATTAAAGTATGGCACAAATACGGCAAATTGCTGGCAACTGGTGGAACTAGGTAAAGGGGATGTGGGTGTTCATCGCACGAGTCTCACAAGTTTGCTGTAAGTTTGAAATTTTTCACGATAAAAATCTGGGGGGGGGCTGAGGGATTGGCCTCTGGAGACTCCTCCACGTGATCCATTTGGGCAGGAGACTCCACTTCTCGAGTGCCTCCTGTCGAGAGTGATAATAATAGAACGTACCTCATGAGCCCGTTGAATTAAATGAGGTAATGCTTGCAAAGTGCGTATCAGAGTGCCTGACATAGCAAATGGTAACTGTCACGATCCTCTGCCTCGTTCTCTTTAATGGATGCATAATTCCATTGTCTTGAGATTCTCTTGATTTGGCAGGAAAGTCATCGCCCAGCTAATGAGCTGTGCTATTTTCTTGTCAGTGCCAGATAAGGTGGCCACAGTTGGTGCCGCCTGCAAGGGATTGGAGCAGAAAGAGGTCTTGCCCCGACTGTTGAATTTGGATGTCCAACCAGTGCACCGCTGCCCCTTNNCCTACCTCTTTTGGGTTAGAGCTCCCTTTTCAGAGGAGCACCCATTCGAAGTGGTGTGATTTGGGTTAACTCTGCTTCTATTGCCAATGAGGCAGCCGCCCCCCCTCCCCAGTCCTCGATAAAGCCCTTTCCTCCTGGCTGTAGTGGTTACTTTATTTATTTATTTATTTTTTAAAGTTTTCTTTCTTTTTTTTTTAAAGATTTTATTTACTTATTTGACAGAGAGGCAGCCAGTGAGAGAGGGAACACAAGCAGGGGGAGTGGGAGAGGAAGAAGCAGGCTCCCAGCAGAGGAGCCTGACGTTGGGCTCGATCCTAGAACACCGGGATCATGCCCTGAGCCGAAGGCAGACACCTAACCACTGAGCCACCCAGGCGCCCCTGTAGTGGTTACTTTAAGCATCATCTCACGCAGGGTCCTCCCTAGCAGTCGTTTGCCAGCACGGTCTGGAATACCTACAACGAATCAGAAGTACAGGAATAGATGGAGCCCAGCCCGGGACAGAGGTGATCCTCGGGTCTCGAAGGGGAGACAGCCGATACAAAGATCAGCTCCCTAGAACCCCAAATCCCAAAAAACGCTACCTTTCGTTTCTCTGTCATTCCTTCAAATGAGGCACCAGAACTGAACTTCTCAGAAACTTGCTTCATCCGCAAGAGGGAGATTTAAGGTTGCCTCAGACCCGCAAGGAGCAATTTCCTCCCAATTACCACAAGTTTCTCAACGCCATTCCCTTGGGAGGCTTTATAGAGGGGAGATGGTGCCGGCTGATAATGTCAGGGGCTCTGCACTATTAAGTAAGTTCTGGAAATCCCCAGGGCTTAATGACAATGCTTTTCCTTTGAACTCCTAACTTCTTTTTTTTTTTTAAAGCATTCTCCAGCTATTTCATTTTATTGTGTTCAGACCATCCTTTGACGCAAGTGGGACAAATATAGTCGTATCTGTCCCTCTGATAGCAGAGGAGGGGGTGTGGCGTTGTGGAGAAGAACACGGTCTCTGGCGTCAGACTGCTGCATTCCCTCTTGGCTCTTCCAATTAGCAGCTGTGTCATCCTGGGCCAGTGACTTGGCTTTTTTTGAGCCTCAGTTCCCTCTTCTGTGAAATAGGGGTGAAAAAGTACTTGCTTCGTGACGTGTGGTAAAGCTCAAGGGGAATCATGGATGCAGGGGCAAAATCTGGCACATAGCAAGTGTTTAATAAGTACTAGCTATTATTATTGCTATTGTTGTTGTTGTTATTGCAGACAGTCCGGGGATGGCAAAGTTGGATAAGCAATCATAGACGGCTTCCAGGCAGAAGCATGATATTGTCCCTGAATATCATATCCCAAGAAAATTGTCCCCGCTCCCAGGGACCTGAAAACTAGGTTGGGAAAAGGGGACAAAATCAGGAGCAAGCAAAATAATAATGCCAACAGTTAGAAAGGGGTGTGCTATCAAAGACATCGCAAGGAGGCATCAACACACAGGTGCACAGTCGGGCACTGGCGTGAGCTCCACACGGTCAGATGGGAACTCATTCATCTCCAGCCGGGAATCAGCAGAGAAGCAAGCCCCAGGAGATGCTCAAATGAACATATATACACATATACATGTTCAAATGTTCAGAGTGAGGACATTTGTTACAGACAGATGTGCTTTGAGAAGTGTCTTGCCAAATTCTCCCAGGGAAGATACCTCATGAAGTTAGCCTGGCTTGGAATTCAGGTCTGTCCGATGCCAAAGCTCCCAATCTTTCTGTGACGTCCCACTGCCTTCACTGATTGCTGCCTACAGCCCCACCATTCTGAAGTATGGTGGGTGGAGAGGATGGAAGGATGGGTAGATGGCATATGGTGGGTGGATTGAAGAGACCAGGTAGATGGTGCATGAATGGAAGATGAGGGATAGAGAGAAGGATGGTGGGTAGAAGAAGGGGTGGATGGTGGCCACATAGATGTACAGTGGATGGCTGGCTGGCTGGTGGCTGGAAGAACGGTGGGGGATGGATGGATGGGGGCGATGGAGGGATGGCAGATAGATGGACGAAGACACAGACTTGTTTCAGACAAAAGCTCAGAAGATGTAACCTATAGATGAGACGCTAGCCCGGGGTGAAGTCCGGATGACAAAGCAACCAAGTATAGTCAGGTACTTAAGAGCCCAGTTACTCCTTGTTAAAGTAACAACTACTTCATGGTAGTTAGTAAGTACTATAGCTGAGTACTTACTATGTGCCAGAGACTATGCTAAGCCCTTGAGAAGGAGCATGTCACAGAAATCCCGAGGTCACTGTTGTCATACCCCTACAGAAACTGGGGCTCCAGGAGGTACGGCTCCAGGTTGCACCGCAAGTAAACAAGGGGGCAGAATCAGGCCGCCGAAAACCCCCAAACTCCTGTTCCTAACCACTGTGATTGACCTTCTTCTCCACAGAAGCGTCAGAGCACCAGCTAGGAGTCAAGAAACACTTCCCAGGGAAGGAGATACCAGAGCTGAGTCTTAAAAGCCGGGAGAAGGAAGGACTGTCGAGGCAGAAAGCGCAGAGAGCCCAGCACCGAGGAGGCATGACAAATCCTACCCACACGTGAGAGCGAAGCAGGAAAAGAGATGAGGCTGGAAATGTAGGCTGGGACCACGTCAAGGAGGGCCTCAAGTGCCGTATCTAGAATAATTAATAGTAATATTAATAGCAGAGTATAAGAGTCAAGCATTCTGCTAAGTACCTTTACTTGTATTAGCTCATCTGATCCTCGTAAATATGTGAGCTCAGCCCCATTTGCGGCTGAACAGCTGAAAGACGGAGTCACTTACTGCAGGTCACACAGCTAATAAGTGGCAGAGCCAACCCTCGAACCCACGCGTCTCTGGCTCCATGGTCCATGTCTCAACCACCATGCTGTGCCGCCCTGTGTGAGCTTGAACTGTATCCATTCCACAGGGGTTTGGACTTCCTCCTGTCCAATGGGAAACCACTGGAAGTTTTTGAACAGAGGAATAGCCTGATAAGATATGCGTCTTCAAAATGTCCCCACTGTGCAAGTTGGACAGAGTAAGACAAAACTGGTGTCTACTGTAAGCCCACCTTTGATTGGCCTCTCCTAAGTGCCTCCCTCTGCCTAGACAACCCGGAGCTCACCTCCAGCCCTCGGAGCCCACTCACTGCATCGGAGGCCAAAACAACTGCTTCTCTATGGGACCTTAAGGAACGCCTGACCCTCAATGGGCCTCGAATTCCTGATAGGAAGGGGGTGGCTCCTACATCTTTAAAAATCTCTCCGGCTCTGACATTATACTTCCCTCTGATGTTCTCTGGGGCGAGGCAGCTAAATGTGTCACTTTAAGCCACTCATAACAGCCTCGGGAAAGTTGACATCTGCATTTTATCCCCACCACCACAAAGTTCCAATGGCTCTTCCTCCCAACATAAAAGAGTTATTTTTGGCCACTGTTCAATATAAAGCTTTGTTCTCCCGGCCCTCATGTGTCATCACCAGCTTGTCGCTACAGAATCCCCTTCAAGACACCTTTGCCTTCCAGAGCCACTAACTCCAAGGGGGAAGCTATTTATAAGCCTCTGACAGCGCGTAATTGCTGATTGCGTCTAGCCGAGGAGTTGTCAACAAGGAACGTTATGCTGGAGACTGGCTTTCTTAATGCCAGCAGATGTGTCAACTGTCACTTTGTTGAGACTCTGGGGAAGCTCTGCATTCCATTTAAATGGGGTCCAAGGGCTAAATGGAGGTGGGGGGGTTGTAAACCAAATGGTGAACATGGCCTCTGGCCTGTACCGTGAGGCGTATTCGGGTAAGCCTGCCTCCCTTCGTCCTTGATGGAAGGACAGGTGCTGAGGAACAGGGAGCACTGCAGTGTGGTATCCAGAGGTGTGGGCTTGGAGCCAGACTGCCTGGGTTCAAAGCTCAGCTGTGGTTCTTAGATGTGCTACAACCTTGAGCAAGTTACCTAACATCTCTGTGCCTCGCTTTCCCCATGGGGAAAAATGGGGATATTGTGGGTTTAAGGGAGTTATTGTGACGTCCTAACAGTATCAAGCACATCATCACAGCTTGATAAAATGTGGGATATTGTCGTTATTATTAGGATTCCAGGCATAGTGAGAGCCTCCACTGGCCTGAAGAAATAAGGAGACCACAAGGCAGTGGTCCTCAAAGTGTGGTCCCTAGCTCTACCAGAGAACCTGTTAGAAATGCCAATTCTCAGACCCCACACAGACCCACTGAATCAGACTCTCTCAGGGTGGAGCCATAGATCTGGGTTTTAAGATATCATGTATCTGTGTGACACTGATACACAAAGACATCTGGATGGCATCCCTCCCTTTCTTCCGCAACACTCCTAACCGGTCATCCTTTAAGATGAATGAAAATGGCAGCATCGCTGTGTGACTTAGGGCAGGGCTTTTCCTTTGCCTGGGCCCTTCTCTCCACGGTGAAATGGGTGAAAATACAGGGCTGGCGTGGGGAGCCAATGATATTAGACTATGACAAGCTTGAATGACGTCTCCCGCCTCTGTTTTGTCTTCCCGGGTGACCTGAGGGAAATGTCCCTAGGATAAAAGGCAAGCCCCAGCTGATTGCAGAGTTTGGTTCACTGGCTTTGGAAGCACGCAGACCTTTACAGTGAAGAGAAAACCAACAGAGAGGTGAGCGGCTGGGTGGCTCTCAGCAGGTGGCATCCTCCTCCCTGGGATCCGGTTCCTCCTAGCCATTGATAAACCTGGCAGCAGAGGGCCTTCAGACCAGATGACTGGGGAAGAGGAATGGCTCCAGAATGATCAAGACTCAAATCTTGGTTCGAGGTGAGTGACATGGGCAACTGTGGCGCCTCTCTGAGCCTTTCTATAAAACAGAAATATCATCCTTCCGTGCAGGTGGCTGAGACAACGATATGAGATCTCTCACCGAGAGACCCTTCTCAAGCACACACTGTGTGCAGGCTCTGTAGACACAGCAGTGGCAAGACCAACGGGCTCCTGCCCTTGTGGAGCAGCTGCTCTAATGAGGGAGTGAGAGATCCAGCATCCGGTTACCAGGCTGATTATCTTATTTCACTTGTGATCGATACGTGGTGGTGCAAGAAGGACTCACGCTGATGTGTGAGCTTCAGGACAGGTGAGAAGATGGTAACTTTTGGTCTGAGAGCAGGAATTCCAAGGGCAAAATTCCAGAACCTTGACAGCCACCTTGAGAGTTTTGAGCAATAAGAAGCAATAAAGGATTTTCAGCTGGGGCATGAAGTTGATCAAATCTGAGTTTTTTGAAGAACCCTCTTATTAAAAAAAAAAAAAAAAAGACCATAGCAAGTGCTGATGAAAATTCGGAGCCACTAGAACTCTCCTCTGTTGCTGGTGGGAATGTAAAATGGTGCAATGACGTTGGAAAACAGTTGGCAATTTCACATAAAGTTTCACATTATAAAATACTTCTATTACCATATAATCCAACAATCCCATTTTAAGGTATTTACCCAGGTGAAATACACCATATGTTCATACACACATACACACACATTGGAGGCCAATGTCTATAGCAGTTTTGTACAAAACCTGGAAACAATCCAGATGCCCCCTGACTGCTCAAGGGATAAACAAAATGCCCACTGCTAAGCAGAAAAAAAGACACAAATCACAAGTCCATGCAGCGACATGGCTGAATTTCATAAGAATGATGCTGTGTGAGAGAAGACTCGGGAACGCCTACTGCATTGTTGTATTTATATGCTATTTTAGAAAAGCCAAAGCTACGGATGAAAAACAGATCAGTGGAGCACCTGGGGGGCTCAGTTGGTGAAACGCCTGACTTCAGCTCAGGTCATGATCTTAGGGTCCTCGGATCAAGTCCCGCATCAAGTCCCATGTCGCATCTGGCTCTGCACTCAGAGGGGAGCCTGCTTTTCCCTCTCCCTCTGCCCCTCCTCCTGCCTGTGCTCTCTCTCTCTCTCTCCCTCTCTCTCTCTCTGTCAAATAAATAGATAAAATCTTTAAAAAAATAAAAATAAAATACACACTGGCTCTCGAAGCTGTAGTCCAAAAGAGGGTGTAAAATACCTCATTAATAATTTTATATGGTGCCTGAGTGGCTCAGTTGGTTAAGCAACTGCCTTCAGCTCAGGTCATGATCCTGGAGTTCCAGGATGGAGTCCTGCATCGGGCTGCCTGCTCAGTAGGGAGTCTGCTTCTCCCTCTGACTCTCCCCCGCCACGCTCTCTCTCTTTCTCATTCTTTCTCTCAAGTAAATAAATAAAATCTTAAAAAAAAAAAAAAACCAGATCAGTGGTTGCCAAGGGATAGGGGGAGGGAGGGCTTGCTTGTAAAGGGGCACAGGGAAACTTCTGGGGGTCACAGAACTGTTCTATATATGATGATCAAGGTGATGGTTACCTGACTGTGTTTGTCAAAACTCACAAAACTGTACACAGAAAAGAGGGAACTTCACTGTGTGTGAATTATGCTTAAAAAAAAAAAAAGACGTGTTTGTTACAGAAAGGAGACTAGTTAGGGCCAGGGGACCATTAGAAGACTTTTACATGTCAGAGGTAAGAGATGACAAGTCTGTGCTTGGGGTGGGGCGGTAGGGCTAGAGAAGCAGGCAGATTTAAGGACTGGTCTGGAGGTGAGTATATACACAAAATGCCCCACAACATAAGGCACCTTACAGCCTCTCTGTGCCATTTATGAGCCATACGTATACATAGACAGCTTTCATATATACATCCTTTACTCCTGCCCATCACAGCATGCTATGGCCCTGCAGTTTCATAAGGGACAGTGGTCAGGTGAAGGGGGGGCATCACTGGGGACAGAGTGGAACAGAGATTCACAGGAGGACAGCAGGGCAGGTTGGAGTCAAGACACACCTAAGGTGTGAACTGGGTCCTGAGTGATGGTGGCAGAGGCACAGCCAGCCCCGTCCCTGAATAAAGAGACCAAGGAAAGGGTGACAAGTGACCCTGACCGGTCTGTCCTGGGCTGCCATGACCCCTCCCTGTACCTGCTTATCTATCCCTTCTCCTCTGAGCCTTTAAGCCTCAAAGCAGAGCCATGAATCATGGTTCAAATCTCAGGTCTAATTATTTCCTTGGATGACATTACCCTGTCTCTCAAATCTTGGACACAGAGCGAGTCTTGTGCAGTCAGACCTGGGGTGGGAGTCATGAGACCTGAGTCATCAGCCCTGTTCTCACTCTCTCACTCTGGGTGGCTTACTTTCACTCTCTGGACTTTGACTGCTATGTTTGGAAAAGGAGCTAGTTGATCTGAGGACTCCCCCAGCTTTTAAAATAAGTGAATTCTATCTGAAAAGTTTTTATTTTGCCCACCCTAATTCCAAAATGTATGTTAAAATATTTTACCAAAACGAATAGAGCGAGATAGAATGAATTGATTAGGAAATTGAGAGGAAGGAGGCCAAGGGTGGATTATAGGCTTGTACTTGGCTAGAGATTAACCTTAGCCTTGACCTTGGAGATTGAATTTATCTCCAAGATTTCTAGCAGCCAAAGCAAAGAGGCAATCAAGATTCATTAGATCAGGGACCGCCTGGGTGGCTCAGTCAGTTAAGTGTTAGACTCTTGGTTTTGGCCCAGGTCATGATCTCAGGGCCCCAAGATCAAGCTCCATGCTGGGCTCTGCACTCAGCGTGGAGTCCACTTGTCCCTCTCCCTCTTCTCCTCCGCCTGCTCACTCTCTCTCTCTCTCTCTCCCTCTTGAATAAATAAATAAAATCTTTTTAGAAAGATACATTAGATCAGAACTGTTTGATAGAAATTTCTGTGATGAATCTGATAGAATATTCTATATCTGCACTGTTTTTTTTTTTAAAGATTTTATTTATTTATTTGACAAAGAGAGACAGCGAGAGAGGGAACACAAGCAGGGGGAGTGGGAGAGGGAGAAGCAGACTCCCCGCTGAGCAAGGAGCCTGATGAGGGGCTCAATCCCAGGACCCTGGGATCATGACCTGAGCCGAAGTCAGATGCTTAACGACTGAGCCACCCAGGCACCTTATCTGCACTGTTTTAATGTAGTAGCCTCTAGCCTCGTGTGGCTATTGAGAACTTAAAATGTGGCTAATGTGACTGAGGATTGGAGTTTCAAACCTTTACTTAATTTTAATTAGTATAAATTGTGGTAGGCTCCAGCCACATGTTTCACGTGGCTGTTGTATTGGACAGTGAAGCTTTAGATAATTCACAATGTTTTCTCAGGGTGCCAATTATGAATTTACTGCCTCCGTTCCACCCCTCATTGCCTGGTCTGCAATACTGCAGGCGGGCCTTGTAACTATTTCTTCCTTTGCCAGCTGGCACAATGTTAAGTTTCGTCACTAGCAGCAGGGGCGCGACCCCGAAGGAGGAAGAGGTTTCTCTTCTTGTTTCCAGCCCACTCTACCAGGTCGGCTTCCACAACTCTGCCTGGTTTATGCAGCTTCAGGCTCTGGCAGCTCCTGCGGCTTTGCAGGTCCCAGTTTCTGCAACACACACGGCTTCTCCTGCAGTGTCTGTGGCGATTCTCAGTGTCTGGCAGCGTCTCCAACCCTCGGCCTCTGAAGAGCAGGCAGCAGCCCCTGCCATGTCCTGCAGCCAGCAATGGCCAGAAACAATCAGCTATCCCCAGGACCTCTTCAGGTGACTTCGGAGTGGAATGCTACAGACCAAGTACGTCCCTGTGAACAGCTCCCCCCAGCGTCCCTCTTGGACAATCTTATAGCAAGTTCTAAAGCATCACATCTCGGGGCAGATGGCTCCCCACTGGGACCCCAGAGGGCAAATGTCCAGCAAATCCTGCAGGTGCAGTACCCACTACCCAACTGGCCCTCTCCGAGGTCTGGATCACAGCCCTGGGGCCAGGAGCCTTTCCTAAGGTGCTGTCTTCCTCCCAAGGGTAGGACTACCCTCAGAGCCTTATACCCACTCTTCTTGTATTCTTCACAGTGCTTTACTGCTCACTAGCCAATTCTTCGTTACTCCAATCTTCTCTTAGAGTTAATTTTATATTCAAAAATTCTCTGCTCAAATTTCTGTGTAGTTTTTATCTCTTGATTGGACTCTGGCCGCTATCGGCATAGTCTCTGGAGACAGACCTGTAAAAATGGGGTTTGGGTGTTGGTGTGGTCATGCCCTTGGGCTTGAGAGCAATAATGAGCTCCTCACCAATGGGAAATGGGATGTAGTGACCCACTGCGTGCGTCGCTGATTAAGTAAGCTATCACCTGTGGTTGACTGATGAAGAGCCAACTGAAACAAGTGCCCAGGGAACCCCATTAGACGCTTCACTTGACTCTATGGCCATAATGATGACGATAATGACTATACTGTGGGATATATTCCTTTGAGCAGACTGGAATGCTTACTTACAGAGGGAAAAAATGCCAAGTTCAGTTCCAACCATGGTCGGAAGTTAAAAGGATAGAATTTAAGTGGGTTGAGTATGCAACTCTTGATTTCAGCTCAGGTCAAGATCTCAGGGTCGTGGAATCTGGCCCCATGTCAGACTCCACGCTAGGCTTGAGATGCTCTCTCTCTTTCTCTCTCTCTCTCGCTCTCTCTCGCTCTCCTCTGCCCCTCCCCCCTCTAAAAAACAAAACAAAAGGAAGTTAAAAGAATATTTTCTTTCCTAAAGACATACGGTTGATATGACTGAAAATACAGAAATTGTCTGAGTCGCTGAATGTCAATAACAGTTGAATTCACAGCTTCATTGGGTTGTTCACGTGAAACTGGATTGGGAAAGAATGGGATCCTAAAACGTGACAGGAGAACATCTGATTGAATCCAGATGAAACTGACGTCATTCTGAGCATCCAATATCGGTGGCAGTAGCTTCCCCCCCTGGTGTATTAGGACACTAGCACTTCTTTTTCTTGAACCCCATGACAACTTCAACTAAGACAAATGCCTTGAGAGGATGTGCTCACTCTCCTCAAGACCCACCGCAACCACCTCTAGTTGCCCTAAACCCACAGGTAGTGGGTATGCTTTATGGAGACAGGTACACATGATGACCTTGGAGGAAACAGCTTAAATATCCAAGAATTGCAAAATTTTGCTAATATAGATCTGCAGAAATCTGAGATCGTACGTGGGTCTGGATTTGAAGAGTGTTAGACCAAGGACGGTGGGCTATAACACTACGGCGAGCAAATTCATTGATGTAGATGAACCTACTAGAGACTCCAGATTTATTATGTTATCTCATATCCTTGGAAGTGTCTCTAACTGCTCACTTGGTGATTGAAACTTGAACTCAATAGTGACCTACATGTAAAGAAATTGAGAGGCTACAGCCTGGATTCATATGCCTGGGATTATATGGAAGAGGAAATTAAAAGATGTAGGGACATGAGGTTTGATTGGATTTATCATGTACGACTTGCACACCCACCCACTAGCTGTGTTCCATAAGAACACCCAGAAGACCCTCCCTTGATTAAGGCATTGAGAAATACATCTGAGAGGGGAGCACCTATGTTCTTGAAAGCTCTATGCTTGCTCTTTTTGAATGATAGGTTCAACCATAGGGAATGTCACCGCTGATATGGGCTCCCTGATTTCAGTGAAAATCATGGGATCCTGAAGTAGCAGAGGACAAATGGCATTACTTAACTGCTAACGATCAGGTGGGTATATCTAATGGCAGCAGGGATGTACCAGTAACTAGATGTCTTGGTACATGAAGATCTTTGGTAATGGTTAATTGATCATGGGAGCCTAGGGATGAAACAGATGGGCACCCTAATAGGGAACTGCTTGATTTCTATAACAGGAAAAGAATCTAGGTCTGGTAACCAAAAATCTGACCTACTGTCCACAGCAAAGAGTCATGGCTCTCACCCAATTTCAAAGCCTAGGTCAATTCATACAGTAAGAGCCCTTTGATTGAAAGAGTGGTGGGGTACCCTTAAAGAACCGTTCCACACCATTGCCTCACATACACGGTAAATCTTCCCGTAAGAGTTCCCCCAAAAGGACCAGTAGTCATTTGCTAGACTGACTTTATTAGGAGGAGAAAGAAAATTTCAGAGATAACTAGACACTAGCTCTAAACTGATGCTTATTCCTGGAGACCCCAAATACCACTGCAGCCCAAAGTGGGGGTTACAATGGTCAGATGATAGAATCTTAGCTCAAGTCAGATTCACAGTAGACCCAGTTCATCCACAAATCCACCCTATAGGTGATTTTCCCAGCTTCTAAATTTATCATTTAAATAGACATACTAGACAACTGGCAGAGTCCGCACACTGGCTCCCCTGACCAATGGGAAGAGGATCATTATGGTAGGAAAGACAGTGGAAACCCTTAGAATGTTCCCTCTTACCAGAAGTAATCCCACATCAGTGGGGAAATTGCAAAGACTGATGTCAAAGACTTGAAAAAAGTAGGGATAATGATACCTATCCCATACCTCAATTAACTCACCAGTTTGACCGATAAGGAAATCAGACAGATCTTGACAAATGTGAACTCCTATAAACGTAATCAGTGATGCTTCCCACCGCAGTTGCTGTTCCAGATTTAGTATCTTTACTGGAACACATCACTTCGGTCCCAGGCACTTAGCAGGAAGCTCCTAGAGTGTCTAATTCTTCCCCCCACCCCAGATCAGTGTGTTCCGACAGTTAGAAAGAGTTTGCATTTCCTTAGCAGGAACAACACTCTCCCTTCCCAGTTGTGCTCCATGAATACATCAATTCTGTTCTCTGCCGTAAACAATAATCTGTAGAGATCTTAATGATGGTGATATTCCATAAGATAACATACCGATTCACTACATCGATGACATTTTGCTAAGTGGATCTGAGCTATTTTATGCTTCTCATATTTTTGTTTTATATGCAAGTTTTTGAAACTTAATCTTACAATCTGGTCTTCAGATAACAATGTTCAGTGGGACTGTGACAGAACTGGGGGACAATTAACATAGCTAGCAATGGATACAATGCCTGTTGGGATGGTGTTCTCCTCTTTTGGGAGAGAGGGTGAGAACTTCTTCATGTGTAATAAGAGAACTGTATCTTATTAGATGGAAAGTTTAACCCCACTGGGGATTTCTGGGACACAATGTAGAACCCACACCTCAGGGTTACCCTCCCCCCCGAGGGTGAACAGAGATAGACTATTTTTGCGCGAACTCCCACCAGTCAGTGGTTGAAAGCTGCTGGGGAATTGCTGAGGCTTCGGCGCCTCTGGCCTGCCGGGCCAATGGCAACAGGAAATGCCTGGGCATAGAAACACAGGTGCCCACTGTTGGAAGGGGTGGTAAGGGCAGGAAGATGCAGGTGGGGCCTTGAACGTGTCTGCTCCCCTGCAGGTTCCTTCTCTTTAAACCAGGAAGGAGAGGGGCTCCTTGGTGGCTCAATGGATTAAACATCCAACTCTTGATTTCAGCTCAGGTCATGATCTCAGGGTTGTGAGATGGAGCCTCGCATTGGGCTCTGCACTCAGCAGGGAGTCTGCTTGAGATTCTCTCTCTCTCTCCCTCTGCCCCTACTTACCCCCCTCAAAAAAATGTATAAAACAGGGACACCTGGGTGGCTCAGCCAGTTAAGCAGGTACCTTCGGCTTAGGTCCTGATCCTAAGGTCCTGGGATCGAGCCCCCCATCGGGCTCCTTGCTCAGCAGGGAGCCTGCTACTCCCCCTGCCTGTGCTCACTCTCTCTCTGTGATTAAAAAACTCTCTCTGTGATTAAAAAAAATTTAAATTAAAAGAATAACAAATTTTTAAAAATGTATAAAACAGGGAGGAGAATTCCTACTTCATGGAGTTGTTTCTGGGCTGCCAACTTGCAAGCCCGGGGAGTTACTATTCATGACTTGGGGACCCTGAATTTTGCTGGGTGAACTAAGAGAGATGGTGTAGGGAGAGCAGCTGACAAAGAGTCCACCCTCGATGTGAGTGAGTCCATTCCTCTCCCTTTTCCCTGTAGGAACTGCTTCCCTATATCCAGGACTTACCCTGTGCCCGTGTGGTACAGGTGTTAACCATCCCATCCAGAAGAGGAAACAGAGGCTCAGAGGGTTTAAGTCACTTCCCCCGGGTCACTGTGCGCCCTGGAACCCTGACCGGCTGACTCCAGAGCCCTGGCTCTTAACCTCGGTGCTGCACTGCACCACCGACGGCTGGTTTCCCACACGCTCGTCCCCATGCTTGTGGAGGAGCTCGGCTACCAGATGCCTCGGAAGCACCCGCCCCTGCCAGACGTGACCCAGATCAGCTTTGGGAGAAGCCGCTGCCAGGAACTTGCCTGTCTTCTGCTTCTCTTCCTTCCTCATTGATGTCCCACCAAGAGAGCTCAGGTGGGTGGGAGTGTCTCCTTTCTACCTGCCTCAGGCTTTGTCCTCTGCTGCCCACACACGCACCCGAAGCATCACATAGCCTTACCTTCTGAGGGCTTCCTTCGGGGAATTCATCTGAGTCTAGGCCTGGAGGCTCGATGGCCAGGCTCTTTGTTCTGTCAAGCTGGTTCATCTGAGCACAGGAGGACATTCTGCCTACTTTCTGCCTGGGGAAGCTGTAGCTGCTCCCCTTTTCCTCATTGGGCTCGTGGTCTAGCAGAGGCAGACTGAGCATGTGCTTAGGGTACCAGCAAAGAAAGGCACTGGAAAGGGATAGTGATAAGTGCAAACCAATGTAGTGACCAGGAAAATGGTTCCTACCTTTGGGCCGTGTTTCCGACATCAGGGGTTGCCTCGCTCAACTCCAAACCCCGCCCCTGTGGCTACTTTACCACATGCTAGGGGCTGGCGAGCCCAACTCTACAGACGGGGTCCTTGAGGAACCTGGGTTCCAAAAATGGCCGCGCTGTGTGGAAGCTGGAAGCGAGGTGGACAGTGTACTTCCCCGGAACTCTGCACTAACAAGCGTGTTCTTGGAGCATTCTTTTTTTTCCCTTGCAGCAGGGACAGCAGAGGTCCAGTGACCGGGGCCTCACCGTGTTTTCCTAAAAGGAAGGCCCTGGGACATCCATTTGGTGGCCCTCAGTCAAGGCAGAGGCAGTGTGGCCCTGGAGCCCAGAGTGGTAGAGGTTTCCTGATCTATGCATCTCAGCTGAGGCAACATGGCCTGGGAGCGACTGAGACACAGACTTCCTGAATCTTCCTCTTCCTCATCATAGACGCTCCTTTGGCGGGCCAATCCCACTGGCACATTCTGCGAGACATTCCTGGAAGTTCTGCCTACGTCTGGGAGGGAGAAGGCACATGTTGCTTCTCTGCACTCGTGGGCAGACACATGGGCTTCAGCAGATGGCCACAGAAGCCTCTAGACATTCCCTTACGACTGTGGGACCTACAGGCCATCGTGGAGCTCCAGGCAACACGTCTGATACTGGAAGGGGCTCTGGAAAACACGTACATTACCTCATTTGATTTTCACAGCAACCTTATGAAGAAGAGGCTGTCCATAATCCCACCTTACAGATAAGTAAGTAGAGGTTAAATAGTCACCCTAGGCCACAGGTCCATGTGACTGCAGAGCTCCTGTTCACTTTCTCCTATCCCTGACATCCTGCCCGGCTCGCCTCCACCCCTCATTTGCAAAGGAGAGGGAGTAGAGGTGTAGGAGAGGAGAGAGCAGGGCAGGAAGGAGGCAGTAGTCAAAGCATAAACTATCCCTGGAATGTCAGAAAGTTCTCTTGGAAAGTCCTTCTGAGACTGAAGCACATTCTTCTAAGGCACTTTGGAAAAATCCAGTGCTTTGAGGATGGAACTGAATGTGTGGAAATGGCCCAAGGACACCGGGTAGCACCGCTGCAGAGTAAGGAAGCCGGTCAGGCTAGGGGACACCATCAAAGGTCAAAGCCAGCCAGCATCACACAGAGACAGGCCCTGGGGGGGCAGTCAACACTGTCAGGACCATGGCAGCTTCAATGGAGGAACCCAGAGGATGAGAGTTCCAAAGGCACTCATTAGCTGTGCACCCTCGGGGAAGTCACTCCACCTCTCTGAGACTCAGCCTTCTCATCCACCCTCTGCCCAAGAGGCAGAACACTTGGTTAGGATTGCTGGCTTTCAAATCCAACAGCTGAGTCCTTGGCTCTGCCCCTACTTGCGTGGTTTCTCTATGCCTGTTTCCACATCTGTGAAATGAGGGTGAAAGTATCTATGAAACAGAGTCATTGGGACAATTAAATGAATTGGCACAGGAAAAAGATTTTGAGCTTGCACTAGGCATAGAGCAAACACTGAATAAATGTTAGCTGCTGTTTTCCTTACCAAAGAGGGAAGTGTGAGGATCAAAGGAGACAGTATGGGGGTACCTGGGGGGGCTCAGTCGGTTAAGCGTCGCCTTTGGCTCAGGTCCTGATCCCAGAGTCCTGGGATCAAGCCTTGCATCAGGCTCTCTGCTCAGCCTGCTTCTTCCTCTCCCTCTGCCTACGGCTCCCCCTGCTTGTGCTCTCTGTGTCAAATAAATAAATAAAATCTTAAAAAAAAAAAAAAAAGAGAGAGAGAGAGAGAGAGAGACAGTATGTGTGTAAGGTTTCACATATAATTTGCCTTAGAAGATCAGCTCAGAAAGTGGTGGTATTCTGGTTATCAAATACTGCATAAGAAACCGTTCCAAAGCGTAGTGCCTTAAAATAACAATGATCAATTACTTTGCTCACAAATCTGCGATCTGAGCAGTACTTAGCAGGGCTGGCTCATCTCTGCTCCATGCAACACCCGCTGGGGAGGTTTGAGGGGGACTGATGGATTCACCTCCAGGATTGTTCACTCCCATGGGTAGCCAGTTGATGCTAGCTGATGGCGGAGAGTCCAGCTGGAGCTATAGACCAATGGCCTATATTCTCTCTCTATGGCTATTCCGTGGGGCTGCTTGAGCTTCCTCGCGGCGTGGCAGCCAGATTGTAAGAGCAAGTGTTCCAAGACACAGAAGGTGGAGCTTCCACTCTCTAAAGGCGTTGGCCTGAAAATGGGCCCAACTTCACTTCTGCTGTGTTCTGTTAGTCAGCTCCCTGAGCCTGTCCAGTCTCAAGGGGAGGAAGATAGATTCCTCCTCTTGAATGGAAAGAATGTCGAAAAATTTGCAGCCGTCTTTAATCTACTACAGGTAATTTGTGTTTTCACTGCAGGTACTGGCCCCAGGTCTGTGTAAGACATAGGTGGGTAAGCTCTTTGTTCCCAAACCACACCCAACCGAGAAGCAGATGATCGAAGGGGGAAAGAGGGACCCCCTCCAACCTGGGTAAGTCCTATTTGTTGTTCCAGATTCAGTAGAAGAGATTCCATGAATCTCTCATCTTCCAAGATCCCTGGGTCACGTGCCTACCCTACATCCCCGTATTCTTGCTTCCCTCTCCCTGGAGCTGGTCAGGGAGCCCATGGTTGTATTGAGGGTTATAAAGTCAGAAGGGTGAGGCACACAGGCTGTGGAGCCTTTGGGTGGCTTCCTAAGCTCCTTCAGCCTTAGGTATCTCATCTGGAAAATGGGCATGAGACGCCCTACAGCACAAAGTCGTTCTGAGGATTAACAGAGGTCACGAGTAGGTAGGGTACAAGCAAATTAACAAGTGACCCATCGGCCTCATTTTTTTTTAATGTGGCATATTTTTTATTTCAGAAACAGATTTCCTCTTTCCCTCCAGCTCCCCACCCTACTAGGTGGTGGCAAGGAGGCAGGAGTCAGGAGACTTTAAATAACCAATTAAAAGGAAGCCTTCCTGAGATAGATAACAAGTACAGATATAAGTACAGCTATAGACACATAGTAAAGCACATAGAGATAGTGTGATCTCAACCATGTGAAAAGATAGAGGCTAGAGGGAATGTGCCGAGATGTTAACAGCGGTTGACTCTGGAAGATGAGACTATGGCTGATTTTTTTTTTTCCTGCTTCTCCTTTATAGCTTTTTTGTGTGCGTCCCCACATCGTAGCAGTTTATGTGTTACTTTTATAATAAAGACATACATATAAGATGAATAGATATGTGATAGCACCCTTCCCATGCACCCCCACGCATCCTCCCACACAAACTTGTCTTTCTACAGAGCAGGCTTTGCACAGGATGATGCTATCGGTCCTTTGGGCCGACAAGTCTTCCTCGAGCTGGAGTAGACCAGGCATCGGGAGACATTGAGCATCCCTGCCCCTCGCCCACGGAACTGCCAGTAGCGCTCCCCAGTGTCAACGGAGAACGCCCCCGCGTTATGCAGCAAAAAATGTTCTTGTTTTTCAGAGATGCATTTGGGGTGAAATGTCAGGATGTTTGTAATTTAGTTTCAACTACTTCAAAAAAAATGGATAAAACAATTACGTGGAACAAATCTAACGATCCAGAAATCTAGGCCATGGATATATGTGCATTAGTTCAATTCTTCTTACTTTTCTGCTTGAACATTTTCATAATCAAAAAGTGGCGGAAACGCCCCCTCCCCATTTTCCAAATGCCCCCAGTGGGTGTGGTACCAACCCCTTGTTGGAAAACCTACAGCTGCGTTCTGTACCAGCCTCCTCTCCATAGATGGTGTGTCTGGTTATAAGGCGAAAACCCCTACAGCAGTGCTTCTTTGGTCTTCCAATGTTTCCTCGATGACGTCTGGAGGTAGGGGAAATGTCCTCATGGCAACGGGAAGAAGGGGCCCTTGTCTGCTCCTCTGGGGCCTTGCAGGTTCCATTCGGTGCCCCCTGCACTGCCTGGTCAGTGGTGTCCCGATGACATGAGCTGAAACTCGAGATCTGTTCCCACTGGCACAGACCCAATGCCTCCACCTCTCTCCTGGGCACCTGCGTGGCTCGGAGACTCAGCTGTGCCCTCCATGCAACCCGGGCTCAGCTTGCCACCTGGCCGCTCTCCAGGCTCATCCATTCCTCCCTGGGGGCACATAGAGACCTCTCGGGCTCTCCCGGGGTGTGCACACCCTGAGATTGTTCCTAACACAGGTGACAACACCGGGATGGGATAAGATGCAGTAACGGGGGAGCCCAACCATCCACCCGTACTTTACTCGTACGTGGCATTTTATAGATTTCATGGACACGCTCCCTTCAGTCACAAACCCTTTCTGAGTGCCTACCCCACACCAGGCACTGTACTAAGGGTCTGGGCCCCCCGCCCCACGGCATATACACACCAGGTATCTGTGGATACGTGCAAAGGCAAGCAGATCATGCTTCAGCCATACAAGTGAATATCAAGCAGCTGCCACAAAGAATAAAACGAATTGATATGTACTGATAAGGAAAGATAGCCACGCAATTTCGTTCCAAGGAAAGGCAAGTTTCAGTATAATGGGTGGGGTAGGCTAGGAGCCCTTTACCACACACACACACAAAAAGTATAATAATGAGAACTGAAAGCAACACTCTTTTCTGTCCCTGCATTAAATAATATTTCGACCAAGTAATAATTTAGTTGCTTGCTCTAGGAAATACCTGCTCTCGGAAGATAAGACAGAACCAACCACATGCCTTAACTTATCGAAACAAAATTTGCTCATCTGGACTCACTTCAAGTCCCTTGCCTCTCTGGGTCCACAATCCAAAGCTCTTAGGTCATAGATTTTGCTCAATCTCAACCAGGTACCTGCCTTATACGACCCACCTTATGACCAGTACAGCTTTTAACACCGCGCAGTACCCTTCCTTAATGTCTTCGCTTTCCGACGCCACTAAGACTTTTTCTAGGTGGTGTTCTCCCTTTTTGCAGGAAGTTGAATACACTTGCTTTGTTTGATCAAGTTTTCCTGGTGGCCTTTTAGGGAATCGATGATCAAGAATTTATAATTACTATGTGCTAGGAACCGAGCTGATTGTTTTATACACTCCTCTTACTCTGTGAGATGTTTAATATCGCTGTTCCCACTTCACAGGTGAGGAAAGTAAGGATTGGAATTGGAACAACTTGCCCAATTTTACACAGGGAATAAGTGGCAGAGAAGAACTCAAGATGTCTGACTCCAGAGCCCGAGAGTTTAAGCCCTTGCTATGACCTCGGTTCTAGTTATTATGACTATATAACAAGGTACTCAAAATCCCAGCGGCTTAAAAAATTTTATTTTGCTTACAGATCTTTAATTCGGGCCGGGCTGGGTAGAGATAAGTGCCTCTGCTCCATGCAGCCTCAGCTCAGGCGGCTCAAACGCTGGAAGCGGGAATCATCTGGAAGCTCATTCTTTCGCTTATCTGGCAATTAATGCTGACTGTCAGCTGGGACCTCAGCTGGGCAATTAGCCACCACATTTGCATGGGGCCTCTTCCTGTGACCAGGGCTTCTGCATAATGTGGTGGCTGGCTTCCCAGAGTGAGCATCCCAGGAAAAGAGATTTCCAGGTAAAGCCATATTGCCTTTCATAACCTAGCCTTGGAGGTCAGGCCACGTCACTCCTGCCACATTCTATCTGTCAAGGCAATCACGGAGCCCTCTCCAGATTCCAGGGGAGGGGAAATAGACTCACCTAGTGATGGGGAGTGGCAGTGTCTGGAAGAGCGCACGGGACCCAAAATATTGATGTGGTCATTTTTGGAAACACGATCTTCCACAGACCCACATATTTATATGCATGCATATAAAACCTGAAATATTGTATAACAAATAGTTAGCTATGCTTATTCTGGAGCTAATCGGGCGTTTTTAAAAAAATTTTTAATAGGTGTCTAGAACACTATGGCAACATATTTTTCAAAGCCTTGTGTCCAATCTCAAGAAGCTCGCACTGAAGGTGAGTGGACCACCCACTGGCTATTTCTTCTCCTATGTCCATTTTCTGCCTCTCACTGCTTTACTTTGGTGCCCCAAGAGGATGGTCTCTACAGATGGTATCACCCGGATTCCTTTTCCCTCTGTCTTCTGGTTGGGTTGATCTTATGGGAGCTGAAGTCAGAGGTTGAGGGGAGAGAGAGGTGGGTATCTATTCTCCCCTTCCCACCTACCCATGGTTCTCATGATGGCCATGTTCCCCTATAGCCCAGAGCATCTGTTGGGGAGCCCCTCTTCCGTAGCTACAGGTCTCACTGGGTCCCAGTATCACTTCCTTTATCTCGATTCTTCAGAGAGAATGGCTTGCCTCTGTGGCTAGTCCCTGGGACACCTCGTTATCCCTTACAGGTTTCCTAAATCCTCTCTATTCCTCTATAATTGTCTCTTCATTAAACTCTCTTCAGTTAAGCCCTTTAAGTGTGCTCTCTATTCCCTACCACGCCCCTGTCCCTGACTGATCCAGTAAGACACTGATGGAGACACACATGCAAACAATGACACTACAGTGTAATGACTGCTTTGAAAGTCATGTCTAGGAAAAGAATATCTTTTATTTTTAACTTTTTTAGAGAGAGAGAGCATGAGCAAGGGTACTGGGAGGGAGAGAGAATCCCAAGCAGGCTCCAAGCCCAGCGTGGAGTGCAATGCGGGGCTCAACCCCATGACTCCAAGACCATGACCCAAATCAAAATCAAGAGTTTCACGGTCAACCAACTGAGCCACCCTGGCACCGCAGGAAAAGGATATCGTGGTTTTAAAGGGAAGCGTCAGGGAAATCTTCCCAAAGAAAATGACCTTAAATTGAGACCTAAAAGATGAGCCAGTATTCGCTAGTTTGTGAAAAAGAGAAGAACTTTCAACCTCATGAGGTTTCCATGGATAAGGAAACAGGCCAAGAGAGGGTTAGGTGACTTCCTTGTGGCCACACAAGATGTAGCCTAGACTCAAGCCTTCTGCTTAATCCATCACACTACGGGACAAGTTTATACTAGTTATACTAGTTGAGATGTTTTTGGCTGCAGGTAACCAGGAAAAAAATTACTTAAGCAGTAAGGAAAATATTTATATAATAGATTTATATAATCTATTTATATAATTTATATAATCTAGTTATATAATCTATATAACAACAAGAAGACCAAAGTAAGGTAACTCCAGGACTGATCAATGAAATCAGATGTTTGACAAAGTCATCCACGGATTGGAAGACTGAATATTGTTAAATCAATCCTCCTTAAATTGACTTATAGATTTAATACAATCACAATCAAATCCCCATGAAGTTTATGCCTGGACAAGCATTTGTTGCTTCTTTGCTCCCAGCCCCCCATTCGGGTTGCTGAGAAGGATCATCTGTTAGGGGGAAGGACTTGGAACGGGTAAGGCACTTGAGGGGCTCCAGCTTGGAACCTGGAAAGCAGCTACTCTCCCCAGATTGGGGGTACTGTGGAGCAAAAAGGGGAGATGCTAGAATTGGGGAGGCCCAGCTCAGCTGCAGGAGTGAGAGGTCCAGGGGCTGTGCCAGATGTGAGCAGTCAGGGTCAGGAGCCCCTGCAAGGATCAGCCCGTGGGCAGACCCTGAGCCCTGGGGGACAGAAAGGGTAGATCTGGACCTGGGGGCCAGGGAACCCACGGAGGTAGGAATCGGCCTTAGGGCAGCAGGGTCCCCTCCCAGTCCAGGCATATCCCATTTCATCTCACTAACCAGGTCCTAAAAAACAGATGTCCTTAATAAAAATATCAAAAAGAAACCTATTCCTATTATATTTAATGGGAAAAACTCAAAATCCTCAACAAATTCCCTGAAATTCTACTGACGTAAAACTCAGTAAAATGTATGTATGTGTGTATATACATATATACACAGTTTAAAAACTATTTAAAAAAAAACTATCATGTTAGGGGCATCTGCGTGGGTCAGTTGGTTAATTGTCTGCCTTCAGCTCAAGTCATGATCCCAGGATCCTGGGATCGAGCCCCACATCGGACTCCTTGCTCAGCGGGGAGTCTGCCTCTCCCTCTGCCCCTCTCCCCTGCTCATGTGCATGCATTCTCTCTCTCTCTCTCTCTCCCAATCTCCCTCTCAAAAATAAATAAAATCTTTTAAAAATCCTGCCATGTTAGGAGCCAGACAGTCTGGGTCACTTGGTTGACTTTTCAACACTTCTCCATGTATTTCTAATCTATCCATTTTGATTGGGATATAATGTGAAACTTTTTCTTCTCAATAATTTTGTTTAAAATGTTCTAATGAGCTTTAGGATCTAAATATAAATGTTTTCCTATATAAACATTTGCCCAAAAAGCACTGGTATTGACAGACACATCTACACTATGGGCTTGGGTATTATAACTAAGAGTCATTCCAGCGGGAGAACATTAAGGAGGGAACCATTCTGCAGGACATGCCTGAATACTCCGGAGGCTTCTCCTCACTTACAGCTCAACCCCGTCCCTGCAACAGTCACATAGTAAACACACCATTGTGTGCAGTAATTGACGTAAACTGTCCTCTATTGTTGGACATTTAGAATGTTTCCAATGTTTCATAACTGTAAACAAAGCTGCGTTAAACATCTTTGTACAAACATCCTTTTGTCCAATTACCTCTTTGAGATAAATCAAATCCTTGAAATGAAATTGCTGGGCTGAAGGTTCTACAATTTTAAAATTTTGATACATACCGCCACATTGCCCTCCAGAAAGGTTGTACCAACTCCACGACTTCTCCATTGCTGGAACAATGAACATGCATCACTCTGGCACACCGGCCCACCTCGATGGAGAGCAGAACGGATGGCTTTGTTAACATAGCATTTGGAAGCAGAGAGCTTCGTAATTCAGGTACCAATTACATTTGGAAATGAGATTAGCACATGGAATCTTCCCATTCATCTCTCTGGGAGTTTCAAGGTTCCATTCCTGGGCAGATGAAACAATAAAACAAAACTGGTGAAATGAAGTCAATGCGGAGCCAGGACGTTTACCCTGATAAATGTTTTCGCTTAGGACAGATTTCCAGGGCTTGCTTCCTTCTGACCTGAAGGAACGTCCACAGCGCATTCCGTCCCTGGTTGTTCCCCACCAGGGCCCCTTCCTTCCTGAAACATACACGCGGAGCCCATCAGCCCCCTTCTTAAAAGTAAATCATGATGCCCCACCCAGAACGTGTTCTCGAGAATGATGCCCAGTTTCCTAATCACGTTTCAGTTTGGGGTAATAAGAAAGTTCTGCAGATGGGTGGTGGCGATGGCTGCATGTACTTAATGCCTCAGAACTGAATACTTAGGGGCACCTGGGTGGCGCAGTCGTTAAGTGTCTGCCTTCGGCTCAGGGTGTGATCCCAGTGTTCTGGGATCGAGCCCCACATCAGGCTTCTCCACTAGGAGCCTGCTTCTTCCTCTCCCACTCCCCCTGCTTGTGTTCCCTCTCTCGCTGGCTGTCTCCCTCTGTCAAATAAATAAATAAAATCTTTAAAAAAAAAAAAAGAACTGAATACTTAAGGATGGTTAAAATGATACATTTTATGTTATGGATATTTTACTATAATGAGAAAAAAATGTAAAAAAAAAAAAAATCCCCAACATTCAGTTTTCAGTCTAGCATGTAAGGAACTTGGAAGTCATCATTCTGTCCTGACAACAAGGACAGAGCTGAACAAACTGAAAAATCAACAACTCTTCTTGGGTCTATAAGAGAAATGAGGTCCCAGGGCAGACGGCTGCCCCTAAGATTAGACAGACAGGCAGATACGGAGAATCACAATTTGCAGGAGCAGAGACCTCCACGGGAACCAGTACCGGGGGAGGCACACCTGAGCAACAACTGGCAAGTTGCAGGAGGCTCAGTGTGAATAACACTGAGAGATATAGCCTCTAGGGGCCCCCAGTCATGGGGAACACCCAGACTTTTATGAGGTTTTCCTCCAGGAGCTTGACCAGGTTCTCACAGTGAATATTGGAATTTCAGTGAATATGGGAGGAAGACCGCTTCACGCCTCTCCCAGGGCAAGAGGAAATACAAGAAAGCACTCTCTTCTTACCAGTGCCTGCCCTCAGGAGAAACTATTTTACCAGAACTTAACCTATTGGGGTTTTATCAGATCCTAACTGACCTAGGCAAAGCAAATACCCAACTCCAACACTCTCTAGCCATCTTGTCCCACGCACAGGAGGGAGAAACTGAGAAATGCTTGTGAAGTCCACAGCCTAGACACACAGCCTCATTAGAAGACTGAGACCTAATCGCAGGACGATAGCATGCTTGCCCTCCCCTACACTTTACCACCACATCACTAAAGGCCTATTTACTGGAATTTTCTATCCGCCTGGCTTTCAACAACAACAAAAAATCATAAGGCATACTAAAAGGCAAAAACACAGTTTGAAGACAGAGAAAACATCAGAACCAGACTCAGACACAGTAGGATGTTGAAGATCAGACTGGGAATTTCAAATAACTATGATTACTATGCTAAAGGCACTCATGAAAAAGTAGGCCACATGCAAGAACAGATGGGCCGTGTAAGCAGAGAGACGGACATTCTAAGAAAGAATGAAAAAGAAATGTTACAGATCGAAAACCCTGTAACAGAAATGAAGTGGTGTCTGCCTCCCATCAAGACACATAACATGAGGAATTCTTCAAATAGAGCATTGCGGTTCAGATGCAAGGTGGCTTCTGAATATTCCGAATAATGTCTCTTCCACATATCACGTGGGTTAGGGCTGGACCAACTTAAGTACTTCATTCGCACCCTTCTCCTGGCAGATACTAGCATCTGGTGCTGAATCAGATGGTCAAGGTGTTGCCCTGACCTCACCTTCCCTTTCCCAAGTTCAGGTTCAAGTTCACAGTATTCAGAAGAGCCTCAGTAAACCCAGCCCTAGTAGGTAACCTAAGGACAGAGGCAAAAAGGGTTTCAGTGATTGCCCTGTCTTCCCCTTTCTTTCTCCAGTCAGCTCACTCTGCCTTCTGCTGAGCTTTGAAGTGTAATTCAAAGGCGTGAGCTGATTTACTCCCAAGCACCTACCTAGTCCAGCTCTCAGCCCAATTAACAAGCACTTTATCCTGAGACTGGGCAAGCAGGTGCTGCTGGGAGATTATTACTCAGCTCTCCAACCAGGCTATTGGGAGAAAAGGGGCTTTTGCATCCAGAGGCAGTAGAGGTATCCCACCAAAGGAGATGAGGGAGGTGTGCAGAAGTTTGGGGAAGCACCAAGGGGGTCACCCAACCCAGACAGGAGGTTGGCAGTCAGGGACGACTTCCTAGAAAACTGTATGTCAGATGAGTCTGGAAGGAGGAGTGGGAATTACTCTACCAACAAGGGAAAGGTGCTCCCAGTCAAAGTACCTGTGTGTGCAGAGCCCAGAGGTGTAAGAAGGAAAATACATACAGGGAGGAAGCCCAGGTGAGAGCTTAGAAATCTATCCAATAAGTGACCCAGCCTTTAGTGCATCTCACACTCCCCACCCCCCCCGAGAATCTGATGCATTCGTTCTACCCAAGTCACCAGCCCATATGCACACCTATGCCGAAACTGGCACCCACTGTCAAGGACAGCAGGGATCCCAGGTTAAGGATCCTTTCCGTAAGTCAACCCTTCAGAAGCAGATGCCCAAACAAGCCCAGAGAAGGCCAAAGAGACCACTGCAGCTAAACCTTGCCTCTGCAACATGTTCTTGCCTCTCTCTCATTCGCTGGAAAACGTAGTGACTAAACATTTTTATTTCAAAGGGAGACAAGTAAAAGCTGACCAGAAGCTTTACAAGCATGGAGAAAGTTTGACAACAGATATGTTTCACTATAGGGGAACAGAGTGTCCAGCTAGACCCCATGAGAAGCCCCAGATGCCATGATTACAGTTCTTTTCTCAGGGGCAGTTGGGTTTCTTCATAAAAGGATGCTCTAAGCCACTGCTTGGGGCAGGAGAGGAGCAGGGGGTGTTGCTGAATGAGCCTAGATGCAAATATTCTGGAGCTCAGCTGGGAAGGGCTGGGGGTGTCATCCTTCAGAATGAAGCTTTATAGGTAACCCCTATGTCTAGTTCAGCACCCTCTCCCCCTCTTCCCGTATGCTGGGACTATGGTCCCGAAAGCTGGAACCTCTCTGGTTAAAATTTTCCAGAGATTAAACCCCTGAGGAAAGAAGCACCTGCCGACATGGGGTCAAAGCGCCCCATGACACAGAATTTCAGTCGGTCCTCTTGTTTTGGGCGCCCTCCCTTACCTCCACTTCCTGCAAAACCTGGTTCTGCCAATTCCAGAGCCTTCTGAGATTCTGGGGTGAATGGGCTGTCCATCAATATACGCCCCTCCTTAGGCAGGATGGTGGACCCTCCTCCACTCGGCCAAATCTTTTGTCATTCCCCAACCCAGTTTCTGTCTTCATCGATTGTGTTTCACAGTTACAGCTGTCTCCTGGTCTCATCAAAGACGGAAGTGGTGTTTGCATGCTCTTCTTGTCTGAAGTGGATTCAATGAGAAGAGAACAAGATAGAAGGAAAACCCAGCCATCCTTGAATACACTGAGTACTACTGAAATACACACTCATGCATGGTAAAGACGGTACGTGTAGTGTGAGGTGGTTTTTTACCACAATTAAAAACAAAAACGAAACTTAGCCATCTTAAAACCAGAAGTCTCCCCATTGAGTTTCCTATGGATTTTGAAAACCAAACACAAGAAGCCATTCCTTGAAAACCAATTTACATGGAGAACACGAATGTTTTGAGTCCTTCCATACAATTTATCAAGTCAATTACTGGGAATACCTACGGCGGTGGTTCTCAAAGTGTGTTCTCCAGACCAGCAGCAACAGCATCACCTGGAAACTTGTAAGAAATGCAACAACCGCCCCCCAAAAAAGAAATGCAAATTCCCAGGCCCTACCCCAGACCTACCGCATCTGAAGTTCCGCAATGTGTGTTTTAAAGCCCTCCAGGACTAAATAGTGAGTATCAGCTCTATGACAGCTGATACGTAAAGTCTGAGAACTACTCATCTAGAGCAAGGTGGGGGAAAAAGAATGAAACCAATAGAGGCTGACCATCAGAGGAAAGGTCTAACTCCGTAACACAGATAAAATGTAAAGGAAATCGTGACACGGGGAGAGAAAGTCATTCATTGGGTGCCTTCCATGCGTCAGGTACCCTGCTGGCCAGGTTAGGTACTTATTTAACCCTCACAGTTTCCTTGAAAAGAAAGAATTATTCCCCCCATCTTACAGATAAGAAAACTGAGGCTTAGGAAAAGTCAGAAACTTAGCTAATTAAGGATTTCAACTATGGTCTGCCTGACTCCTTAGGTCCTTCTCTTTGTTCTCCTCATCACTGAGAATATCACTGGCTATGGAAGACAGAAAAGAAAACAAGGTTTCTTCTCTGCTTGGTAAAGCCTATTCATCCTCCAAAGCAGAACTTACATGTCACCTCCTCTGGGAAGTCTTCAAGAACCGCCTCACTCAAAGTTAACCTTTCCGTAGCACTTTGCACATCCCTGTCTTAGAGTACCTCGTGTAGTTTATTATAGAAGTTCTCAAATCTTTGGTCCCGGGATCCCCTAGAAATTATTGACATTCAGAGGTAAATGAACCTTGACTAAACCTCACAGTTTATACAAAAATTAACTCAAAATTTTTCATCAAAAAAGGATTAGTTGTAGAATGAACACTACACAAAATTTTTTAAAGATCTATTTATTTGAGAGGGAGAGAGATATAGAGAGCAGGGGGAGGGGCAGAGGGAAAGGGAGAAAGAGAATCCTCAAGCAGACTCCCCACTAAGGGCAGAGCCTGACGCAGGACTTGATCCCAGGACCCTAAGATCATAACCCCAGCTGAAATAAGAGTCAGCCACTCAACCAAATGAGCCACCCAGGTGCCCCAACACTATACAACTTCTGGGGGAAAAAAAACTTAAAAAAAAATCTTTGTGACCTAGGGCTGGGCGAAAAGTTCATAGTAAAAGCATGATTCATTTAAAAATGATAATACGTTGGATAATGCAAAATGAAAATCTTTTGCTCCAAGAAAAGCCCTGTAAAGAGGACAAAAGCAGTGGGAGAAAATATTTGCAAACCACATATCTGACAAAGGACTGGTATGGAGAATAGGTAAAGAACTCTCCAGACCCAAGAGTGAGAACAAACAATCCAATTAGAAAATGGGCAAAGAACATGAACAGACATTGCACTGAAAAGGATATACAGATGGCAAGTAAGCACATAAAAATATTTTCAACATCATTAGCCATCAGGAAATGCAAATTCAAATCATAATGAGTTATCACTACCCAACTATCAGAATGGCTAAGATAAAACACAGCGATAACACCAAATGCTGGTGGAGATGCGGAGAAACTCGATCACTCATAGGCTGGAATGTAAATTGATACAGCCACTCAGAAAAAAAAAAATTGTGATGGCTTCTTACAAAATGAAATATGCTTACTATACTACCCAGCAATTGTATTTGGGGGCATTTACCCCCAGACAAGGAAAAACTTCTGTTCACTCAAAAACCTGTACATGAGTGCCAATAGCAACTGTGCTTGCAATAGTGAAGAATCAGAAACGATCCAAATGTCCTTCCCCAGGGGAACCATTCAGTAAACCGCAGTGCGTCCACACCATGAGACACCATGCAGCCAAAGGAAGGGGTGCACTCTGGATACACACAACACCTGGGGTGGTCTCAAGGGAATCATACTGAGTGGAAAAGCCCATCTCAAGAGGTTACATAGCGTATTATTCCATTTCTAGAACATTCTTGATGACAAAATTATAGAGAGGGAGAACAGGGGTTCGGGAAGGGAGAGGGAGGGAGGTGGCTGTGGGGACAAGCGGGTAGTAGGAGAGACCCTTGTGATGGAATTGTTGTACATCTTGACTGTGGCGGTGGACACACAAATCTATGCATGGGATAAAGTGGAGTAAATTAAACACACATGCGCACACACACGCATATACACGCAAGAGATGGAGTCTGGATAATGGAGTTGGATTGTATCATCACCAATCTCCTGGTTGCACTGAAGTTACACAGGATGTTTGCCATCAGGGCAAACTGGGTGAAGAGTAGACAGACTCTCTCTGCAGTCTTTCTTACAGCCCCATGTGAACCTACCATGATCGCAAAGTGAAAACTTGAAAAAAAAAATTATTGAGGACTGCAAAGAGATTTCGTTTCTGTGAGCCCTATTAATTGGTATTTGCTATGTTAGAAATTAAAATGGAGATTTTTTTTTGGTATTTATTACCTTTAAAACAATAATAAGCCCCTCTTGGGCTAATATAGACAAATCATTTTTGTATGAAATGCATTTTTTGAAAAATCGTGAGAAGAGTGACACTCTTTTACAAATTTACAAATTCTCTTTAATGTCTGGCTTCACAGACAACTGATTCTCCTGTCTGCTTCTGCATTATAATATGTTGTGATAACAGACATCATGCAGTCTCTGGAAAATTCCACCGTACACACATGAAAAATTTAGAATGAAAAGGGCAAATAATGTCTTAGTGTTATTCTGAAAACAGTTTTGGCCTCATGGATCCCCTCAAAGGTCTCAGCCCGCCCCCCTCCGCTGTCCTGGGACCACACTTGGGAAATTCTTGCGTTATTGTGATCATTCTTTCACACACTTGCACCTGCACTTACTGAGTGAGGACGGGGAGGACATCTTTTTCGTCTTTGTATTCCAAGCACCTTATACAGTGCCTGGCAAAAAGCTGATACCCGATAAATATTTGATGAACCAATGGAATATTAACAACTTGTTAGCCCTTGGAGAGAGTGAGAGAGAGAGAGAGAGAGAGAGAGAGAGAGAGATCACCAAACTGATTGACAATATAGGCTTTAGACTTTTGAGTTCTCAGTCAGAATAAAGGTCAGAGTGTTCTGCCATAGCTCGGTCCCAAAGAACAAATATTGTTCTGAGAAACCGGGAGGCTCCTGGGGCATGAAACATGGGTTTGCAATGACTGAGTGGCCTTTTGAGAAAGGTCTCACTGTGTCCCCATCTCTCACAAGTCTTAACCTTGAGGCCTCTCCGCACCGTTCAGAACAAACGCGGTGGGGAGATGGGGGCTTCAGGGGTTGTGAAGGGATATAGTGAATTCTTTCTCCTGCTTTATTATCCTCCTACACCTAACCCCCGGGTCATCCCCCAAAGCACCCACTGGTGGCCAGTCTCAGTCCACTTGGTCCACAGCCATTCTGGGAAGAGAAAAACAGTTCTAACCACCATTCCAGATCACAAAATTGATTCTCATTTCTCATCCAAAGAATTCACCAAAGCACAATTTAGCAGGGAGCCCAGAAAAACAGCCAAAGCTGATGTAAAGTTGCCACTGAAAATGTTCGCTAGAATCCACCCTGCGTCAGACACTGAGCCAGACCTGTGGAATATTCCACCATGACAAAGCTCATGCCCCACCCCACCCCCGCCTCCCCCGCCGAGGAGCTCCTGCTCCAGTGGGGAGATGACTTGACTCTAAGCTAGCCAGCAACCAGGGCTCTGAGGTGGAGAGAGAAATCAACTCTCCTAGGATCAGGGAAAGGAGGTACATTTGATTTTGTCCTTAAAAGGCAGGAGAGGGCTGTTGCCAGGCAGACGGGGGATCAGCACACCGGAAGGTAGCATGTTAGGGAAGAGAGTCAGTTGTGTTCACACAGACCTCAGGTAACAGGGGCCTAGTAAAATGGAAGTTTCTTTCTTTTATCACAGTCCAGGCTTACGTGGTCTAGGGCCCCCGTGGCGACCCCACAGCGTCAGGGACCCAGGCCCCCTCCCTCCTGATGCCCCACTGTACCTGAGGCCCGGCCCTCGTCAGTTTGCGTGGTTCCAGACCACCATGTCTGTATTCCAGCCAGTGGAAATGGGCAAGTGGGGGGCAGACATGTTCCTTCCTTCCGGGGGCATGAGTAGGAAGTTGCACGCTCCACTTCTGCTCCCATCCCATGGGCCAGAACACAGTTGCAAGGGAGGCTGGGAAATGGGGTGTCAAATGCGAGCTTCCATTGCTCTATAGAAATTGGGGGACAGCTAGGGGTTTCTGTCCCCCAGCACAGAAGTGAGAAAGTACAGGGAGGTTTGAGAAGCCAGTAGCTAGGTGTGTTTAGAAGTTGCGGGAGGGAACAGGAAAGGTGAGTGGGGAGCATAGGATGAAGAGGGGCCACTTCATGCTGTAAGTCAGTGGGGCCCAAACTGGAGCCCATCCGCATCACCCGACGGCTTTGTTGAAGCCCGAGTGCTGAGCCCCACCTCTAGGGAGTCTGATTCAGCAAGTCAACAGTGGGGCCCGAAAATGCACATTGCCCATCAGTTCCCAGGTGCCGCTGGTGCTGCCAAGCCAGGAACTTTGAGGAAGGTGGGGTCACAGAAAGTTTTAAAGAGAAGAATGAGATGACAAAGTCTGTCTTTCAGAAAACTGATTCTGTTCAGCGATAGGGAACGGGGTGTACCGAAGCCTCCCAGAGCACAAGAGCTTCTCACTCTCTTGATCCTTAGTGTTCCCGAGAAATCTCACTCAAGAAAAACAGGGATGATAAAAAGCTTGCAACGCAGAGTTCACAGAACTCTGTGCTCAAGGGTCGCTCCCTACTTCCTGGCGGGGCCCGTGGCGTCAGTACAACCCGGACCCATCCGTTCTTCCTCTTGCATGCAGAAGCCTGGATGTGGGTGAGGACAGGCAAGTCCCTTTCCTCCCTGGACCTGGGTTTCTCCACCAATAATAATCATGAGGGTCATTTACCTATCCGGGGGCCAAGGACTGTCAGATGGCACAGATCAAAAAGCTGGACAATGTCCCGAGGCTGTAAGGACTCACTGACCCCCCTACGCCGTAGGTTGGAGAGTAAATTGGACTCCCGTGAAGGGCAATTTGATAATCAAATCAGAATTTAAGATGCCTATGCCCTTTGACCGAATAGCTCCATTTCCAGGAAATCAGCCTATAAATACACTCATGTTTATGTGCAAAAGACAGGTTGTTCGATGCTCATTGTTTGTACTGGCAAGAGGTGGGAAACAACCTAGAAGTCACCCACAGGGGGCTCGTTATATAAACCGTGGTGCATCCACAAATGGAATAATGGGCAGTCCTGAAAAATAAGCTAGATCTAGGGTGCCTGGTTGGCTCAGTTGGTTAAGTGTCTGCTTTCGGCTCAGGTCATGATCCCAGAGTCCTGGGATCGATTCCCACATCAGCTTCCCTGCTCAGCGGGGAGTCTGCTTCTCCCTCTCCCTCTGCCCCTCTCCCCACTCATTCTCTCTTTCTCAAATAAATAAATAAAATCTTTAAAAAAAAAAAAGAAAAGAAAAAAACAAACAAAAAAATCAGCTAGATCTATGAGCCAGTTTATCTATCGTGGATAGATGACGAGGAGGATGATGACGATGATGGATAGAGATAGATATATGTATGTCTGTAGAGCTCCCTTTCTCATATACATATATACGATATGTGTATGTAATTCATATGATATATACACACGATACATATGTGCCTAGGGGCTAAATACTGTCATGATATGCTGCCGTTTAAAAATATATACATATGTCCAGAAGACCATACACACACACACACACATACAAGCACGGGTACACACATATATATGCTTACATATCTCTGGAAGGATTCGGAGAAACAGGTTGCCTTTCAGGATAGGAATTGGAATGGAGGTCCAGGTTGAGAAGGAAACTTACTTCTCATTGTAACATTTGTTTGTTTCCAAGTCTCAGTATGCATCATTTATTTAAATAAACCTACAAGCAGTGCCTTGTGCTTTGCATGCTTTATCTCACTAAATCTTCAGAATAACCTAGAAGGGAAGTACTCTTACTATTCCCATGGCATGGGGAGAGTCACTTATTTGGGGGAGAAATGTGGGGGTGGAAGGAGCCTTGATGTGTAAGATTTGCTCATTCCCGCAAGGTAACTTCTCCCACCGTGGCTAATTTCAAGCTGCCAATGTGATGTCACTGAGCAGAGCTGGGGAGAGATGCGCGCCGTCGGCTCTCGTGGGCCCGGAGGAACCAGCTCCAGCACGCAACTATAATGGACCCTTGCACTCAGAAGGCAGGCACCACTGACTTCCCACTTCAAACCTGAGAGGGTCGCCTTTCAGGAGCAAAACAAATGTACGTAAATACATCATTTCAGGACCTAAGAACAGCTTCCGGGGATCTTTAGACATAGATGCTGGAGCATTTATTTATAGAGTAAATAACCTGCCTTGTTCTGCAATGGATTTGAAACAGAAACCCAGAAATTAAAATTAAGCATCTGGGTTTTATATTTGCAAATTGCTCTGCCACTCTCTTTATGAAATACTGCACACAGCTATACAAGCAGAAGGCAATAAAAGAATAATAAATTAATCAGTGTTAGCATTCTGTCAACACAGCCCCACAGACTCACCAGAGCCAGTCATCTAAATTAGCAAGTTGGTTTAGAAACTTTTCCAGTGGGGCACCTGGGTGGCACAGCGGTTAAGCGTCTGCCTTCGGCTCAGGGCGTGATCCCGGTGTTCTGGGATCGAGCCCCACATCAGGCTCCTCCGCTATGAGCCTGCTTCTTCCTCTCCCACTCCCCCTGCTTGTGTTCCTTCTCTCGCTGGCTGTCTCTATCTCTGTCGAATAAATAAATAAAATCTTTAAAAAAAAAAAAAGAAAGAAACTTTTCCAGCGATTTAATGGGAGAGGCGGGGGCGAGAGGACCAGATACACTTGGACTTGAGTTGTGTTCCGGCTCTGCCATCTGCTAGGCACCCTGGGTAAGTCACATTACCTTCTGAGTCTCAATTTACACATGTGTTAAGTAAGGATAGTGGCACCACGCGGATTTGCACAGACAGGTTCACCACGTTTAACAGGAGAGGTTAACATGTAGTATGGTGGTACGTACGTAGACATAAGGCAGGGTGTTTTTCCCTAAAAAATTACCCCATGGCATAAAGTGAGAATTGCCTTATATTTAAGCTCTTACAAAGGCTTACAGAATGTTACGTATTCCCTAGACTCTCAATTACTTGATTTTAAGCAACAAAGTATCCTTTGAGGAAGACCAATTTATAGAAGTCACCGGATGGAAGTGATTTCAGAAAAAAAAACAAAAAGGCAAACAATCTTTGATACAGACATAGCCGTTATACTGGGGGTTGGCCTCACACCCTGTATAATGAACCCAGCCCTCTAAAGATGACTTTAAAGCAACAAATTAAATGCTAGGATGTTGTGATCGCAAAGATAAACCAATAGGACGAACGGAAAAACAATAGTGTCCTAAGATTAAGTGAAGCGGGACTTCGAGGTTAAAATCTTTCAGCAAGAGAATCAATACAGGCTTAAACAGTGCTGCATCACACACAGCTTCAATAGGAGTGAAATTTATGTGATCTAGAAAGGGAGCTGGGTGATCCGGAAACCACCCCCGTAGTAATAACGATCATAAAATCAAAGACGCACAGGAAGAGACAGAACAAAATTGTTTTGTAAAATGTGAGAGTGGAAAAAAAAACGGTATTTCTCAATTAAGGCATTATTTATTAAGACGTAATATATTCAAATTTATTTAAATAATATCTTAATCTTGAAAGCGTGTGCGTACCTTAAATAATAAATTAAATATTACACAGAGACATTGGATTATTTCATCTACAGCCTGAAGAATCGATATATTCGAGTTGCGCCCCCCCAGATATTTTCCTTTTTGCAATATTCTTATTGTGAAAACTGGGAGGGCCGCCTTCTATTTAGGACTACCAAATGCTGAGAGAAGGATACGCAAGCACTTAAAACTCAACACAGTTGCATGTGATTTGCGACAGGTACTGTTATGGTTGTTAATATGATTTTTCTTATGACTGCTCCACCATCGGCTGAGTTCTTGCTGTGCTCCTCAAAGCACTTACCTGGATTGGAATTCCCTAATCTTCTACTTCCTAGCTGTGTGATCTCGGGCAAGTTGCCTAACCTCTCTGTGCCTCATCTGGAAGATAGAAATAATAGTAGTATCTCTCAATAAATTAGTATATGTATGAAGTGTTTGAACCAGTGCCTGGTAAGTGCTTCTTAAATGTTATCACCATTACATTCACCAATGGAGAACTGTATTTATAAACGAGGCAGTGTTCCTCCAATGCAGTGAGATTTTATCAGCAGGGAACTTGTCTTGCTCTTTCAGATCGCCAGATCACACAGAGGGCCAAGTGCCCAGTAAATGTTGGCTGAACTAATAATGAGTTCTGTAAGAGAGGAAGGCAATGTGTAGGGTTTGGGCCCAGCACAGCACCTGGCTCCCAGCTGTGGCTGGGATGGATGACACTTAGAGCTTGATACCTAGGCGGCAGCCTCATTCCTCCCTGGCCAACTAAAATCGAAAGTAAAATTACAGTGCAATAGAGATGGGCAAAATTATAGACTGGAATTGGTATAACCACTGTGGAAAACAGTACAAAGGTTTCTCAGTAAATTCAATGTACACCTACCATAGGATCCAGCGATTCCACTTCTGTGCGTTTATCCAAAGAAAACTAACATGCTAACTCGAAAAGATATGTGCACCCCCATGTTTATGGCAGTGTTATTTACAACAGCCAAGATATGGAAACAACTTTAGTGTCATGTCCATCCGTGGATGAATGGATAAAGAAAATGTGATACACATATATATGAATATATATATATATATAGAGAGAGAGAGAGGAATATATATATTACATAGAGGAATACATATATTTTATAGATAGGTAGATAGACAGATAGGGAGATAGATGGGAATTTTACTCAGCCATAAAAAGAATGAGGTCTTCCCATTTGTGACAACATGGAATTTGAAGGCATTATGCTAAGTGAAATAAGCCAGAAAGAGAAACACAAATACTGTATGATCTCGCTTACATGTGGAACCTACAAAAAGAAAAAAACAAAACAGAACAAAAACAAAACACCCCAATAACCCAAGGTCACAGATACAGAGAACAAATTCGTGGTTGCCAGAATCCGGCAGGCAGGTGACATGAGTGAAGGGGTCAAAGGTACAAATTCTCAGGTATAAAATAAATAAGTGACGGGGAGAGAATGTACAGCACGGTGATTATAGTTAATAATACTATATTACATATCTGATGGGACACCTGGGTGGCTCAGTTGGTTAAGCGTCTGCCTTCGGCTCAGGGTACTGGGATTGAGTCCTACATCAGGCTCCTTGCTCAGCAGGGAGCGTGCTTCTCCCTCAGCCTGCTGCTCGCCCTGCTTGTGCTCGCTCTCTCTCTCCAAATAAATAAAATCTTTAAAAAAATAAATAAAATTAAAAAAAAATTTAAAAATAATACTGTATTACATATCTGAAAGTTAGTAAATCTTGAAAGTTCTCATCACAAGAAGAATAATTCTGTAACTATGTATGATGATAATGTTAACTCGACTTGTGGTGGTGATCATTTCCTTATACAAATAAGGAATCTTTATGTTGTACACCTGAAGCTAATATTATATTACATGTCAATTATACCTCAATTTAAAAAAAAGACCATAGACTGCATCTTTCTTTCTGTCTCCACAATGAGTTCCTTCATAATAGGAACTGGCTGTTACTTGTCTCAGTCCCCGAGCTTGCAAACAGTAGGAGCTCATCAGTACTCATTGAGCAAATGAGCAATGAGATGCAGCCTACATTACTGCACATTAATTTTTAACTGAATTTTACTGTTTTTTCCTCTCTATAAAAAAGTACCTAAAAATTAATAACCAAAGACTCCCAGGTGGCTCAGTCGGTTAAGCGTCTGCCTTTGGCTCAGGTCATGATCCCGGGGTCCTGGGATCAAGTCCTGCATCGTTGGGCCTCTTGCTCAGCGGGGAGCCTGCTTCTCCCTCTGCCTGCTGCTCCCCTGCTTGTGCTCTCTCTCTGACAAATAAATACATAAAATCTTTAAGATAATTAATAACTGAAAGACAGGGGTGCCTGGGTGGCTCAGTCGTTAAGCGTCTGCCTTCGGCTCAGGGCGTGATCCCGGAGTCCTGGGATCGAGTCCCACATCAGGCTCCTCCACTGGGAGCCTGCTTCTTCCTCTCCCACTCCCCCTGCTTCTGTTCTCTCTCTCACTGGCTGTCTCTCTCTCTGTCAAATGAATAAATAAAATCTTTAAAAAATAAAAATAAAAAATAAAATAACCGAAAGACAAACATTAGAAGTTCAAATTATACAAAAATGTTGAAAGTAAAAGAATCACCTGAAGGGAATTCTTGGCATCTAGAGTATTATTTAGCTAAATGTTCCTTTATATATGCATGAAATTTGCATGTAAGTACACAGGCTATATCACGTGATAGTTTAAGACCACAAATCAGATATGCCCGGGTTTAAAATCAGGCTCCACCTGTTTAGTGTCACGGCTTTGAGAAAATCACATAACCTCTCCATGCCTCAGTTTCTTTACATTTTTTATTTATTTATTTATTTGTTTGTTTGTTTATTTATTTATTTATTTATTTATTTATGAGAGAGGGAGAGGGAGAAGCAGGCTCCCCACTGAGCAGGGAGCCCTACGTGAGGCTTGATCCCAGGACCCTGGTCACGACCCCAGCCAAGTGGAAGGCAGACGCTTAACCCCCACGGAGCCACCCAGGCGACTCCGTGCCTCCGTTTCTATGGAAAATGGGGATGATGGAGCCCACCCTCCAGGCTTATTGGAATAATAAGTCTAAATAGAGCACTGAGGATAGCGACAGATACAGAGAAAACAACTCAGAGAAGATTAGCATTTATGAACTTACAAATATATATTAAAACGAAATATGAAGTGACACTATAGATCCTGGTTTACTGTTGCCTTTTTTTACGTGACAGTATGTTGTGACTAGTTCCTGCTAGTACATACAGAGCTAATTCCTTCTTTTTGAGGGTTACATTATGTTCAAATGCATATGTAACTAATCCCCTGTGTCTGCTACCTGAGTATGTCTAATATTTTACTATTACAAATAACCACAATAAAAATCCTCATTGCACACATATTGTTCCACCCTTGAGGAAGTATTTCTATAGGGTAAGTGCTACAAATGGAATCGCTGGGTCCAAGTATATGACTTTTTCACTCTATTAATAAACAATGAGTGATCGAATTGCCTTCCTGTAAGGCTGTATCCCTTACACTTTGATCAGCGAGCGTACTTTGTCTGTCGCCTTGCGGCTGTATACACTTCAGATTCCCCAACCATTGATTTTGAATGTCCCAGTCGTTAACAGAATCAGGGACTTTGCCCTGCTACTTCTCCATTATATTCCTTTATCTTTCCAAAAAATCATAAACAACGCCTAAGAACCTAGCAACCAATTTTCTGCAGCAAAGGTTCAGGTACATAGCCTGACAAGAGAATTTTTATACTATTCCCATATGGGAGAGGAAGAAAGGCTGGCATTTCTGAGCCTTTTCAGTGGCCAACAGGAGGAACATGTGAAATTAGAACAATCCATTAAGTTTGGGAAACAGGATGCTGGTGTCGGCTTCCATCTTTGTTTTCTGTGACTTGGACCCTCGGTAAAGAGACAAGAGGCCGCCTTTGCTGAGTCTTGCCAGGGATGGGATGTCTCTAGTGCAGGGTCCCCAGGAGGTAATTTGAGCACTTAACTACTTTGCAGCTCTTCTGATGCCTTAAGATAATATGGGTGGGACAACAGGTGGGCGTCAGAGCCAGAAGCTGAACAGCGCCACCAAGAGGACAGGCGGCCTCAGTGATGGCTAAATCCCATGCCCACTTTTATTTTTAATATCGATTTTAATCCAAGTAATAAGTATTCATAATGGTTAAGAGTTAGTTACTACTGCAAACTAGATCCTAGGACAAGGCTTATAAGAATGCCACCTCCAAGGCTCATCCATGAAGCAGTAACTCATTCTGTCGTTGTCTCTTCAAACCCAATTATGGTGGCACTTCCAAGATTTTTTAATTTTAGGCTTTTCTATCAACTTACAGCTATGGAGAATAAGAATTTAGTTTTCCTCTCTCTCTCCTCTCTTTCTCTACACACACACACACACACACACACACACCCTCTCCAATTTTCCCCAAATAATTATAGCATAATTTTTGGTTAAATCAATGTGCTGTTTTTACATTATAATGACAATGTAATATTATTTCCAGTTAAATGTTGTAGTTTATGATGATTACAATGTTTTTCTTATAAATCGTTTTTGTTTTCTTGGCTTTAATAATCACTGTGTGTCTTATTTGCTTAGTTTTCTCGGTAATAGCTTCAATCCATCTGTGAATTCTTTGCCAGAATGCCAATCCTTTATAATGGCCTCAGCTTTGTGCTCAGTCTAGGGGCAGCATAGTGTAATGTTGTGGTTCTCAAAGCGTGCTCAGTCCCTGGACCAGCAACAGTAACGGCATGGCCTGGGACGCAGCTAGAGATGCAAATGATGGAGCCCTACCCAAGACTTATTCATGAGGCCCCTCTCTGGGGCTGGAGTCCAGCCATCCAGTTTTTTAACCAGCCCTTCAGGGGATGCCAGTGTGCAGTCAAGCTTGAACACCTGTATAAGGGTTAAGAGCTTGGATACCCAAACCCAAGGCTGCTGGGGTTCGGATCCCGGCCATCTCACTCATTTGGGATGGAACAGCTTCCAGGGCCCAATCTTCCCGTTCGCTAAATGGACACAAACCGTCTCTCCCACATAGTTGTTGCGAGCTCCAGTTTTCCTTGGGGATGCCCCTCCTGGAGCCCAGTGAAACCCATTCCAGGATGGGAGGCAAGTGCAAGCTGGCTGCAGAGCCTGCCCCTGGCCTTCCTGGGTCCCCTGCTCAGAATATGCCCTCCTTTGAGGCACCCACCTCGAGCCTCTGTCTTTCAGCATGTCCACAGCCCTCTGAAGTGAAGCACCCTGTAGGAGCCTCACCTCCCCCTGCTACAACTACCAGTTCACAGCATTCTCTGCCAGAGCCCGCCACCCAGCCCCACCCTCCCTCCTCATCCCCCACTCACCCTCTCCTAGCCCACTACAGCCAGCTCATGCCCCTCCCAGCTTCCTTCCTTCCACACTCCTCCACTCCACACAACCTTCCCCTCCTGGGCCACAGCTCCCCATTTCCCCACAGAACCACCCCCACGGCTGCCCCTGGGGCATTCTCCTCCCCCTGAAATACAGGGATGGGCCGGGAGCATCACCAGCTCTGCCTTCTCCCTTGGGGCAGTTCTCAGAGGAACCACCTCTGCGAGCCTCAGCTCCCCTGCTCCTTTGCTGCCTTCTGTGTGCTCGGGATCCCACAAGGGCACCATAAATGCCAAGTCTTCACCGTGGCCCCCGAGTTCCCGCCTCAGCACCGGCCTACCACATCTCCCTCGCTGGCTCCTGCTTCTCTTCCCCCATTCCCTGGGCTGCAGCCACTCTGGCCTCCTTTGTCCGCGGCATTTGGCTGACTTTTCTACTTCTATCAGGTGTCTGCCAACGGTCACTTCCTTAGAGAGGTTTTCCTAAACCACCATTCTAAAATGGCACCTGCTCTGTCCCTTGCTATCCCTTTACAAACTGCTTTAGTGTCCTGTGTAGGTCTAATGTTATTTAGAACCACATAATTCCATTATGCCTTTAAATAACCTTTCTTTTTAAGATTTCATTTATTTATTTGACGAGAGAGAGAGCGAGTGCATGGAGAAGCAGCAGGAGAGGGAGAAGCACGCTCTTCGCTGAGCAGGGAGCCCGATGCAGGGCTCCATCCCAGGACACTGGGATTGTGACTTGAGCCAAAGGCAGCCGCTTATCCCACTGAGCCACCCAGGCGCCCTCCGTTACGGCTTGTGTTCTGTCAGGCCCTCAAAGGCAGGGACCAGCTGGAAGGGCGCAGACCTCGGGGCTGCCCCTCCCGTTTCCTTAATTTCTTCAGTCACTGAATGTTGGGCTCCAGTCATGATCTGGCACCGTTTGAGGCTCCGGGAATACGGAGGCAGGCATGTGTGCCAACAGAGAAAGGCGTGGAAGGCTTGCCACAATTTTCACATAAATGCTTACCTTGGGGAAGGCTGAGCAGGAAAGGTGGAGTGAAGCGTCTGGGGTCTCAGTTCCAATCCTAGCTGGGCAACCTCGTCCCTCCTCAGTCTCCTCATCCGTAAAATAGGGCTAATGACAGTAACCACCTCACGGGATTGGCACGAGAATACTTTGTCAAATCCTGTGGCTGACAGACAACTTTAATAGCTATTGGCAACTGGTAATAATAATAATAAGAAGGTTCCTTCTGTAACTTAAGAAAAGCCAGAATAAAGGGAAAAAAAAAAATCAGTCAAGCCATCAACAATGTTTCAAGCAGCCTGGCCCTTCTCACACACACAGAAAGATTTACGCTCCTCGTGGTTCTCCCACAACTTCAGATCCAATCTCTCTTCTAAGACTCAGGTGGGATAACTAGCTGGGAGAGAGCGTCCCCTGGCCTTGCTCAACCTCTGGGGCCAGTCATGGCGGGAAGCGGGTCAGCCCTGCTCAGCACCACGCCGCCTTTCGGCCTTGGAAGCTCTGAGTAAAGATAAAGGTGTTCAAGGCATGGCAGGATTTTGGTCTGTTTTTGCACCTTTTAAATCGACTTTATGGCAGTATAATCTCCATACAATAAAATTCCATCACCCAGAAACCGCTCTTGTGCCCCTCGGCAGTCAACTCCCACCCCAAAGATAACCACTGATACGTTTTCCGCCGCCAGGGATCGATGCTGCTTGACTTTATATTAATGCAATCATACAGCATGGACTCTTCTTAATCCATTTTTTTACAGCTTTCATGAGGTAAAGCCGTAAAACTGATGTACATAAACTGTACCTATTGGAAGTGTACAATTTGAAGTGACTTTAACATATTCCCCACCCCCGGAAACGATCACGGGATAATTTCGAGATAATAAAAACATACCCATCAGCCCAAAAAGTTTTCTTCACGTACCTGCCTCCCCACCCCAACCACTAATCTGCTTTCTGTCACTGTAAATTCGTTTGCGTTTTCAAGCACTGTAAACAGGATTATGTAGTCTGTGCTCTTCCGTGCCTGGTTTCTGTCATTCAGCATGATTATTTTATTTTATTTTATTTTTTTAAAGATTTTATTTATTTATTTGACAGAGAGAGAGACAGCCAGCGAGAGAGGGAACACAAGCAGGGGGAGTGGGAGAGGAAGAAGCAGGCTCCCAGTGGAGGAGCCCGATGTGGGGCTCGATCCCAGAACGCCGGGATCACGCCCTGAGCCAAAGGCAGATGCTTAACCGCTGTGCCACCCAGGCGCCCCGGCATGATTATTTTAATTCAACCATGTTGCTGTATTCCTCCCCGTCCCCCTCAAGCCCCCACCCCAGCAGCATCTATGGGTCAAGGAAGACCACAGTTTGGTTATCCATGCGCTTACTGATGAACATGAGAGTGTTTTCCAGTTTGGGACTCTTCTGGAAAAAGCCCCCATAAGCATTCTTATGAAAGTGTATTTGTGAAGAAAAATTTTCATGTATCTTGGGTAAATACCGAGGCACGGAGGTGCTGGGCCATAGAATAGACGTTTATTTAACTTCGTAAGAAACTGCCAAACTTTTTTTTTTTTTTTTTCCCGAAAGTGGTTGTTCCACTTTACACACTCACCAGCTGGCTGAAGATGAACATCCAGTTTATTCCTGTCTCGAGGCTTCTATACTTCTTCCTGCTTCCTTAATGCCTTACCACTAGTTTTAGCATGGCTGGCTTCAGGTCCTCCCCTCCCCAAATTCATATGTTGAATTCTTAAGCCCCAGTACCTTAGAATGTAAATATTTGGAGATAGGTCTTTAAAGAGATGATTGAGGGGCGACTGGGTGGCTAAGTTGGTTAAGCGTCTGTCTGCCTTCGGCTGGGGTCGTGATCCCAGGGTCCTGGGATGGAGCCCTGTGTCGGGCTGCCTGATCAGCGAGGAGTCTGCTTCTCCCTCTCCTTCTGTGTCCTTGCTCACTCTCTCTAATAAATAAATAAATCCTAAAAAAAATAATAGTAAAGAGACAATTAACACCAGCCCATTAGGGTAGGGCCCTAATCCTATATGACTTGTATCCTTACAATAAGAGGAAAAGATACCCACACAGAGGAAAGATCTTGTGGGGACACAGTCAGAAGGTAACCACCTTCACGCCAAGAAGAGAGGTCTCAAGGGAGAAACTAAACAGACTCTTTCATCTGTAGTTCATTTCATCTCATTTATGTTTTTTTAATTGTCCAGAGCACGGGTGCCAGGAGTAAACACTCATTACGGCAGCTCAAGTAGTAATGAGGCAAAGCCTCCACTTTGATATTTGTTTTCCTAATTTTATCGTCAGGACAGGGGGCAGCTCTTGTATCACAGGTGGGGAGGGGGTGGTACATGGCGATGTTGCCCCAGGTCCCCCTGCGGCTGGAAGACTGAAGGACAGTCTGCCGACACTTTGATCTTAGGCTTCTAGCCTCCAGAACTGTGAGAAAATGAATTTCTGTCAAGCCACCCACTCTAATATTTTGTTATGGTGGCCCTAGCAAACCAATACAGAGGACTTCCCATCGCCATTTTGCAACCATTATAATAATAATTGATTCAGGCAAGAATCATCAATGAATGCTAAAACCAGTGGGCAGAGAGTGAGAGGAAAAACAGGATAGTCTCAAAATACCTTCCCACAAGGTACTTATTAATTACAAAGGGGAAAACAGCAACTTTTCAGTGTAGTAAGTTGGCTGACATCATCTTAACCCAATGATGAAAGGTAATATCACTAATTATGGGACAAACCAAGCCATGTGTCTTCTGATGTGATACCCTCAGGACATACCTCTCTTTCCATGGCATTCCTGCCAAAAATGCATAACCTGAATCTAATCATGAGAAAATAACGGACAGATTCAAATTAAGGACATCTACAAAATAACTCACCAGTACTTTTCAAAAACGTCAAGGTCATGAAAGACAAAGGCTGAGGAACTCACTGCTTCTCCAGATTAAAGCAAACTAAAAAGACAGGACAGCTAAATGAAACCTGTGATCCTGAACTGGGTCCTCGGGAATGGCTACATTATTGGGACAATTAGCAAAATTTAAATATTAAAGGTGTTTTAAAAGAATCATATCATTGTTAAAATTCCTGATTTTGATCATTACCCTGAGATTCTGCAAGAGAATGTCCACGTTCTTAGGGCATTATACACAAAAGTACATTGGATAAAGGGGCATAATGTCGGGAAATCCACTCCAAAATGATTTAGGGGAAAAAAGTACATGTCCATATTATACACACATACACATACACAAGAGAGACTGTGATAGTGCAAACGTAACAAAATATAACAATTTGTTATTTTGGTTAAAAGTATATCAGAATTCTTGTGTTCACTTCAGCAGCACATATACTAAAAATTGGAACAATACAGAGACTAGCATGGCCCCCGTGCAAGGATGACACACAAATTCATGAAGAGTTCCACATTTAAAAAAAAAACGAGAATTCCTTACTATTCTTGTAACTTACATGTAAATTTGAAAATTTACCCCCCCCTCCAAAATTACAGCCTTTCAATGACCACACTATCGGGAGTGGCCTGCTCCCAAACCCAAAGCACTTTCACTCATTCTTTTTCTCCATCATACCTATCCATGTCAAAAATTATTCTATTTGTTTAGTTAATAGCATCGAACATTTACTGTGTGCAGGGCCCTGTCCTGTTTTAAGTGTTTTAACTGTACAATCACAGTGACTCCTCCAACTACTGTTCTTCCCATCTTACAGATGAGAACTATAAAACACAAGAAAGTTAATTAACTTGCACAAGATCACCCATAGCATTTGTCTCCTCCAGGGGCATAGATCCTCAACAAAGGTAGAAATTGCCTTGTTCACTGCCCTTTCCTCAGAGGCTTAGAACAGTGCCTAGCACATTATAGGAATTAATACAGATTCAGTTTAAAAATAACGGGTACCTACTAGGCATTGGAGTACAAAGCAGTGAACAAAATAGCACTTTCAGCCTTGCACCCAATTAGCCACTTATTATATATATTCATATATACTTAGCCACTCTTAAAAATGTTTTACATATAAATTTTATATATATGAAATATATATCTATATATGAAATATATTTCTTTATATGAAATATACATTTTATATATGAAATATATATTTATATGAAATATATTTATATGAAATATATATTTATATGAAATATATATATGGATATATATATTTCATTTGGCGCTATCAACACTGGGATGTTAAGGTCCAATCACCCATTTTGCAGATCAGAAAACTGAGGCATGGAATCGGACAGTGATTTGCCCAGAATCAAGGGGCTATTGGGAGGCAGGGTGTGGATTCCAACCCAGTCCCGAAGGTTCCCAGGCACTGCCTATGAATCAATCAAACCGACCAATCCAATCAACCAATCAGTATTTATTAGGCGCCTGCTGCGCGCAGCCCTTCTTCACGCAGCGAAGGCGAGGAGGGAGGAGGCTGTGGTGGGCAGGCAGCCGCGGAGACTCGGAGGACGCAGCGGATCGCGGGAATTTGGCGCCTATTTTTTGTTGGCTGGGTGTTCTCGCCTGTGATTGGGCCCCGGCGCGGCGTGCCCGGTACGCCTGGCTGCGGCTGCTCTGTCGACCTTGGCAAGACCCAGGCGGCGCGGGACGCGATCGGCCTCCCGAGGGATGGGCCACCAGGAGCCCCCGCTGGCCCGAGTGCGGGCGGGAGGTGCGGCTTATATAAACAGGTTATGTAAAGGGCTCAGCTGGCGCGAACACGTGGAGAGCCGCGGGAGCCCGGACACCCGGTTCTCCCCCACGGGCGCCGCCGCCACCACCACCCGTGCAGCAGCAGACTCTGGAGCACACACGGCCCGGGCCGCCGCCTCTCGCGCCGCTCCGTACCGGAGGCAGCCCTGGCCCGGAGCGGACCATCCCCAGCCTGGGGCGCCAGGGGGGAAACGGGCCGCCCGGAAGTGGCGGGGCGCTAGCCAGGTAAGGGCGCAGTCTGCGGAGTCAAAGCGAGCGCCGAGGCTGGAGCCATCTCCGTCCCCTCGGGCGCTTGGGGAGGGCACTCGGGCCCCCAGTTAGGCGGGCTCAGGGACGCGGAACTTTTAAGCCAACCTCCTCCACCCGTTGCCCTCAGGGACTTGGGTCGGTCCGCCGAGCTCCGCTCAGGCTTAATTCAATGGACTGTTTACACCCGGGAGAACCCAAGCCGGGATGCGGGGAGGGGGATCCCAAAAGGGGCCAGGCAGGGAGAAAGATTTCCACAGTCAGACTTGCCTCTTAAGGTAATTTTCTTAAGTCGTAAGGAGTGCAGGTCCTTGTTTTTCCTATTCTTAGGCGATAAATTAACTGGGAAGGCGGGGGTGTTTTGCTTTTCTTTCCGGGTCCCCCTCTGAGTTACAGCGTAGTGGTTTCGTCCTTCCCGCTTTCCCCTCCCCTCCCCCGTTCAGTCAGCTGCGGCGGCTTCCGTCTTAAAGGGGCCGCGGCGGCCGGAGGAGGTGGAGGTGGGTCGCCCTGCGGCCTGCGCTCGTTTCTTCCCCGCTTCGGCCTAGTTGGTTAACCGATTCTTTCGCCCGCAGGTCACAATCCAAGGTCCCACTCCTCCGCGTCCCGGGGCCGGACGGAGGGATGAGGCAGGGGGGACCCGGGCAGCGCCGTTGCTGCTCCCCCCGCCGCCCGCAGCCATGGAAACGGGGGAGGAGGACGGCGCCCGCAGAGGTACACAAAGCCCCGAGCGGAAAAGGCGAAGCCCAGTGCCGCGGGCGCCCAGCGCGAAGCTGAGGCCGGCGGCGGCCCAGGCCATGGATCCGGTGGCGGCCGAGGCCCCGGGCGAGGCCTACCTGGCGCGGCGGAGGCCAGAGGGCGGCGGCGGGTCGGCGCGGCCGCGGTACAGCCTGTTGGCGGAGATCGGGCGCGGCAGCTACGGCGTGGTTTACGAGGCAGTGGCCGGGCGCAGCGGGGCCCGGGTGGCGGTCAAGAAGATCCGCTGCGACGCCCCCGAGAACGTGGAGCTGGCGCTGGCCGAATTCTGGGCCCTGACCAGCCTCAAGCGGCGCCACCAGAACGTCGTGCAGTTTGAAGAGTGCGTCCTGCAGCGCAACGGGCTAGCCCAGCGCATGAGCCATGGCAACAAGAGCTCGCAGCTTTACCTGCGCCTGGTGGAGACCTCGCTCAAAGGTAGGAGCGCCGCCGGCCGTCCCGCCCACACAGGGCCTGCACCCACTGCTCTGGATGGCTCGGCCCTAGCGGACCCCCAGACCTGTAGGTCCTGGTCCTGTCAGCCTGGGCCCAGACACGCCCTCCTTGCCGGATCCCAGACGTCTAGGCCCTCCTCTCATCTCAGGACCCCGGATCAGTCCCTGGTACAAACGGGAGTTGGTATTTTCATAAAAGGGGACTCATTAAGTGCTCACCATTTTCTTAGTTAAGTGCTCAGTAAAGGTGGACTGTTATTAAACTTCTGGCACTCTTGAGTTTCCACAAGGGGAGTGAGGGGGATTGGGCTGCGTTGGTAGGAGAACTTCAGAGCCCCCTCTAGGCCCTCTTCTTTCCCTCCGAAGCAAACTAAAAGAACTTTACTGGACCCACCCACTCCCCCTCCCTGTTTGGTTCCAAAAGTCCTGACACCCTTCAGCTCCACCCCCAAACTCTTGCTTCCTAGTCTTCCGTTTTCCTCTGAGACCCCCAGCCCATCCCAAGGCAGTCAAGCAAACTGGCGGGTTTCCTAAGTCCTCTGGGGCGTGCTGCATAATTAACCCCCCAAGTGGGCCTAGAGCTGTCACACAGTGGAACATCTTTTTTCTTCCTTTCCTCAGTTTTACATACTAAATCTTTTTGTAAACCCCCTAAGGCTGGCTGGCTTGGGTGTTTATAGGGAAGATGGACCTCAGTGAAGCAGGGGGGCTTTGCAGTCGTGGGAGGGCTAAGCCTAATTTCTGGGTTTTAGCTGCAGTTAGGAAGTGAGTTCATCTTGAGTGCCCAGTACTCACATGTCTTGTTCAGACTTAAAAGTAGCCAGGGATCTCTAAAGAGAGGAGAGGGCCAGTGGCCTAGAAAGGTCTTAGGAGACTTCCTCAGGGAAGAGGTTACTAATCTTGGTCCCAGTTATGTTCTAGATGTCTTAGAGAGTGACTTTCGGTAATAATTTTAAGAGTAGATCCTCTTCTCTTTCTATAAATGGAGAAACTAAAGGTTAGAGGTAAACAAATATAAGTTGATGAAGTTAATCAGCTTGTAAGGGACGTTGGATTTCCTTAGTTTTTCAGAACTTAAGTGACATAAACCCAGATCTGTCTTGATTCAAGGCCTAGATCCTTTCAAATGGGTAATGGTGTCCTCACTTCCCCAAGAATAAAGTGGAACTGACCTTTAAGAATGGGTAGGATTTGGGGTGGGGTTGGACAGGGCATTTTGTTTGGAGTTTTTGCCCAGTTTTAAGCTCCTGCAACCCATCCCAGGAGAATTCCGTCCCATTTCAAAATAAGTCAGTTGTTTCACAGTGGATTGGGGGTGTGTGATCAGTATCACCTGAGGTCCTTTTTCAAAATAGGTTTTCACTTTTTATGCCCAGCCCTGCCTCATCCATTCTGAAACGCCCATCCTCTCTCCCCAGGGAGAATACATTTGTTTTGAAAAGACTTTTCAGGAGATTCTTTGAAGCTTACCTGTGTCCTACAAGCTCTTCACTTCCATTCTCAGATTGTCTTCTCCACTGTGATTAATGAATAGTCTGGACTTCATAGTACATGACTGCCTTGGGATGTGGGAATTCACTTTGCCAATGATCCCCTTCTACCCTCAGTTCATTGAGGCTGATCTTGAAACTTCCTACCAGGTGTGAAGTCTTGACTTCCCCTCCTTACATATAAATACTGTCCAGATTCTCTCACCTGTAGAGTTTGTCAGAACTCCGCAGTAAACGGTGGCTGTATAGCCTCATGGTTAATACCATAGACTGTGGTTAGGCTCACCTAAAGTCATGGCTTGTCTGAACTGACTACATGAGGCATGGGACAAGTTGTTTAAAACCTCTGGGGAGCATTCCTCTATCCATAAGATAAGGATGCCAGTGTCCTCGAGCTGCTGTGCAGCCTGGGAATGTCCTTAAGTTGTCTGATAAGAGGAACTCAGCAAATTCAGTCCACATTTTGAGTCCTCTTTCCTCGTCCCCTTCGAGATTCACTATGTTCTTGATCAGGTTTGACAGTGGAACTCATGCTGTTGTCTGGGTTGTTAGTAACACCAGGTCGAAAGAAACACTGGTATTTTTTGCCTCCCTTTGTGAATTAAAACAGGTCTAGAGAAACGAAATACTTTTGCTTTATGCCATACACTTCAATTGTCCCTTTCTGTTGTTGGGAGTCTTCAAAATATTTGAGCCTCTGCTATGGGTCAGGTAATATTCAAGGCTCAGAGACAGAGCAATAAAGGAAATGGTGCACAATCTCGCTGATGAAACTGACATGGAAATTTACATGTCAAATGTTAACAAGCAGTAAATAGGCATTGTTTTCTGCTGTTTGTATTAAAGTGAAGAACAAAAAAGACCCACATTGCACTTAGGTTAAGTTTTCCTGCCTTCAGCTTCCAGGATTGAGCAGTCTTAATCAGCCCTGGGGCACTGGCTTTACAGTGTGCTGATACCACTCAGAAATGTCAGAGCTGGAAGGAATCTTAGAGATAATCTGGTTCAGCCCTGTCATTAAACAAACTGCTGTGCAGTCAGCTTTTGCCCAGTCTCCTGCAATTTAGAATACTTTTGAAATAGCCCAAAAAAGTGTTAATCAGCCTCAAAGTCACTTTTGAACTAAATCTACATCGTGTTACTGAGTCCTCATAGTAGCACTTCGGGCGGGGGCCGCAGCGCGGCAGCCTTTGCCCCAAAGGAACTTAATTGGAAAGTTTGAGGACCTGTAGAAGTTACAAGTGCTAATTAAAGTCCCAGGAGGAAAAGGCAAGTTGTGTGGTTAACAAGGGCTTTCTACAGAGTTTTGCATGGCTTCACAGGAATGATAATCTAGAGTTTAGCTAGGCGTTGGCAGAGAAGATAGGCTTGGAAGAAAGGTGTCTGGGACCATGTGGATAGGTAGAGAAGTGGGATTTGTTTTACAATGGGCCAAAAAGGGAATAGTTGGGGTTTTTTTTTCCCTCTTCAGTATCAGCACTCTAGTGCTGATATGCAGAAGGCATCTCTGTAGTCCTAAGAAATTATTTGACCTGTAAATCCAGTATCAGAAAGAAGAGAGAAACTTATTAATGCAGTTCTTGGTCTTACCCAACTTTTTTTTTTTTTTCCTTTTTTTAAAGACCCCATTCATCTATTCGACAGAGACAGAGACAGCCAGCGAGAGAGGGAACACAAGCAGGGGGAGTGGGAGAGGAAGAAGCAGGCTCATAGTGGAGGAGCCCGATGTGGGGCTCGATCCCATAACGCCGGGATCACGCCCCGAGCCAAAGGCAGACGCTTAACCACTGCGCCACCCAGGCGCCCCTACCCAACTTTGTTTGATAGGCGTCTAGGTCTCCTGTCCTTCCTCTCTGAACATAGACCAAACACAGAGCATTACGTAGTGAACAGAAGTTTCAGTCAGGGGTGGTCTTAGAAGCCTGATCTGGCCTTCTGTTTCACAAGGAAGGAAACAAGCGTAGGAAAGAGACAGGACTTGCCTCACCTGAATTAGTGGTAGCATTCCGACCAGGCTCCCAGACTTTTTAAAACCAGATTAACAATCCTGTAAATTATTCGGTTGATGCCTTGATGTCTTTGTTTAACTTTTACGTACTTGTCACAAAAAAACAGGAGTTAAAGCATCACCAGTTTGCTTTTATCCCCCCGTTTCCATTACCAAAGGACCCTGTCCTGAATGCACCTAAAACTAAATTCAAGATTGCTGCCACTTAGAAAACAGCAGGCAAGCCTGAACTCAGTGTCAAACTAAACTCAAATTCCTGTGTGCTCCCTCACGCACTCACTGATCTTTTGACAAACCGCGACGAATAAGGAGTTTATATCTTATGGTATATCATCTCCAGGACAAACCCAAGGCTCATAAGACCAAATAAGAAGTTTGGAAAAGCTGGGGGTCTAGCTTATCCCATCTTGTTGAGACAGTAGTTCTACTTTACCACCTATTTCATGTTTACTGCGCTCGAGAGATCTTTAGGCGGCTTCACGTGGGTGGGAAGCTAGGCCCTTGGGAAGTCGGGTCAGTGCATTTGTGCCCAGTGTTGAGTGTAAGCCAGACACTGCGGGAGAGGCTATGCAAAGTTTCTTCCATGAGGCATGCGGAAGACACAGGCCCAGGTGACCACAATTCAAGGTCCCGAGTGGTGGGTGGCCTAGAAAGCGAACAGCAGAGGTTCTGGGGAGTATAGAGGCATGGGGAACCAGAGAAGGTAGACTTGAGTAAGCCGAGGCGGGAGTTAGTGTGGGGAGGGAAACCTGGGTCTTAGCAGTGGATTGGCTGTCAGCCTGCACACTGCCCTCACCCCCCAGCCTATTGAGTCCCAAGGAAAACCGGAGGCTCAGAGCTGGCTCACCCCTTCCCGGACCCCTAGAAAGCAACTCTGAATTCTCTACTATGGCTTGGGCCTCAGAAGGGCAGAGAGCTGGGCGGTGATGTTCAGCTACTTGGACATAGATCAAAGGTGTCATTAGGGGCCTTGGAAATTAACGGGATGCAACGGCACTAGCATTGACTGGGAGTCCGAAGGTTTGGGTTCCACTTCCACCCTGTTAATGAGAGCTACAGCTTACTAATTGCTGTGGGCCAGGTGCTGTTCTAGACTTTATACCCATTAACTGATTCAATCCTCACAACCCCCTTTTGAAGTCGGTGCTATAATTACCCCTGTTTTACAGGTGAGGAGACCCAGTTTAGCGAAATTGCCAGGTGTAAAACAGCTAAGCAGATAACCGAGCTGAGGTCCAAGCACGGGCACTCGAACTTGAGTCCACTCTTCCTGACAGCTGTGCGGCACTCTTGGGACAGGTGGCTTAAATTCTGGGTTCTTCTCTTTTTCTTGGTTGTTAAATGGCCATAATCACATTTTACTCAGAAACTAATGGCTACTGTTTATTTTTTAATTAGGTGCTAATTAGCACTTGGCACTGCTAGTCTCCACGGGTGCCTCCCCTGTGTGTCAGCTGCCAGGGACCCTGTTCCTGCTTTCTGGTCCGCCCTTGAATGTCTCGAGACAACCACGCAGACTTCTCTCTCCCCGCTGCCTGCCCGCCTTCTGTGTGCACTGGGAATTCTAGATATCGGCCTCAGGAGACAGGAACAACCCTTGCTTAATGGAGAGTTTTGGCTAATTGTGTTGCACTGGATAGGTTTTTATAGTGCAAATTTCTAAGAATTGTTTCGCTTCCTATAAAACATCAGTTCTCGCTCAACTCCAGCTTGGCCTTCGGTGGGGTCATTAGTGACTCAAAAATTCTGGATCCTTACCTGGTTGTTTTTAACGTACACATTCTACACACCTACCACTAGAAGTTTCACTGTGTTTTGTTTCGTTTGGTTTTGGTTTTTTTAGCCTCTGTCTCACAGTTCTCCTCTTGTTTCATTTCACCCAATTATTGAGCCCCTGCTATGTGGGAGGTGGACCGTGAGGAGTGCAGAGACCTGGTTTCCTTCCACCACGGTGCGCAGGCTCTTGGAGGAGCCGGATGGAGCACAGCAGATGTTACCTCACTGCAGCCTCTGAGAGGCGCTCTAGGGGAACAGTTGCCAAGAATGTGGACTAAGTTTAGGGGAGGGAAGGATGAGTTGTAAAAGGGTAAACAGAAGCAATCCTGGCAAGAGGTGAGGCCTAGGTAAGTGGGAAGGCCCTCAAATGTGGAGAGAAAAATGGGCCGCGGTACCCAGGGGTTACTTCCTACTCTCCGCTTGGCTGGCAGGGTCTGTATTTTAACAAGACCCCTGTAATGTTCCGGTACTAATAGCTAGGCTTAGTATTTGCATGCTTGTTCTCACTGAATACCCCCACTTGAAGTTGGTGTTTTTGTAACCTGGTCTTATACGGGAGAAAATCCAGATCCGTCAAGGTCAAGTAACTTGTCCAGTACCACCAGTGAAGGGTCAGGCTCTAGATCGACATCCAGAAGCTCTTTCCAGTTTCCGTGTGCTTGACCTGGGGCTGCGCCTGGTGTCCAGACACATCAACAGAATTAATACACCCAGTAGTACCATGCAAAATGTTTCCTGTATCATAGTTAAGCCTTACCGTAGCCCAGCGAGGTAGATGTCTCCCAATTTATGGATAATGAGACAGATTCATAGGGTCTTAAGACCTTTGCCTGGGGTCACATAGTCTTGGAAGTGAAGAGTGAGGGTGCCGACCCTGGGCCTGGTAGGCTCTGCGGCCCTTGTCCTGTCTTTGCTGTTAGGCCTGCAGGTTCCTGGCCTCTTGGCCTCTGTAGGACACTGGATCTTGTCTTGGCGGCCACCCTACGGGGTTGATTGTCTAGTGCACAATGACATTTGACTGATCTTGTGAAGGGCTTTGAACACACTGCATGTTGATACTGGACCCAGCCTCTTTCTAGTGACAGGACACAGCCCAAGGTCATTGAGAGCAGGACCAGGGCATGGTCTGTGTGCTCATCTTTCTTTGGAAGAAGAGCTGATCTTGGGAAGGGTCATTGTCTTCAGCTTCTCAGGACTGATTTTTGGCTGAGCCATTTCTTTAAAAAATATAAATTAGGCGCGCCCGGGTGGCTCAGTGGTTAAGCATCTGCCTTCGGCCCAGGTCATGATCCCAGGGTCCTGGGATTGACCCCCACATCGGGCTCCCTGTTCTGCTGGGAGCCTGGTTCTTCCTCCCACTCCCCCTGCTTGTGTTCCCTCTCTCGCTGGCTGTCTCTCTCTCTTTGTCAAATAAATAAATAAAATCTAAATATATATATATATATATATATATATATATATATATATATATATAGCTTTTAACTAATCAAAAACAGGGATGGTATAGTCATAATGAAAATTGAATTCTTTTTTTTTTTTTAGGTTTTTTTTTCTAACCCTTTTTCTTAAAATTATAATTTTATATTCTCTTTTTTTCACTTCACATTAAACTTACTTCTGCCCTGTTATGTGACCTTCTCTTGACTTTTTGTCTAAGTAAATTAGAAGTATAACGTGGCCCTTTAAAGCATTCAACCAAATGGCAGTACTGTTCTTTTCGGTCCTTCACTTTTACTTTGTTGTGTGGAATACCCGTTCTGGGTGCTTTGGGGGCTCGTTGTGTCCTTTTTGTTGCTGTCGGTGATGGGGGTCCGTTTGTTTCTGTTTTTGTGTTTTTTTGGTACTCTTCTTAGAATAAATTCCTCGGTGAGATTTTTTTGATGTCCAATGGATTAAGCGTTTTTAAGACTTGTGATACATACTGCTGAATTTAGCACATTCAAGTCAAAAGCTGATTAGTGCTCTGCTGAGAAATGCATCTGCAGGTCGTGTGGTTGGACTGTCAACACGAGGGACTTGGTGAACGTGAAACTCCTTGGGGTCAGACGCCCGTGAACTTAACACAGAACCTGTGTCAGCGGTGGGCAGTAGAACGTCTGGGCTGTAGGATCATGGTTAGGGATCCAGGCTGTAGAGCCTGGGCCCCGTCCCTTTCTAGCTGTGAGACCACAGGCTAGTAATTCAATCTTGAGCCTTTATTTCCTCCCCCTGTAAAAGGGGGTATAATTATGGTCTCGGTAGATAGGGGTTTGGAGTAAGAAGAAAGGATTGGCTAGAGTACTCTCTCAGTGCTTCCTTCCTGTCACAGAGGACATGTGATGTTACTAAGTTGTATTGATTCGAAACCTCCCAAGACCTCCCCCCACCACCACCCCTTCTCATCTTCTCCCTTGCCAGTCCTCACTTCTTGGGGTTTCCGAAACTCCCGATGACTCTCTCAGCTGCCGAGCTGTCTTCCGTCTCTAACTCGTCATGCCGGCAGGGGAACTTGCGGCAGGGATCCTGAGACCTCTTGCACTCGCAGCATCTTGGCAGTCAGAACCCCGCGGAAGCAGTGGTGTGCGGTACTGTTGTTAGCAGCCTGTAGGTCTTACTTAAATGGTAGGTCTTAGAATTGGTGACTTAAGACTCAGTAAGCAGGATATCTTTCTAAAACGTGTCAAGAATTTTAGTTCCCGTATCTTAGAACCTAAGTTCAAATCCTTCAGTCTGCCAGACCCCGTTTGTTAGGACCCGACCGTGGCGGCTTCACCTCCAGCCTCCTTTCTGTGCGTCTCTTCTGTGCTGAGCCCGGATCACTTGGGTCCCGCGCTGCGAGCTCACACTCCGTGGGTGATGTGCTCACTGCTTACTTTCCATCCTGCGAGAACACTGCTCAAGGGCCACCCCGACTGATCCTCAGCCTGCCTCTCTCCTAACCCCCTTGCCCAGTCCTTGGGCGAAATTGCACCCTAGTCCTTGTTCTCATCGCTGTGGGCCGTCATTCTGCTTCTAAGGACCAGAAACCTTAATGAGGGCAGAGACGACTGCTGATCTCCTCTCCGGCATCTCCAAAGCAGTGCGTGCCCAGGAAATGTTTAGTGCATGGCCAGGAAGTGTGTAAGTGGAATCGACTAGAATAGGGAAACTGCAGCTCCTGGAGGCAGCTTGGGAATAGGCTCATAAAGCCCTGGGTATGTTGTATCCCTTTCTAGGAGTTTCCTGCTCCTAGGCACCCAAAGCTCCGACTCCTCCTTATTCCGAGCCTGCGGGCCTCAAGTTCTGAACAAAGCAGGCCACATTTTTTTGGGAGACACCTGCTTGACTTGTTTTTTCCCTCTATTTTCTCTGTCTCCCTGGGAACTGTGGCATAGAATGTTTTGAAGTAGAGTTTATTCTGTGGCCTTCTGGCTGTTGGGCTTGAGGGGAAGGTAAGCAACTGTCCTGAAGGCGGGCCTGTCTCTCTTTAATCACAGTGCATCTCTCAGCCCCCTGGGACGCGGGGCACAGCACTGTGTGGTGGCAGGACTTGGCCGCGGAGGCTCATGTCTTACCCAACCAGCCGTGGCCGTGATCTTCGGCAAGTTACCTAACCTTCTTCTCAGTTTGCCCACCTGTAGAAGCGAGTCCAGAGAGCTGAGACGGCCTTTACATAGTGCCTGGAACCCAGTGGCCTCTCAAATGAATTTATCTCAAATCCTTAACACTTCCAGGGAACACTCCGTCTTTTCTTTCGCTGCGGGAAGCTAATTTTTGACTCATCCTCACCTTATAGAACCGCCAGGCTGTCCCAAACAAGGGAATTATAAAGTTTAATTTTGTTTCTATCCCCTCAAAACACTGTAAGCTTCATGTGGGGATTCTGCTCTAGTTGGTACATGTGTATTCCAGTCCTCTGTCCCGAAACTGGGGGAAGCCACAGGCTGGCGTGGCGACCGCGGGGCCGGCTGCAAGATGGATGGGCACTGAAGCTGCCTGAGATCCCCTGACCTTCACGAGTCCCTGCTGGCTGGTGGACCCCAGGGGTGTGTCTCCAGGAATCCGTGTCCTTGCAGGACCGTGGTTTGGTGATCCCTGAAAGTTCGAGCACTTTTCCCTTCCCCAGCGTGTAGTCACCTTGGTGAATTAGAAGATGAGGGTTGTGGCTGGTCGGAAGAGGGAAGTTACCTGGGCAATCAGGCAAACATGGAGTAGGTCGGCCTTCAGGCAAGGTGTAAAGGGACACGTTCAGATGCTCCGGCGGAGATTTGGGGAGAGGGAGGGCTTTCTAGGGAGAGAGCACCTCAAAACAGCCTGGTCTGGCTAGAACATGGGCTTAGCTATTTACAGCCCGAGCGATACGATACAGTCATCCACTTTCATTTTCTGATTTCAACGTCCTCTGTTTCCTAGCATGTGAGAACTTCATTCTGTGGCCTACAGCGCTGGGGTTATTGGGATCCGTGGCTTCTTTGGACCTGGCCGAGGCCCAGTGGGGATGTTATTGATGGTCAGAATGTCATTTCCCCAAAGTATCTGAGGCCCTGCAAAATCTATTTCTTGTCAGTGACTTAACTCCCAGGAATATATGGTGTCTGTGTCCTTCTCAGTGTGGCGGAGGCTGCAGAGGCTCACAGAGCTTCAGCCATCTTCCCAGCCTTTGCCCAAGGTTCTTCCCATGGTATCCGTCTCTCCCATGTTTTCCTTCGAGCTAGGAGACCACCCAATTAACCAGTGGGCAGAGCTGTCATCTAACCCCCAGACTCATCACCTTCAAGCCTGGGCCCTTCCTGTGACTTCCCTCTGGCTCGCCTCTCAGCAGAAACCCGTCAGGTGCCACGCGCCCTCCATCCTACCATGAGGGAGGCAGGGGCCCGGGTGGGCAGTCTGCCAGAAGGAAAGGACGGGAATTCTCGCATGCCTCTCCTGTTTGTGAGTGGGCAGCAGGGGATCCCCGCATGAAAACATAAGCTATGGTTTCTGACAAAAGGAGCCCATGGCCCTGGCCTGTGCAGAGAAGTGCTGCTTGCCTCTGGGACAAGTGGCCGCCTTCCCTGGTTTTCCATTCTGTCATGATCCCTGATGCCGGGGAGCCCGTTTCGTCCTGTCCAGCTTTCCTCTCAACAAACAGCCCCTCCCGTAGCATCTCCTGAGCTCAGCTCCTTCCCCCCGGAGCAAGCTCTTGGGTCCCCGGCCCATAACCCCCCCCACCCCCGCACTTGTTTACCCTTCTTTTCTTTCCCTGGGTTCTCATAACCTGAACTTACAATGTCTGTTTTGCAGGCTTGTTTTCTTTTTACTTGAGTTGCCCTGGTTACCAACTTTGTATATAAAGTAATCACCATTCCCCACCCTTTATTTCCCCACTGTTTCAGTGAAAACGTTGCACTGTTTTCTGACGGTAGCCCTCGCAGAAGGAATCGGATGGCTTTTTAATCGCTTCCTTTCTGGCTGTACCGCCAGCAGACCTTTCTTGCCCTCCTTTTTATGGGTCTTGACTGTGGCGTTGGGATGGATTTGGGCTTCAGATCCCCACATCATTTCGCAGTGTTTTTAGATAAAGAGCCTCAGCCCACCAGAGCCAGTGACCTAGAAAGAGGATTATGAGATGGGAAAGAGCGAATTTTAAAAAGAAAACACCCTGTCTGCCCTAAGCTGGTTCCACCTGTATTGCTTTGGTTGTGAGTAATAGAAACAAACAAATTACATAATTACAGGGGAAGTGAGGTCCGTCAGATCGTGGTCGAAAACCCCAAGCTTCTGCCTTGTCCGTCTCTTCATCCTGCCTCGCCCTGGAACTCCCAGAGCAGTGGCTTCCATAGACTCAGCTTTGGCAGAGGCTGTATAAAGAGACGTAGCTCTTGTTTTCCGGTGGAATGGAGACCCCGTACTAGGGGTCAGAGGCCTGGTCTTCACCCCCAATTATGAATGATCCATATGACCACCCATGGCAGGCCCCGCCTTTTCATCAGCAGTATAAGACGTCTGCCTGTTTAGACTTTGGGGGCAGCTATAGTCCTCCAGTAACTTCCACAGAAGGACTCAGTGTGTCGTTAATTGCTTTTATAAAGAACATTGGGGTTTGTTTGGAGATGCCAGTCACCAGCTTTCCTGGAGTTTCTGTGGTTCAGTAAAAGGAAAGACTTCTGGAAAGGCAGAGCTGGAGTTTCGAGGCAACACAACTTGATTCTAACTTCTCTGTCTACTTTGGACTCCTGTTCCCATCAGACTTCCTTCCTGTGTACACCTCTCCCATGTTCCGTGATCCAGCCCATCTCTCAGCCTAGAATTCTCTCTTGCTTCTGCCCACTGATCACCTGCCTGTCCTTTAGGTGGGACTCGGGCCCTGCACCTTCTGACTCCCAGATCTGGCAACTTCCTCCCACCCTTCACTGTTCGTAGTAAAAGTTGACCCTGATGCAGATACTTGCGATGCTTGCTGTCTTAGATACTTACCTTTATCTCCTTGAAAGGAAGCTTTCTAGAGGGGCCTGCTACCAGACCTAACCTGTGCTGGGCGAGCAGGAACCACTGCTTGGAGTCTGCCTCTAAAACAAAGCCGTAGTGCCGTTCTAGGCGCATCAACAGGTTCTAGGCGCGTCAACAGTAGGAGTCCTACAAGTTAGGAGACGGGGAGGAGGGGTCCTTTGGCTGGTACGGATTGACAGACCTTTTTAGGCCTTCTTGCACCCTTGACCTTGTCTCATCAGCAGCCCTGTGAGCCATGGGGGTGCCATGCTGCCAGGCTGGAAGCACTAGAATGAAACCCAGTGGCTCCCCAGTCACAGGGATTGGAGTCCCTGGACTTTTAAGTCTTTGGGAGCCCCAGGTTCTGCATCTTGTAGGATGGGGCTCTTTCGTCCTACCTTGCCCGGGGGGGGGGGGGATAGTAAATATTAGCTTGAAGGTCAGGAGCCAGTGTCGGGATTCTGTGAGTGAGGACATGTGCCGCGTACAGGACATGTGGCCGCGTACAGGTGAGGCAGCAGAAGCCGAGACTCGGAAAGGTGAACCTAGTGCAGTTGCCTCCTGGTTGTTCGTTGAACCGGTCAGCAGGCACCCAGTTACGTAGCCAGGTACCGGGTAATTCCAAAGCCAGGTGCTTGACCCCAGGGTCCGCAGCCTGTCATTCCTCCCGTGTGAGTAGAGATGGGCCTGCTTGGCGCAGCGGTGGCTCCATGGGAGCCTCGTCGCCACTGTCCGTGGTCAGCCCGCTGTGCTGCGTGCGTGTGGTCTGAGAGTGGTGTGGATGTGTCCGTGGCACTCAAGCTCTTTCCGGTCTTCCTTCGATTTAGGAGAAAGGATCCTGGGTTATGCCGAGGAGCCCTGCTATCTCTGGTTTGTCATGGAGTTCTGTGAAGGTGGAGACCTGAATCAGTACGTCCTGTCCCGGAGGCCGGACCCAGCCACCAACAAAAGCTTCATGCTACAGCTCACGAGCGCCATTGCCTTCCTGCACAAAAACCACATCGTGCACAGGGACCTAAAGCCAGACAACATCCTCATCACCGAGCGGTCTGGCACCCCCATCCTCAAGGTGGCGGACTTTGGACTAAGCAAGGTCTGTGCTGGGTTAGCCCCCCGAGGAAAAGAGGGCCACCAAGACAACAAAAATGTGAATGTGAATAAGTACTGGCTGTCCTCGGCCTGCGGCTCTGACTTCTACATGGCCCCCGAGGTCTGGGAGGGACACTACACAGCCAAGGCCGACATCTTCGCCCTGGGCATTATCATCTGGGCAATGATAGAAAGAATCACTTTTATTGACTCTGAGACCAAGAAGGAGCTCCTGGGGACCTATATCAAACAGGGGACCGAAATCGTCCCTGTTGGTGAGGCGCTGCTAGAAAACCCAAAGATGGAGTTGCACATCCCCCAGAAACGCAGGACTTCCATGTCTGAGGGGATCAAGCAGCTCTTGAAAGATATGTTAGCTGCTAACCCACAGGACCGGCCTGATGCCTTTGAACTTGAAACCAGAATGGACCAGGTCACATGTGCTGCTTAAAATTCAGGGCAAAGCATCTTGCGTGTTTTTAAACTAGGTGAGTGTCCTCTTTCTGTTCTGCATGCACACTTCCTGGACTGGATTCTCCATCTCAGGCCCCACAATGGGCCCCATGGAGCTGGGGGGGGGGGGGGGGGGGGGAGACGGAGGGTTGAAGATAGCCAAGTGTTCATTACCAGCGGACCCGCCCAAGTCTTGAGGAGGAGAGCTGTGGGGTGGAGTAAGAGCTGGAAAGTCTAGAGAAGTTCTGTGAGCGGACGTCGCGTTTGAGCGGAGTCTCAAGTGTTTTAGAAATACTTTTTCTCGTCAATTAATAAATGCTTACTGGAGAAAATGTGCAAAAGAGGTACAGACAATTTTTTTTCAGAGAACGAACACTGTCCCTAATTGAATCCCTCCTGTTCACATGTCCAGTTCTGCGCAGCTGAGATCGTACAATATTTAGGTACAGTTTTGTTTCCCGCTCTTTCAGCACTCATCTGAGCATCTCCCCATGTGCTGCTTTGGAAGTAAGCTTTCCAGTAATTGACATTCCATTATATGTACCATAACGTAACCATTCTACTTTATAATCTGATGGGTTTCCTCCATTTTAGATAGTGTAAATGATGTGTGAGTGACTATTCTTGATAGGGAATTCTTATTTAAGGGATTGATTGTGGGCTCTCATTTGTCAAGTGCTGTGCTAGGCTCGGGTGACAGCAGTAAGCAAATTCAGACAGTGGCCCCATCCTCATGAATTCCGCAGCTTAGTTGAAGTAGTCGGGGAGAGAAACCTTGATCAGTAGTTGCCATAGGGGCTTTACGACAAAGGAGAAAGGGTGTTAAGGGAAACTGGCCTTTTAGGGGATGGGGCTCAGAGGCAGGAGTAGGGAATTGGGGGGAGCCTTCCAGGTGAAAGGACTAACTTCCACAAAGGAGCTGAAGCCAGAGGGAGCCTGGCACAGCTGAGTGCCTCCACTGCTCTGGGGTAGTGAGGAAAGCAGATCTGGAGTGATCGGAGAGACCATGACCTGCCCCGAGAGGAGGCCGAGCTGAGGCGGAAAATCCGAAAGTGTGTACTGGGGAGGGCACTGGTCGTTTGGTTGGACCAGAGTCTGAGCTGAGCAAGAGAAGTAAGATCAGAAGTAAGGTGAAACAGGGACCCTGGAATTGACCTCAGGAGGCATCGGGGAGCTGCGTGAGGACCAGAGCAAAACCGTGCGGTGTGAAGGCCTTCAGTACACGCGAGCTGAGTTGAACTGGAGCCTGAGAGACCAGTTGGATCAATGATTTTACTCCCACGACTAGTGAGATGCTGTCGAACCTGAAAGTGAGTAGCGCTGAGGATGGGGGAGTGCCTGGGTCGTCATCAGGGCAGGCGGTTGGCAGGACAGGCAGCCGGATGTGGAAGCAGGAGAGAGTGAGACACTGGGGGAGACTGACGGCAGTAGGTACCATTGCTGGCTGGTGTGTGGGTCAGATTCGACCGGTTTCCAAATAACGCGGCCTAGCTTTGTGGGAAGGGAAAGCATTGACTCCCGTCTAGGCCAGGTGGGCAGTTCACCTTCGCCACCCTGTGAGGGGTTAAGCCATTTATCCACTGTCCTTCTAAGCTTACTTATGGCGAATCTTGCTTATGACCCTCGCCCCCTTCCCCTGCGGGGAAGCTACTCTTACATTTGCTGAAGCCTTGGGATGAAGTGATGAGGGGTGCTGCTAGTCCCCAGGGTCACCCTGGGCACAGAGCCGGCCGTCACCTGGGTGGGTTCTCAGTCCCCCCCTTTCCCTCCATCGCCCTCAGTTGCTGGCTGCTGTTGGTGAGTGCTGAGCGGAGCCTGGTCACATCCGTAGTGTTCTCGGTGAACTTCGGGAGGGAGTCGCTAGGTTTAATTCTTCCTTCCCACAAACACGGAGCACTTTTGTAGACGCCAGGCCAGTTCGTCCTGCTGCCCCCTGAGGAGGCGTGTTCTCCAGCTGGGTTTGGGGCCAGTGCTGTGTTAGAGCCCAGAGAGGGTTGGCTAGACCCTGTTGTCATCGTGTTTCATGCCACCACTTCTCATTTCCATCTCATCCCTTCCCCTTTAAAAAACCTCTTACAGGGACACGTGGGTGTCCGAGTTGGTTAAGCGCCTGACACTTGGTTTCGGCTCAGGTTGTGATCTCGGGGTCATGAGATGGAGCCCTGCTCAGTGTGGAGTCTGCTTGAGATTCCCTCTGCCCCTCCCTTTCCACCCCCACCCCCACCCCACAATGTGCAGTCTCTTTCTCTCTCAATAAGTAAATCTTAAAACAAAACAAAAAAAAAACCTGTTAGAATTCAAGTTTGCCTTGGGATAGGATGAAGGTTGTCATTGGAAGAGAGACCTGAATTTGGGTTGGGATTGTGGGGTTGTCACAACTGAGATCAAGTCTCCATTTGGACGGCCGCAGTTGGGAATTGTGCTGTTTTGCAGGGCAAAGTTTTAGCTCAAAGGGTGAGTCCTTCAGGTAGGAGAAATAGGTGACCTTGACATAAGCAAAGATGAGGCACATAGCTCTGCTGAGTGTCCCAGGCTCGGACCGCTAGTGACGATAATACTTGGTCAGTTGGTGCCTATTTGATCATAGCCTTGCCTAGCCTTGCCTAGCCTGTCCCCGCGGGGCCCTTAGACTTGTAGGCTTGGGCCCAGGTCTGTGTAACCAGGAGCTGACCCTCATGGTGCCAAAAGCTTCAAATCATTTGCAGTGTCAATGAGCTGTATCTGGCTAATTGATTAAGGAATCAGAGGCTGGAGTTGGAAAGAGCTATTGTCCAGACTATCTCTGCTCCCCCACTTAAGTTTTATAGGTAGAGAAGCTAATTTCATATATTCAACATATTTATTGACAAACTATTTGCCAGGGATTATTTTAGTCACAGAAGACACATGAATGGATAAAAGAAACAGAAATTCTTGCAGTTGTGATACTTCCATTCTGGTGGGGAGATAGACAGTCAACATAAGTAATATGTTTGGAGATGCTCAGTGCCCTGGGGGGCTTAGAGAGGACAAGGGAGATCAGAACGCTGGGAAGTGGAGGGTGGAGATGTACTTTTAAATGGAAGAGATCAGGGTGGGTCTCTTGAGACAGTGACATTTGAGTAAAGGCTAGGAGTTGAGAGAGTGAGTCATGAGGATTTCTGGAAAAAGAGCATCCCAGACAGAGGGAACAGCCAGTATAAAGGCTTGAAAGCTGGGGAGAGAGCAGGGAGGGAGTGTAGTAAGAAAAGAAAGAAGTAAGAAAGTTAACTAGAAGTCAACTAGAGTAGGCCTATAGGCCATTGTAAGGATTTTGGGTTTTGTGCCTGGGTAAGATGGAAAGTACCGAATGCGTGTTCGTTCAGCTGTGGGATAACTGATTTTTTGAAAGGATCCTTGTGACTGCTGTGATAAAAGTAAACTTTAGGGGAACAAGCAAGGGGATAAGATGGGAGGCTACTGTAGCAAGCCAGGTGAGAGAGAATGGTGGCTTTGAACAATGGAGCCCAGGAAGTGATATTAGATTTTGGGTGAATTTTGAAGTCAGCCAACCATTGCCTGCTGGATTGAATGTAGGGTATGAGATAAGGGAATCATAGATGACTTGGAGGTTTTGGCCTTGGAAGCCTTTGGAAGGATACAAGTTGCCACCAAGTGAGATGGGAGGGACATGGAGAGGAACAGGTTGGGCTGGAGAAGGTTAGGCTTTGCTGCCATGCGAAAATTTGGAATGTCTGTTTAGAATCCAAGTACAGAGATGGAGTGGGTGGTTGGATGAGTCTGGAGTTCAGGGGAGAGATCTGGTCTACAGATAGAAATTCAGAGATGGCCAAGGTACCAGAGTAGACATAAAGATTTCAAAGAATGACTGCACTCTGGGCCATCCCACCGTGAGGTCAGGGAGAAGGAAAGGAGCCAGCGAGATAGGCCAGGGATATGATGTCCTGGAAGCAGGTGAAGGATGTGAGGAGGAGAAAGTAATTGGCTGTGGCCCATGTGCCGGTGGGTTGAGGAAGATGGGGACTGAGGATTGACCTTTGGCTTTAGCGATTGGGAAGTCATTGGTGCTCATGAGCAATTTTGGTGGCACATAATAAAGGGAACCCCTCACAGCAAGAGCAGGTTTGAGAGGGAATGAAAGGAAGAAAACTGGAGACAGAATTGACCAGTGATTCTCCAGGTTTTTGGTTTAAAAGCCCAGTTATACTTGCAAAATCGAGGACTCTGAAAAGCTTTTGTTTTGGGTTATGTCTATGGATCCTGGTAGTATTAAAAATTAAAGCTGAGAAATGTTTTAAATGTTCTTTTCAAATGAATATGATTAACAGTATCATAATTTATGAAAAATATTTTCAAACAAAAATTTAGTGAGTCGAGTGGCATTGTTTTATATTCTTGCAGATCTTTTTACTATCTGCCTTAATAGTCAGCTGGGTTCTCCTGTTTGCTTCTGATTTTAACTTGGTGCCTTGTCACTCAACATGTAACCTCTGGAAAATCCACTGTACACTCAAGAGAGGGTGTGGAAAAGCCAAACCTGTCTTAGTGTTACTACGAACAGGGCTGGCTTCATGGAGCCCCACACTCCAGACCACACTTCTGAGAACCAGTGGTATAGATGACTCTTGCTGAGGAATTTTCTGTGAAGGGGAGCTGCTGAGAAGTAGGGGGCAGCTGGAGACCTAGAAAGGAGTTATTCAAGGTCCCAAATGAAGGGACAGAACTTGGGTGTCCTTATTCCTTGTCAACTTTCCCATCAGACCTGTTGTCTTGTCCCCAGCATGGCATGATGAAGGAAGGCCTCAGCAACCTGGGATTGTAGATTTCAGAGTACTGTTCAAATCAGGGCTCACTGGTTTTCGTTTTCTGCAACGTTGGGTGGGAAACACGGGATTCCTCTGAAAGGAGAGTTGCCTCGTGGACTCTCCAGGACTGAGTGGTTGCATTTTGGCAGCTTATGGGCTCTGTGACCTCAGGCAAGTTATCTTACGTCTCTGGGTTTTATCATCCATTAAATGGAGGTAGGTCATACTTATCTTATTGAGGTGGTTGGAATCCCAGGAGGTTGTGAAAGTGCCCTGTATAACCTACCTAAATGAAATGCTCAATTTTAGATACATACTTTGGCTTGAGGTGAAAGTACTGTTAGCCTTGCCTCAGAGAATTACCAAATAGCCTTTTTTTTTTTTTTTTTTTTTTAAACAAAGCTGGACTCGAGGCAACTCTGGCCGATTGCTTGTTCCAGAAAACTTATCTATTTTTAAAGATTACTCAGTGGTGGATTCTATCTCTCCCTTATTTGTCATTTTTTAAAGATGTTTAATAATTCCTAACGTTTCCTCCCAGCCAGGCACAGACCTTACCCAAAGTGGGTAAGCTACACTGCTGTTCTAGGTGCCACCGCCCACGTTACCAGGGAGGGTGCTGTGAGATGAGGGAGTGCGCATTCATGGCCAAGTTTGCTGTCTCACAGACGAGCCTTGGTTACCAGGGCCTTCAGAAGTCAGGGCCCTTGAGTGACGTTTATTTGGAGCGGGCAGCTCAGGCCTGCTGAAGGAAATCGGTTGTTGGTGTGGCCTGGAAGGTCGTAGAAAATATTCTTCGTTCCATATGTGATCTTGATAGCTGCCTAATATCAGAGAAACAAATCCAGCCTAATTTATTGTTGAAGTAATATAGGATATCTTTATCCTTGGTGTGAGGCCCAAACGTGTGGCTCTGGGCTCACATGCTGAAGGACCTGAGTTGACCCCTTGACCTGGGCTTCAGATTCGTCTTGTTTTACGAGATTTGAGGTGGAGGTCCCCAGCCCACTAGCTGGGCCCCTGATGGTCTTCTGGGGATTCAGAAACCAGCTCATCTAACAGACAGCAGCACAGTGGCTCACACTGAAGCTGTAGAAACCAATTCAGATCACTTCTTTATCTTCGGCAGAGTTCTGCCTCAGTTGTGTCACACTGTAGGTGTCTAGTTAATCAAGAGTGATACTGGAAACAAAAAAATGGAAAAGAAATTCTTAATGTGGTTCATTTTAAACAGCAAAGTTTTCAAAACAGTCCCCGGAGGGTAAATTAAAAACGGGTTTTTGGTGAGAGGCTGGGAACCTGGGACAAATAGGTGGGTATTCAGGTCCCCTCTCCGTTGAGTGTGACTTCCTTGCCCAGCCGTGAGGACAGATGTGAACAAATCCAGGAGCACATAAGACATGTCCTTCACTCCGGACCCTGTGGGAGGTGGCCACACGAAACTGAGCTGGGGCGGGAGACCCCCCCCACACCTGGAGCCTCGCCTTGTATGTTGGGGGGAGGCTGAAGGGTTAGGTTTTGAGGGAGAGTGACAGTGCTGAAGATGGCGGAAGATGTTGATCATCACTGGTCCTCCCTGGGGCCAAGTGCCTTTTGACCATTATTTCAACTTCCCGAAGGTCACAGCTAATAAGGAGCAGAGGCTAGATTTGAACCCAGGTCTGAGTCCCTGGTGTCCACCGATACGAGGTAACGCCTCATTGAAACATCTGTAGAAATCCCGTGTCTTTTTAACTGAATTCAACAAACAGTTGCGCACCGAGTGGAGTCTGAAATGAGTAATGTGGGCAGAAGGCGTGTGGCAGTCAGTGGCCTTCTAGTTGGGAGGGAGTCCCTTGTACCCCAAAATGCAGCGTGCTGCTGAACAGCTAGGTAGCCCAGTGGGAGGGAGGAGCAAGGACACCTCCGTGAAGCCTTAACCGCCAAAGGGCCCAGAGTTGGTTTGATTCCTACATCCCAGAGGCTCATCCCACTTAGTCTCTGGTGGAGCCTTGAACTTTCCAAAGAGGGTAGAAGGAGGCACCCCGATTAGAGCCCTGCAGAATAGGGGTTTTATTTCAAGTTGAGAGATCGTTGGGAGGGGAATGTTTTTAGCCGGTGATGACCAGTCCTTAGACCCGAGCAGATCTGCAGTCTCTGAGCCTCTTTTGAGTTCTTGTCTATAAAATGGACGTCTCAGCCCCACCTTCTGCCCTGCCGCTAGCACTGCACAGGGCTAAGAGCAGAGGGCTTGTGCGTGAGGGTTCAAAGGTTTGCTTCTCTCCCCCTTGGGAAATGAAAGCTCTGCCCTCCCTCTGAGGACCTGGAGGCCCGAGGTACCGGTGGAGTCCCGGGAGACTGTGGGGCCTGGTCTGTCTCCTCGTGTTTTCTCGGGGTTCCCCCAGGTCAAGAAGGCTGGCATTTGTAAGGCTAGGCGGCTCCGCAGGGTCCAGCTTTCACCCTTGCTGTTGCCATCCCCTGACAGCTCCAGCAGTATCCAGGGGAGGAAGCTGAGCTGTCGGTTATGTAATGGGGCTGGTGGCCCCCAGGGATAGTCTGTCCCTTGAAGCTCTGCAGGACATCAAAGCACCCGGGAGGGGACAGGCCTGCCCCAGGGCTGTTTTTGCTCACATTCTCCTCCTCCCTGGCATCCTGGGCTCCTCCTAGCCCAGACGCCGGCCCTCTGGGCAAAGCAAAATCGCTTTTGTAATCGTCCAGCTGTAAGCAAAGCTGCCTGATGGTTGGGGTCCTTCCAAGTCCCATTTCCTCTTCCCCCCGGGACACAGACACTCCTACCAACAATAACAGCTCCTGGGTATAAAAACCTGCTTTGAGGGGCCCCTGACTTGTGCCGAGCAGAGGCCTTGTCCTTTCTCTTCAGCTCTGGATGAAATACTTCCCACACTTTCTAATAGCAGAGCCCACAGGTGTAATTACACAAAGCACCTGCATCGTGGCCTGCTGGCCGCACGTGAGGCAGCGGAGGGTCCCTTTACTAAGTTTGAGAGCCAGGATTCAAAACAAGGTATCTGACCGGAAATGTCACTGTTCCCTTTGCTTCCTGCAGCCTCTTTAAAAGCAGCTTTGGATGGGTTTATATTTTCAGGCGGATGGTGGACCCCCCCCCCCCAGCACCGCACAGGTGGCCCCTTAGCTATTCGTGTATGGTGCTGCCCGTGGGCGTCTCCGGGTCGGACGGCTGACCTGAGCACAGGCATGCTGGAGGGGGGCCACCGTCCACACCTCCAGGTGAGGTCACCTGTATGCGGATTCCCCTTGGGTCACCCTGATACAGCCTCACACGTGGGCAGGTGAGGCACCCACATAACCAGGGGGCGTGGGCCACAGCAGGCAGAAGTCAAAAACACCCGAAGGTTGGAAGGCAGGAGACCAGAAGCCGGCAACGTGTGACGGTGGCCAGGAAAGCGCAGGCACAGATGGGGTGCCGACAGAGCAGTCTGTGGCCCCAGGCTGAGGAAGGGGCTCTGATGGGACCCGGAGGCAGCCTGCTGTGTCTCTTCCCTCTGCCAGGGATCCTGGCAGAAGCCCCTTCCAAGTGAACGTAGCCTGGGCATTTGAGGCTGAGAACCAAAGCAAAATAGCCCCAGTGGCTGGGTTTCTCCCTGACAAGTCTCCCAGTTCGTTTATGAAATCATGACGAAAGCAGGGGGGTTCGTCATTGGTGCCCACCCCTGATGTGGCCACCCACAGCCCTGTGTTGAAAGATGCTGGGGCCAAGTCGCATTTGGTGAGCAAGAGCCCTCCTGATACATGGCAGGCACTGGCCTGGCCGTGGTGTTGACAGCGTAGACCCCCGTGTTGGCCTCTAGGAGTTCACCGTGTAGCAATGGGGAGACGACATGGATACTCAGTTGTGGTAAAGCTGTGGCTCAGGAGAGAGACAGGAAGCCTGCAGGGAGCGGAGGGAAGGCTTCTTGGAGGAGGCAGCACCTTGGGCTCGTCCTTGAAGGTCGGTTTAGAGGCACTTGTAAACCAGGTGATAAGTGAGCAGAACACAGCTCAGGGCTCGCCTTGAGCGCCCTGAGGTTTTGTTGGGTACAGGACCCAGCTGGCCAGGGGAGAGGGTACTGTTCTAGTCGTGAAATCCCCACCAGAGATGCCTTCTCGACCCAGGACCTGGGGAGAAAGCCTGGGGTTCCATCTTGATAAACTAGGGCAGCGGCATACAAGCTCCCAGCCCCTCCTTTCATTGCCACTAGTGAGTCCTCTGTGGTATTACAGAATCAAAGGAAATGGAGACCTCCTCCAGCTTCTCTAGGATTCAGAAGGATGGCAGGCCTTAAAACTGCCAGCCAAGTTTAAAATAAATCAATACCGTAAAATACTGCAATGAATTTCCCAACTCTAAAGGAATTTCACTTTCAGTTAGAGGTGCCGGGGGAAAGCCATAACTCAGCCTGCATCATACGCAGGTCAGATTTCTATGTTTTGTTTCTTTGTAAAAGAAAATGATATCTAGGGACTTGGGGGGGGGGGAATGGATTAGAGCCACCCAGGCACACCACAGGGCCGGGTGAGGAAGATGAAAATGCTTCTGTTTTTCCAGCCTGCAAAAAGCTGGGGATGAGGCCTGGGCAGTAATCTCGCGGAGGGGAACCTTGGCTCTTCATCATTCCGGGGCCTGGTACCATAGCAGTGATGGACGGCAGGTCGACTTGGGTACATGGTGTTGGATTTCAGTGTTGGCCAGCTGTCCCAGTGGGATAGTCACAGACACGGTGCGAGCCAGTTGACTCAGTCTGCATTTACTTCCATCCATTTGGAAGAAGGAAACCCTTACATGTCATGGACAGCACCCTTTTGTTTTTTGCCTTTCTGCTCTTTTCAGACATGTCTAAGACATGTCCTTCCTTCCAGAAGGCTCCGGTCTGGGGCACGTCTGAGGCATGGGCTGGAAGTACAGTGCAGTCAGATCTTGGCAGAGTGCATGGGCCTTACCGGCCCAGCCCAGCCTTGTACAGACATAAGGAGAACTGGAAGTCACAAGTAAAGACTCATTTGTTGTTAGTAACCAGATTGCATCCTTGGATTTGATGGATGTTTGGAAGGAACCCTCAGTTTGCATGGGGCAGCAGAAATGAGTGTGAGTATACCACACCCCAGACAAACAACACAGTGACTCTTAACCTTCTAGAAAAAGTTCTTTGGGAGTTTAGGCCAATTGCCTAAACTGAAATCCAGATGTCACCGCTGATGTGATCCAGAGATCGCCCTCCCTTCCCTGCCCTCAGATGCTCAGGGCAGAGGCACTAAACAGGTGTGGAGAGCAGTGTTTCGGAAGTCCAATTGCCGCGGGACAGCTTTTCGGGAACTCGGGTTTCCCACCTACTCATAGAGTGCCCCTGAGTCGGACATAAGTTCGTGGTGCTGTAGGCAGACCCAGATGTGAGTTGTCAGCATCTGCAGCCAGATTATGTGGCCTGGGTCAAGTTGAACCAGAGTTCAAAAGATTGCTTCCTTTCTATCGGTGGGAGGAGCGGAGGAAGTCACAAGTAAGAAGTTTCCTACTTAACAGATCAAGAGCCTGTCCTGTGAACTTGAAGATGTTGACAAGCCGTTGCCACACTCCTCCCTGCTCTTCCTCACTAGCTCCCATCCCCCAGCGCGCGCGCGCGCACACACACACACACACACACACACACACACACAGTGGGCAGTGACAGACCTTCTCAGAGTGTGGTCCCCAGATAGGCAGCATCACCTGGGAACTTGTCAGAATGCGTATTTCTGGCCCCACTTTAGTCCTGCGGAGTCGAAAACCAGGAGGGGCATTGAGCACGGCATCTGGGCGACGCTGATGCCCGCTCAGGGTTGAGGGCTGCCCTGGCAAAAGAAGGTAAAGGCACAATCTGCCACGTTACCGTCTGTTAAACACACAGCCACATACCTTACCTCTTAGCCTTTTACGCTCAGAAAGCTTAGGTGTAGGCATAGGAGCTAGGAAGAGCGGCCTGCCAGGTCCTGATCTGTGTCTGCCTTCCATAATTACCTAGCATTGGGACTTCGGGCAAGTCACTTCTCTGTGGGCTGTGGTTTCCTTGTCCAGAAAACCAGGACACCTAAAGGACCACTCTCAGCCCCTCTCTCCCTGCTCCATCAGCCTGGTCATGTTCGTGGGTTCCACCGTGGGTGAGTTTCTGGGAGTCGGGACTCCTGATCCTTGCTTGGTTTCTGCCTCGGTGCATGTGTCCTTAGGACGAGGTGAGGGCCTACAGCCACCTGCTCCTGGGAGGAGAAAGAAAATAATTGAATTTCTCCACGGGCTTCCCTGGCCCCGGGAGAGTAGACGTGTGAGCCAGTAATAACAGTGAGCATCTTGGGATGATCCCTCAGGGGAGGACGGGGCCCTGTGAGGGCTTTGTGGTAGGACGGGAGATCACGCTTCAAGGAAGGGGGACTTGAGAGGCAGCTGGGCGTAGGGAATGGGGAAGCAACAAGATGTGCGGGTCCGGCTTAGGTCTCTTAAGTGGAGTCCTAGATAAGGCTTTGAATCCTGGCTAGAAGTCGTCACTTGCTCATTCCCCCAACCCGTATTGAGCACCTGCCCTGTGCCCAGCTTGGGCCATGGAGACGAAGGTAATCCCTGACCTCAGTCCAGCTAAACCTTAGCATCTCTCTGAGCCTCGGAGCCCTCCTTTATAAAATGGGTTGCTAATAACATTCACCCCATAGGATTTTCATGTGGATGCAATGGAAAAAGGATGTAAAGCTAGCTGGGGGATGCTAGGCGTGCAGTAGGCTCCCCATAGCTCTTGGCTTCTGTTGTCTTTTCATACTAGTTCTTGGCCACAGTGGTGACAGCTCGAAGTAGTCACCCACCCCGATCAGTAAAGAAAACACACACCTCAGAGGGGCCCGTTAGTTTTTTTGTAGCCTGTGTATGGTGCAGACACTGGTAGGTACTTCCGGTATGTCGGGGACAGCTCAGACCTGGTCCCCACCCTCCGGGCCCTTAGACCTCAGTTTGAGAGACCGGTCCTAAGGGAAAGCTACAGGTAAATGTCATGCCTGTATGGATGGAGGAAACAGCACAAAATAGGGAACCCTCCCCAAGGCCAGAGGAGGAGGTACCATTGAACCTGAGACCTGAAGAATGAGGCATCTTCGAGGCAGTGGGGTGGTGAACTGGTAGGGGCAAGGTGGGAGAGGCTGGGAGGAGACAGGAGCCGGACGTGCCCGGCGTCGGGGGTGGTGGTAAGTCACGGATCAGCTTCCCCCATCAGGTTCCATGTTTACAGGAGCACTGGGGCTCGGTGGCTGGGATTGGAGGGGGTCAGCATGGACCTGGGGGCCCAGCTAGGAAGTCGAGTTCCCCGGGTTAGGGCAAGTGGTACACAGGACAGGGCAGAGTGAATTGAAGGTGCATTTAGACATCACTGGAGGCTTGCAGATGGATGGAATGAGGGAGATGAAGGAAGAAGGGTGGCTCCACGAATCACTGGGCCGGGGGGCAGAGCCATTTAGAAGACCGTGAACACTGCAGGAGAAGGGCTTTGTGGGGGTGGCCACTACACAGATGTGTTTTGTACACAGATGTATGGCCATCAGCCCATCCTCTCTCCTCTAGACGGGGATTTGGTAAGTGATTATCTGGGTCTTCTTGGGGTGCCGCTGGATCCCAAATTTGGGACTAAGCCTATGACACCTTCGTGAGCCCCGCGTGCCCCCCTTAGACCCAGGGCTGCCTTCACAGCCTTCACCCGCTGGCTGTGCCTTGCTGTGTTTTGTTCTTTCCTTTGTAATCAGCGTCTCATTAGGTGACTGATGTGTCTGGCTCTTCTCTGTCCGTATTTGCATATGCACTCTGCTATAATTATGTCCCAAGAACATAGCGTTTTGTTGTTTTTGTGTTTACTTTTCCGAGCTGAAAACCTGGGCAGCGTCCTGTCACATGGGCAGGCTGGCAGTTCTGCCGAAGAGCGGCTTTCTAGCGCCGCATCTCGCGCTCCGGGTTTTTTTTGCATGGTTATATAATACCGGGACCGTGATTGCTGGCTGTAAAATCGACTTTGAAGGCCACTTTAATTTGTGAATTGGGAAGTACTTTCTATTTTGGGTTAAGGAGAGGAGAGCAGGGGGAGAGGTGCAGGGAGCTCGGTGTTCAGTTGCCTTCAGGGACTTCAAGTGCAAGAGCTGAGGGGCGACCCCACGGCCTGAACTTGACATCAGGCTAGTGGAAGGGGGCTTCCCAGTCAGTCCTTCAGCCGTCCTCAGACACCTCGGTTTGAACTACGTGTGGGGTAGAAGCTGGTCCTCCCGTCTCCTTCCCCGGGGAGTAGGTCCGCGTTTTATACTCATTGATGAGTGGTGACTGGGAGCTTCTGCATTTCGCTGGCCGGCTTACCGTCGTGTGGCTTCTGTGTAGAACAGGCCTGGGGCAGCCTGGAGTCTTCATCATCCTGAGGCCTGAGGGCAGGGGGTGGGGGGCACTTCCTGTCTCTCAGTTAGCTTCTGACTGACTGAGCACATGCCACGTGCCGGACTTCATACTCTCCCCGTTTCTTATCTTGTCACGTCCGTGGGTCCTGGGTAGGATGTCCTTCCCACTCCGAAGACAGTAAGTGATGTGCCCACCGGCCACGGGGCCAGCTTGGGCCAGCTCCGGGGCTCTCTGCCATCGGCTTCTGAGGGTAGGTGCCATGCTCACGTCTGTAGTGGTACCATGCTCGGTGCTCCCAGGAGCTCAGTGGAGGGAAAACGTTGGGTTTTGGTTGAAGAAGTCAGTAATGGCAACAAGTAGGACCTGTGCCTTAAGATAGACCTTGAAGAAAGGAGGGCAGGCAAGGGTGTTGTAAGCAAGGGACGCAGCGTGAGAACATTGAGAATTTGTGTCAAGAGCAGATCTTCGGGTTGGCTTACACAGAGGTGAAGTGGGAGAGAGAAATAGCGCTAAGTTGCCCAGAGCCTTGAATATCAGCCTAAGGAGGGTGACCTTCACCTTGGGAAAATAAGTGGAGGCGGGTGGTGGTGTACAAGGCTGTTTTTTTATGGCAGATGAGTAGGTCACGGTGAGGAGAGAACTGTCAGCTCCCTGGGGGTGGGGGGAGATGTGACACCCGACAGGGCCAGCCTTCAGAAGGTGCGAGACTGGCAGAAGCACGCGAGTGAGTACGCGAAGGGAGACAGGGCAGCGGCTGATACGGCCATCATGGGTGTCCCTAAGAGACTGCGCTTGGAACCTGGGATGTTGATAAATCTAGGTTTAAATTGCAGCTCTCCCACTGCCCAGCCAGGGCAGTTTGGGCAAGTCTCCTGACTTCTCTGGGTCCCCATTTCCTGTCTGCTAAATGACGCTCGTTTAACACTGACGTTCGCTGTCTGCTGGTGCAAAGACCAAATGCACAAGAAATAGGAAATACCCAGTTCAACTCCACGCACCCCGTGAGAGCTCGGTAACCGGCAGCTCTGTGCGTTGCCTTCGTGTGGCCTGTTTGTTTTTGCCAAATCCTTACAGGCTCATCATTTGTTTTCACTAGTAATCTGCACTGCTCTTTTCCCTAAGGGAGCTCCAAGCCCCTTCACAAGTGCCCCCCGTGAGTTCCCCTGGCACACTGGGCTTCGGTCTGGTTGCTGTAACCAGAAGTCCATATGGTCCCCTTTTGCCCAGACCTCTCTGGGCATGACCTTGTTTGAGGCTGGCCTTTTCTAACCACAGACTGTCCTGTCACCATATGGAAGAGCTACCTCTCCCCTTTAGCTGTGACAGCACCTTAGGCATGCTCCTGGCAAAGGGCCAGGGGGGAGGGTTCTCCCAGGAGCCCAGCCTCTTCCCTGGAGCCCTTTGTCTGCTAATCACAGCAGCCACAGCTGAACCTCAGCCCCTTTGGGGACCAGTTGAGGCAGTCGGCAGCTTTCATTTCAACCCCACACTTAATAAGTTGAGGAAGGGAATTAGTTAGGGTGTCCCTGCAGCCGACTGCCAATTACCAGGGCTGTGTCTGCAGACAGAAAGTTCTCCGTGCTTCTGTCTGGAGTGCCGGCCAGTGATTTATCAGCTCAGGTGCTTCCCAGCTCCCTGAGGGCCCCCAGACGTGACCTCCCAAGGCCAGAGAGACTGGCTTTCAATGGGTCTGCGTCCTCAGACCCCGGTGGGATGACTTGGGGATGCGGTCCTGTGGATTGCTGGTCACAGGGGAGCCCTCCAGATCTCAGACTCTTAGGTCCTGCCAGCAATTCTTCCTTTGTTTGGGGGGTTGTTTTTTAAAGATTTTATTTTTAGGTCATCCCTACACCCACCACGGGGCTCGAGTTCACAACCCAGAGAACAGGAGTCACACGCTCCACCGACCGAGCCAGCCAGGCGCCCCAGCAATCCTTCCTTTTGTGCACTTGGCAAGCTTCTGAATACCAGCATTTGGGGCAGCTCGCTTTGGGAAATCAAAAGGTTTAAAACTGTATGAAGCAAGTCCGCAGTGGAGACGACAGGAGCGCTGCTGTAATATGACCGAGTCTCAGAGTCGGCAAGCTTCCATGGTAACTGGCAGCCGCGTTGTCTGTAGGCGCGTTCACCGCCCTGGCCCCGCTCTCGGCATAGTGGGGATGAGGCGGGCATCTGTTTGCAGCACGCACACCATCTTGGCTTTGAGCTCCCCTCGCTCCCCTTCTCTCAGTAAGCCAGGCCCCGCCAACCAGCCGGCCTGCCAGCTGTTGCTGCAAGAGAGCGTGTGTCCTCACTGTGGTAAGTGGGCCACCGACCGAGCTCAGCTGACTCGGCATAGAGCCTGTCTCCTCTCCATGGCCTTTGTCTGCTTTAAGAGTCTCAGGTTTGCCTTGAAAATCCATAAGGAGAGGGGATAACCCCCCTTCCCCAGGCAGGGCTGTGGTGCCATCGGCTGCCACCTGCCCCCCACCCACCCAGCTTGTCCTGCTCCACTGTGCCCTGGGGAACCCCGTGTAGCACTCCCGTGTCGCTTTCTGGTTAGAGCCTTTGCCTTGATAGACGAGAGCCTGCCGAGATGCTCATGGTTCTTAGAGTCCTCAGAAGCTGAGTGTCAGGGCTGTCCCTCCAGAAAAAAGGATTGACACGTGACTGACATGCACCTTGATACTTCATATGCCTTCTGGGCGTTTGCGGATCTGTCATTCTTGGAGTTCAAAGGACCCCAGATGGAGGGTCCCAAGCTCCTCGGTGGCACAGGAAGAAACGAGGTCCCCAGCCAAGAGCAGGGAGAGAGCTAGATGAGACTGAAAACCGGGGTTCCCACCACCAGGTGGGGTCCTTCATCATTTTTCTGCAGTTTCCTTCAGTGTCTCTTAGTAGGTCACCACGCAGGGGTGGATTCCTCTGGTTGCGTCTGTGCTGTTACAGCCTGGGCGACGGTCTGCCTCTCAGAATTCACAGGCTGCCTCCTCCCGACATGCAGACGTGGGCCAAGAGGATGTGGAAGACGGGAGAAGTGGCCTCTGGGACAGGGGTGGGCCCCTGGCTGCTCAGGAGCTGGTGTTCGGTTTCTCGGGGGACTGCCCTGCCGCTGCCCCCTACCACCACCACCTATTTCCGTGGCTGTGGGCTTCAAGCGTGGAGTGCGGGGTCTGCCCCATGTGCAGCACCCTAGCCGGAAGGCCACCGCCACCTCTCTAGCCCGCTGTGGAGCAGTGTTGGGCATTGGTGCGTGTTACAGGGGGTAGGTCCTAGAGGGAGGCCGCGTGGGTCTTGAAGATCTGGGGAAGACCACAGACTTGAGGCCAGAGCCAAGGCTTCAGGTCACAAGGCCACGGTTCTCATTTGCCTCTTCCTGTGGCTGGCTTTGCCTGGGGGGACACACCGAAGCCAGGCTGACCCCCCGCCGGCCACCCCTGGATTTCAAGCTTCCCTCTCCAGCTTGAACAGAAGGCCTTACTTTCTTCCCCTTCAAGAACCGGCCTCCTGCAGAAAGGTGGCAAGGGAAGGAATGGCAGAGAGAGCTGGGGTTGGGCCTCCGGATTCTGTAGTGGGGCAGCAGTGTCATGTCAGGGAAACCCTTTGTCCCCAGGTGCCTCATTTCCCCTACCCGGCTCTGCAGGTGTGCTGGGGGGCAGCATGGTAGAAATGAGCACAGGCGACATGGCGGCTCCTCCCCTGCCACCTGCTGGAGCCTGGACAAGCGGCCTGGTTCTCTCGGTGAGGGTGAGCAGCTCTCTCTCTCTTCACCTGGCGTCGCGTTGTTCAGTGGGACTCAGCTATAGGCAGGGATTTTATAACCAGGTTTTTGTGTTGAGATCCTGTCATGCTGACTGATTCCGTCAAGTTCGTAAATTAATTCATTTATTGCCACGTCCTAGTGCCCCGGTCCTGTCAATCAGCCAGTATTTGACTCGTGGGCTTGGCGACCTGAGAGGCTCAAGAGAAGCCCAGGACTATCCTGCCCTTCAGGCAGCTTGGGGTTAGGAGTGGGGCAAGGGGAGCACACGGCCTGGCTCGTGGGGGTCTGCGGTCACTTTGTGTCTGCTCGCTGGGGCTCCGGGACTGGGGTCCCCAGGAGGAAGCATGTGGAGGGGGCCTGAAAGGGTGAGTGCAGTCTCCGCTGACAGTGAGGGGGCAGGGGGCCTTACAACCAGGCCAGCACTTGCCGAGGCCCAAAGCAGAAAGGAGGCTGGCTTGACGCCAAGTCATCTCGTCTGGAATTTTTGCCTGGCCCAGCCGGTGAAGTGGTGAAGTTTAGGGTTGGGGTGTGATCGAAGCCTGCCATCACCACGTGTGAATTGCCTGCTGTATACCTCACTGTGCCCAGGATCCTGGATACCGTCACTGGATGTCACACCCTGCACGGCAGACAGGGCCACCTTGTAAGCTGAGAAAGCTGAGGCTCGGGGACCTCGACTGGTAACGGGGAGAGCTGGGGTATCAGTTTTAGATTTCCTGCCTGCTGGCCCAGGCCCTTACGGAGCAGCAGCTCGTTGCCGCTCTGTAACCCGATGCTTTGTGGATGACGTGCTCCCCACGTTCAGGACCTGCACCCAAACTTCTGCCTTCTCTTGGCCTCCCGGTCAGGGCCCCGAGGCCATCACGATGGCGTCCTTGGCCTTTGAGAGCATCGTGGCTGCTGTGGAGCCCCTATTGGGGTGCTTTGCTCAGACTCGTTCCCTTTTCCCTTCTGTAGACCCGAGAACGGACAGCATGGCCACCCCATTCATCACATGCACCTCCAGTTTTTTTCCCGACACCACGACCCCCATGTGCTGTGCTGTGGGCCGCTTTGGCACGGCGGTCCCTAGTTTTGCCCCTCTCTGAGGCCCTGTGGCTAGCAGAGCCTTCGATCAGTGGTGTATCAGAAAGCTTGGCCCCCCGGCCTCTGTCCGTCTGACAGACAGTAGTCAGTAGTGCCGGGCCGCTGAACCCCCCAGGGCTGGCAGGTCAGTATCTGAGTATGAAAAGCCAGCTGCTTTGGTGTATTAAGCAAGCGAGGAATGACTCTTTTTGGAGCTAATCCTACTTAGGAGAGGCCTCTGTGCCTCCACGGCATGATAGGAAATGGATACCTGAGCCTTGGTTTGCCCATCTGGAAAATGGACAGAATTGCACATGCTCCTTTGTTTGGGCAAAGCAAGCATTGCTTATGAAGCCTTGCATGGTGCCTAACATATCAAAGGTATTTTTGATAATCCTTCCATGCAGGAGTGCAGGGAGGACTGACTTTAAGAGTGAGTTCTTGGCTCCCCACCCAGGAATACCACAGTTTGAGTTTATACTGTGCTTTAGTCTGAGAGCATGCCAGTGACTTCCTTTTCTGTTGTATAGATGAGAGGGGTAGAGAAAAACTGGGCTTGAGGTTTGAATCCCTGTCCAGCATTTACGAGTCATTGAACCTTTTTGCATTTTGCTGAGTGTCCACAGTATACACGTCACACACGCTTCCGGTTGCGGTTTACCCTCACAGCAGGTGACATGAGCTGGGGTCCGCTGTGCCACCCCGAAACCTGGTATGGGAGCCCTCCTGACACGTGCCAGTGGTCACCTGGGGTACTGGCCCATTTTGTACCATATCACAGAAGATGGATCCTCGCAGACAGCCGGGTCGTATTTCAGATTTCGAGGCTTGTGGGCTTTAAAAATCCGTCCTTAGGCCTGAGCAGGTTGAAAGGTGCTGAGGATACCTTGGCCACCATCTGGCTGTCCATGAGGCCTTACCGCAGTGGTGTCGCGGAGGCTCCCTTCCAGGGGGCAGACTGGGAGAACTCCCCTCCGTGCCACTACCGCCTCCACTGCCTTCGTCCTAAGTGTCCGGACCACAGATACAGGATGGAAAGTTCCTGAATTACGCCTCAAGTCTAGATCTAAAGTTGTACGGTTCCGACTGAGAACCGAAGGGACCATTAACACGATGGACAACATGATAGATCATCCGAAGCGTCGCCTCTGTACCAGGTGCTGGGATAGGCAGCTTCCTTGACTCCTCACAGCAGCCCCTAAAAGGGTAAAGAGCAGCATCTCACTTGCTAGCAAGGAAAAGGAGGCTCAGGTGATAGAAGCGGCCAGGAAGTGGCCGAGGGCGGATTTGAACTCAGGACTGTCCGCCACAGCCCGTGCTGTTTCCCCGAAAGAGCGCTTGAGCGAAGTCGCTCGCTGGGAACGTAGTCGTGGCTCCCGGAGATTCTCTCATCCTGCGGCTGCCAGACTTACACAGTTGGAAGGATGGTACCGTTTAGAAGTAGGAGACCGAGTAGGAGACGAGGGACCGCAAACCGTTCCCGTTTAGCTTCATCTAAAAATGACATTTTGACATCAACAAAGTAGGAGGGCCGCACTTCCAGAGAAGGCGAACCTCCTCTTCCCCCCCAGATGTTCTGTCTCTGTGGGCTGGGGGGCCGGGAAGGAGGTAGAATGGGGAGCTCGTCCATCCCGCCCCTTCGTCCTCACTCCCCGCCCCATCCCCCACTTCCCTTTTCCATACGGCTAGTGGCACCCACGTGAGCACCTTGGTTCCCCCATCTCCTTGATCAGACCAGACAGCTACTTAGCTGACCGAGGAACTTTCTAGAAGGCTGCTCACTGCCTAGTGACTCCATATCTTCCGATGTGCTCTTCTAGACACCAGCCTTGTACAGAGGTGCCCAAGCCAAGCCCTTCACGAACCCTTTTCTGAGCGAGTGTGTTTATAAATGAAGGGATTAAGTGGGTTTTAAACGCCACTTAAGCTCTTGTCTCTCGAGGAAGGGATTTCCCAGGACAGTTAGATGCTAGAAGCAGGAGCTGTGGGCTGAGACTGACCCAGGCCCAGACACTTTTCTCTCCAACCCATTAGCCGTGCAGCCTTAGTCTCTGAGCTTCTCTGCCCCTGGGGTTGTGGGGTGAGATGAGGCTGTCGCTGTAACATGAGGACTGTGCGTGGGGACCCAGTGAGTGGGAAGCAGCATGGAAGAGCTGAAAGTTGCCTTAATGGGTTCCCCACAAAGCCCTTAGAACGTTCAATGCTGGGTGAGCGATTGCTGTGACGATAATTACAGAGAAATAAGGTCGGACGTGCTGAGGGAGTCTCGTCCAAGAGTTGAAAGAGAAGGGGAAGGATTTGCCAGCATGCCTTTCTGGATCTCTGGCCACTGTCCCCCCTCAGGACCGTGGCAGGTGCAGGTGGGGGGAACCCCCGGCTGGCGGCTCTGAGGGCACCGTGTGCAGTGCTCCACAGCACTGTGATGTGGGCCGAGCCACTCCGTCTCTCTGGGCCTGTCCCCTTGTTAAAATGGGGCAGTCAGCCTCGAAAAATGAGATGAAGGCGAAAGATGGGGCGTGCTGCTGACCTCATGCAGAGGTTCACACAGCACCTTGCATTCCGCTCAGCAGCGTGGCAGCCTCCGCACAGGGCTCTGTGGTCAGAGGTCCACGTGCCACTGGAAGCAACAAGGCAGGCCCTGGTCCACGCTGGTCACTGGGCAGTCAGGGAGCCGGGGTGTGACATCTGCGAGGATGAAGTCGGAGGCCCCCACCCCCACCCTGGGACTGGGCGCTTACACCATTTACTGTCCCAGCACGTGCCTGGGAGGGTCTGCTGCTGCCCTAACCCAGACCTGGGTGGTCTGAGCCCCTCCTGCTCATGGCTGCAGAGCCCGTCTCCAGGTGCACCTGCTGCCATTGGCTCCCTAGGGCAGGTGGACCTTCTGGAATGGGAGATGGGAGAGGAACCCAAAGCCAAGGTCCTCTCTCTGAAAGAGGCCCTCTTACTTTCCTTGTCCCTTGCCCCCAAGAGAGAAGCAGACCCAGACCTGTAGGCCATCCTGAGGCGTCCTCCCAGGAGGAGGGGCCCCAGTGCCAAAGCCGGGGGAGGGTGGAGGAGCCTGTGGGAAATGTCAGCCTGGCTTCCTGGCAAGGGCCCCAGTGATTACAGCGGTCATTACACGCTGGTGTCTCGGGAGCTCTTGCAGAGAGCCATGCTGTTGGTTTGACCTTCTGCGGGCACACTCTGTTCTGATAGTTTATTATGTAAAAAGGAACTTCTGGCTTCTGAATCTCTCTGCCTCCTTGACCGCTGCTTTTCTGCCGCCAGGGGCCACCTTCCTGCTGGTGGGCATCCCTTTGAGCAGGGTGTCCTCGGCTTGAGTCCTGCCAGGGGAGGGAGGGAGGAAAGCAGTGTTGAAAAGGTCATAACTGGTCCCAGAGATGACCTCAGCAGATCAGACATTAGCATACAGTTTCCTGGGCTTTTCTTGCCCTGTTTCACAAGGACTTGGAGTGTCTCGGATGGTGAGGGTCCCCCCAAGCCCACCCTCCCCCCGGTTGCTCATGGCTCTGCTTTGTCTGGAAAGCACAGGGAGGAGGTCATAGGCGTGCTGAATACAGCCAGAGTGTGAGATGGCTTCTGGGTCGTTCCAGGATCCAAGACCCACCAGTGGACTTTTTTTGTTGATCGAGGGGACTTCACAGGCAGGGAAACAGAAGCAGCAGAGGGAAAGGTTGAGGCTGAGAAAACCAGTATTTTCTTCCAGATCAAATACTTTTCCAGCACCGTTATAATTCACCCCCCACCCTGCTCCCCATACGCAGACACTGGGCGCCCCCACCCTCGCCTTGCGCTGGAGGAGGGAACTGCAGTCTACCCTCACCTGACAGCTCTGGAAAATTCTCCGCTTTCCACTGTGTGGAGGAGCCCAGAAAAGAGCCTGGGTCTGGTCTCTTGGACTGCTGCTCCAGGGCCCTTTCTTTGGGGCTGCCAGCTTTTCTTGTCCCTTAGAGTACGCTGGTTTTCCCATTACAAAGTAAAACACAACAACGTGACGTGTCCTCTGTATTAAGCAGGGGAAGGAGAAAATACACCCACGACAGGTGCAACGTTTTGATGTATTTCTTGACAGATTTTCCTATACGTGGTTTCTGTTTGTTGTTACATGGTTCTGCTCATACTCTGTGCCGTGGGACATCGTAGCCCGCTTGTTTCTCCTTAACCCCGAGAAGTGCTTCTGCCATAATACTCAGAATGCCACCTGCCTTCTCATTTCCTCTGTAATACATCACAGAGTAGACGGATCATTTGCTTCAATCTTTTCTTTCTGGATTTGCGGGTTGCTGCCTCGTCATGTATCATACTTCAGTGAGCGTCTTTATTCGTGAAGTCCTTCTCATATGTAAGAGACCAGTCAAGCTGGGTTTCCGGAAGTGAACTTCAGGGTCTAGAGGTCTACACACCCAAGGCTCTGAAAACACAGGGCCCATTTGCTTTCCGGAAGGTGCTGGTACACGTCTCCAGCGGGGGCCTTCCGTGCCCCCTCACCCAGCTAGGAGCAAGCCGTTTGGGTGGTCCAGTGGCTGCGGACTATATCCTGTCCAGAGCGAACACATTCATCACTTCTGGTTGGGGACGGGGACAGGCTGGGCTCATGGAGTCGGTCACTTCCAGCTGGGGTACTTCATAGTCGTTACTCGAGTCAGACCTCAAAGGAGAGCCCACCATTTCCCACAGTAGGAAACAGGCTGTCTCACGTTGCTGGAGCCCGCTGCCTCTCGTGACGACAGCCAGGCGTCTCCCTGGGACCTGAGGACGACAAGGCAGCAAGTGAGGGTACGGAGGGCACAGCTGCTCAGGCTGCATGGACCTTACACAGTGAAGGGGGGGCGGGGGGAGCGGATTTGGAGGGATCTCAAGCGTGCTGTGAAGGACTTACCTGCTGCTGTCGTTCAGGGGGAGAGCAGGCACTCCAGAACCCCGGGGTGCGTCCCTGTGCCGTGCCGATGGAGCCGTGCTGCCTAGGATGGGGCCCTGCTCAGTCCTGCAGGGGCGGCTCGGACTGGGACAGCGGGCTGGAGGCAGGTGCTGGCCCAAGGCTGCTCGCCGCAGGCTCTTGTGTTCTAGGCCTCCACGAAAATGGGTCCTGGAAAGGCTGGTAGCTGGTCCTGTTCCTGGGGCCTGGCGCCAAGACAGTTCCCGAACAATAGCTCATCATGATAGAGCCAGGCGCCGTCTCAAGTTAGATGCATTAGTTCATTTGGTCCTCGTAATAACCTGATACTCGGTGCAGGTGACGAGACCAAAGGTATTTAGAAGCCTCTCCGGCCCCCAGCAGGGCACAGTTCCTGAGGTCCTTGGGGTTGGGTGCTGGCGCTGAGTGGGGCATCCGGAGCCTGGAGGTGCCCCGAGCCCACCGGCCCAGTGTCCGCTCATCCCCGGCCTTCTGTCTTGTGTCTTCCAGGTTGATCCTCGGGACCCGCAGTCTCATCGTGTCTCCCACCGAGGACGGCAGAGGGTACAGGTGGCGGCTTGGTCGTTGGTGATCTCCCGACAGCTGGATCTCCGGCAATGTGAAGCTTTTGTTTGGGTTTTCCCCCCTCCTTTTAGTTTCGCTTAATTTTTTAACATCTTATTTTATTTTTTGTCTTTTTTTTTTCCTTTTTTAATTTAAACGATTAAGACTTCCGAAGAGCAGGAAACTATGCTGTGGAGAAACAACATGGACAAAAAGCATATGTGTAAATGTCATTTTTAATTTTTTTAAGGGGTTAGGGAGCTCTTCTGTTTTGTTCCTTTGTTTTCCCTCTGTCGTCTTTGTTTTCCCCATCCCTCAGTTCTGCTTGGAAGACCTCACTTCCCCAGAGAAGGCCTGCCTCCTCCGTGGAGGGCCAGGGTGGGTCCCGGCCCCGGGGTGGCATGAAGACAGAAGGCGGCCTGCGGGCCACCCACCCCCGCAGACACAGGCATGCCGGACTCTGGCGGGCTGCTCCCGGCCCGCCCTCAGGCCTTAGAAATGGTCCGAGGCGAAGAACCACCTGGAAGAGGAAGACAGGGTTTGGCCAGGAGAACTCAAGAAAGAAAGTCTAAACTGCGGGTTTGTTCTCTTTCAGCTGCTGGAAGCCCTGGGCCTCTCCAGGACTCACAGTGGTGGGAGTCCGTTCCCTCTTCTGCCCTTTATAACAGGGAGCGCTGGGGGGGACAGAGGTGACTATCCCCCACTTTCCGGCGGCCGAGCGCCAGCCCAGCCCAGCTCTATAAGCCTACCTTTCTGTTACTGGTCTCCCTCCCAGAGGAAGACCCCCAGGAAAAAAAAAAAAAAACTGTTGTGCCAAACCTCTGCCTGGGACACAGCTGGGTCTTCGGTGGGCATCTGTCACTCCTGTGAGGTCAGCGCCCGTCACCTCCTGCCTCCTGGATCGTCTCCTTCCCACATGTGCCCGCCACACATCCCGGTCGTCACAGAGACTGCCTAAGTCCCTGAGATCCGGTTGTGACCTGGCCATAAGAACAGGGTGTCCTGAACTGGCTGCCACTGTCCTCTGCTCACAGTGAAGGGTGTGCCCTGCATGCGGGCCCATGGTGTCACAGCTGGCAACAGCGTCAAGCGCCATCTCCCTCACCCCCAGGAACTTCCTATTAGGTGCCCTCCCTCCACATACACATGTCTGCTGGGGAAAGAATGGACCCACCAAGAGCAGGGAGAGGACGGGGTAGGACCCCCCCAGCTGTCGGGTGCCCATTTGTGGCCTGCCACCTTAAAGCTTCCCCTACGTGACCCTGTCGACCTCAGCACCAGCATCTGTGCAGCCGCGGTCTGTGTGGCCATCCCATGCTCTGCCAGCACGTGCACGGCTCCCTCCCCTCAGGCTTCTGAACCTGAGTGTTTGCCCCCCATCTCAGGGGCACGTGGCTAGCCCCGTGTCGTCCCTCTCACCCGCAGGCTGCTGGGGCTGCTCCAAAGGCTCCCCCCTTCCTTACCACCAAGCAGGCAGGGTCTGGGGGAAAGGGGAAAGGAATTCTTTTATGTTTGTTTTTCGTTTTCTCTAAACCAGCATAGGATTGATAGGGGAGACAGTTGGAGGGCATTCAGCTGGTGTGTGACCAAGGAGGGCTCTCCCCCCAGAGCGGCAGTCCTTTGGTCCTGAGAGTTTGGGAGAGAGCAACCCGACACCAACCCAAACTTGAGAACTCACCACACGTTTGCTGGCATTCTCTCGCCTTCTCTTAGCCCCTCAAACACCAGGGCTCCTGCTTCCTCCTGGGTGGACAGTTGGCCATGGCGAGCAGGGGTGCCGGTGGGAGCCAGGCCCTTCCCTTCCTTGCGTAATCCTTCGTGCCCGCCTGGCGCCCCCTGCCCCCCGGTCTCCTCTCTGGCTTCTTAGGCCACAGGACTGTGCCCTGAGCCGCCCCCGGGAGGGTGGGGAGCACAGTGTCCCTGACCACAGCACACTCCCCTTCTCTGCCCACCCCCCCACCTCCCCTCTGGGGCAGCAGATGGGAAAAACAGCCCCCCAGTTCTCACCCCTGCGCTTCCTGGCTGCAGCCCCCATCCTCAAGTTCTTGGTGAAGGCTCAGGCCTAACAAGGTATTCCCCGTGCTTCAACTTTGCCTCTGCCCTCCCCAGGTCTTGGAGCTGCAGCGATCCCCCTTCGTTATTTCTCTGGGCATCAATGTAGCCCCTTATAGGTCACAGGATGTCTCTGCCTTTTGGGCAAGGCAGGCAGCCTGGGAGGGGTAGCCCTTATCTTGCAGGACTCAGCCTCCCCTTGCTTGGTGGCAGGGCCTCCTTCCCTGGCTCATGATGGCCAGCTCATTAGCCCCAAGTGCCTGTCTCTCCCTCTTGCCCCCCCTCCCCCCAGCCAGGTGGACGGCACCCCGAAATGAGCGCCAGCTCGGCCCCACAGCCAGTGGACTAGCCTTGGTTGGACCCAGGTAGCTCCCATCCGCTTCTCAGCCACCTTCCCCCCGTTGCCGCTGTGGGTCAGCCTCCTGCCTCTTCCTGCCTCTCGCTCTCTCCACCTGCTCCTGGGGCCTGGCCGCAGCTCTGTACCACCTCATCTCAGCGCCACCACGTTTGTAAGGCCTGTCCAAGTTCTAGGAGTTTCCAAACCTTGAAATAGCAGTCATTCTCTTCTCCTTGGATCTGTGAAACGGTTAGCCCGGAGCGGGGAGGTTCTGGGCCTGAGACCCGTGGGTCTTGAGCTCAGTTCCCCCCAGCAAGAGGACTCAGCAAGACAGATCATAGTGCCTTATTCCACTACCCTCCCTTGACCAGACCTGCTGGCTCAGCTGGAAGTCCGTGGCATCCTTCTCCCTGTCTCTGTCTGTCACTTAACCTTTCACTCCCACCCACACAGAGCCACGAGGGAAGCATCTCCCCTGCCCCCCGCCCCATCCTTCCCCAAGGCCCACGGCCAGGCCCAGGGCTCCCACCACCACCAGGACACTAAGAGCAGCTTTAGCCGAGGACAGAACAACCACGTTCCCACCAGGTGGACGCTCTCTGCCCCTCACTACCCAGCAGGCCCCCTGCCTCTTACCTCTCTAGCCAGGAGGATGCCACAGTCCATTCAAGACTGGCTCCGTCTGACCCCTCTCTGGGCACCAGGGACGAAGGGCATAGTAGGCCTTAGCCCCCTCTCATCCCAGAGGCATTGGGACAGGAGAGTGGGAATTCTTTCCTCCCACCCGGATGTGGTTTGCCCCTGATGGCTGCCTTTCTGAGGGAGTGTATCCAATGTTTACTTAAGAAATACCCTGTTTACAGCTGGAGGAGAAAACGTGCCCAACACTGGCGGAGATCTGACTCCTGACGGGGCCTGGCCTCCTTTCCGGCACTGCCAGTGGTGGTCCCAGAGCGAATGACGGCGGAGCCGGCAGGGGCACATGCCCTGCACCCCCTCTGCTCCCTGACCCCGCGGTGCTAAGACCACTCACCACCTTCCTCGCAGCCTTCTTGTCCCTGGACATTCCCCACCTCTACCATTCCCTTCCTCCAAGGTTCTCTGCTCCTTGACATATCAGCTGTCTCCTAGAAAACCAGTGTTTGGAGCAATAAGATTATTTTTGCTTGAGTCTTTTTTTCTAAGAAAAGGTAAAGAGCTGGCATCGTAGGAATGTTCTCTATGCTGTTGCACTCTACCTTTTGAGAAGACAGATCTTAATAGGATGGATGTCTGGGTTGCAGCCTCAGTATCTTTTGGAAACTTGGAACAGCAGGAGTTGGGCCTCCACCCCCTAAGAAGGGGACCCCTGACTCTCTGCCCTTACCTTGCTCCCTGCTGCCTGGGCTCCTGGCCCTGCCCACCAAGGGCGCCTGTCACCTCCAATCCTCCTCGTGCCCCCCCAACCCCGTAAACACACATCTGGGGGCACCAGTGGCTCCTGGGTTATTGCTCCCCTCCGACTCCTTTGGCCTGCATGGGGGCCCTCAGACAGGCACAGGGCTACTGGAGTCACCTAGAAACTGGCAGCCGGACAACAGCCAAGTCTGGGGCTGAGGCCGGGAGATTGTCCCCCACCGGGTGGAGGCACAGCCTCCAGGATGCCAGGCCTGTCTCTGATCCTGCCTGCCAGCCTCGGAGGGCAGGGACTCCTGTCCAGACAGATGCCCTCAGAGGGGAAGCAAGGAGGTGGGACAGGAGAGTCGGTAAATGGAAGCTTCCACAGCCACCATTGACAGGTGAAGCCACGCCCATTGGTTGCCCGGAGGCCCCCACATCTTTTCCCATGAGGGGCCACAGGAGGAAGGCAGTTTGTTCAGGAACACTTTAAAGACCTCTTCTGTGCCGCAGGGGGCCTGGGAGCAGGGGAGAATGGAGGCCCCGATCTAACATTCATGTGGGGCTGACTTGGTGGTGAGGGAGGCACCGAGAAACCCAGGCACAAAGTTAGCTTCAAATACTAGTTAATAAATCTATTTTTCTTTATTTTCTTTTTTTGCACAGAAGCTGGTAATCTAGGACCTACGTGTGAACAACTTTATATGAATATTTTTTGTACTTGGTTTACTTGGGTTGGTATGATACATTCTATTTAAGTTCCTTGAACACTGTGGATCCCCTAATGTGTATGAATGACTGAGGCTTTGTAAATTAAGGGACGTTTGTGTGAATAAAGTTGTTTGATGGGGTCAAAGAAGCCATACGTGATTGGAAAACGAGTGTTTCGTGCTTTTGTTGGCACCTGTTTTGGGGGAGGGGGAAGCCGAGCGGTGCTGCAGCCCCCAGGTCCCGGCGGGTGAGTGGCTGTTGGAAGCCTCCTGGGAGCAGGCGCTTGCCCTTGGGGCATAGGAATCCCCACCTAGCCTGGCCGGCCTGTCCCAGGAGTCCCGGGGCTGCGGCCAGGCACTCAAAGGCCCTTCCAGGCCCAGCACTGCTTCTGCAAGTTCTCCCTCGGGATGTTTAACAGAGATAAGAGAGGTCTCCGAACCACAGCGGCAGGGGGAAGGGGACAGGGACGTCCTTGAAAAGCTGGGGGTGGGGAGGGACCTTGTGTCGGGCGCAGCACTTAGTGGGCTTTCAGCAGATGCTCCTGTAATTCCCTTTTCCCAGGGAGCCAGGGTTGGGGGGATGTTCCCCGAGTGTGCAGGCCTCCCAGCCCAGACTCCCAGCCCTGCACAGCCTCGGGAAAGCTGCTTGCTCTGGAAGGGCCGGTGTTTTACTGGGGGCCGGGCGCTCAGGCTTCTTGGGAATCGTACCTTGTAGACCCAGGAATCCTGAAACTGCTGGTGGCCGAGTCAGGCCTCTGGAATGTGTGCCGGAGGAACAGATAAGTGCGCCTTCCTGCCTGATGTGAGAGCGCGCTGCATTCCAGGCCCAGGCTTTGGTGTCTGGGAACAAAGCTGCTTGTAAAGGATCTTTCTGTGCTTAGCCTGGGGCTTGGGGAAGGACGACCCGCAAGTTCGCTTTAATAACTTGGCTGAGATAATTCACCCTTTTGAAGTGTACAAGTCAGTGGGTTTTCATATGTTCAGAGTTGTGCCACCGTTGCACCGTCCAATTCCAGAACATTCTTAGCACCTCATCGAAGAAAGCACACCCGTTAGCCATCCCTTACCCCTCCCCATTACGCACTCCCAGCCCCAGGCAACAGCTAATCTACCTTTTGTCCATGCATCTGCCTGTTCTGGACATTCCATGTGAACGGAATCACACACTATGTGGCCTTTGGTGTCCAGCTCCTGTCACTGCAGTGTTTCCAGGGCCCATCCATGTCCTCGCGTGCGTCAGTGCTTTGTCCCTATTGATGGCTGAGTCACGTCCCACTGCGTGGAAACTCCGCGTTCCCTGTGTCCATTCACGGTCACTGGACACTTTCTGTTTGGGGGCTCTTAGAAGTCACGCTGCTGCGAACGTGTGCGCGAGTTTCTGCACAGACCTGTACTTCTCACCCCTGGGCACATAGCCTACCCGCAGAATTGCTGGGGCGGACGGTGACTGTACAATCGTTGACGGGCCGCCCAGTTGTTTTCCAAAGACGCTGCACCATTTTACATTCCCACCAGCAAGGTGCGAGGGTTCTCCTTTCTCCACATCCTTGCTGACACTTGCCACTGTCTCTTTTTATTGTCCTCCGGAGGGGAGGGTTATGGACATCGCACCATTGTGCTACTTTCTAATGGCAGATGAGGGGAGAATAGCAAGTAGTGGGTACCTCGCAGAGTCCAAAGGCGCAGACTGCTACGTCCTGGCGCCCTTGACCTTGAGGCTGATCACCTCTCTGACTTCACTTTCTCATCTGTGAAGTAGGAAATACCCACTCATCGGGTGGTTGGCAGGACTAAAGGTTTGTGCAGATGACATGCTGGGCATGCCTCAGAGCAGTTCCTTGTCCCTGTGTCCTAGGCTCCGCGGCTCATTGGGGCGGGGCTCAGAAAGGCTCTCGGGGCTCCCAGTGCGTTGGGCTCGGCGTGCGTGATGAGGAACAGGTCACCGTCACGCGGGGTCTGCCGAGGGCCACACCACACCGAGCGGACAGGTGTGTCACCCAGGCCCTGGGAGGGAGGGATCTAGGTGTCTGGAGCTGACCAGTGCCTGCTTGGGTGGAAGGAGAAGGTAGACATCCGGGCCCTCGCTGACCTTCCCTCCAGACCAGACTCCGCAGCCCCCCCATCCCCGGCACTACCAGCAAGGAGCTCTGGGTCCAGGGGAAGGTGGGTTCAGAGAGGACAGGTGGGGCGTCATGGCAGGCTGGGCCGGGCAGGAGGGAAGCTCCAGGGGCTGCGAGGCGAGGACGGGGAGACCTGCTGGAGGCGGGAGGCCTGAGGCCACGCTTGTCCATCCAAGCTGCCTGGCCTGGGCCCCGGGCCCTCTCCGGCCCCGCTGGGGTCCCTGAGCCTGCGCCGGCCGGACAAACAGCCCACAGCAGGCGCAGCACCCTCCCTCTCCCCCACTCTTCCTTTCTGGGAGGTGCTTGCCTTACCACGTCCCACCCTAAGGAGCCAAAGGAGGGTCGATGGCGTTTGAGACCTAGCTCTCAATCCAGCCCCCACACCACAGAGCAGGCCGAGGGGCAAGACCGGCTGTCGATCTCCATTGCACATAGACTATTATGCAGACCCTCTCCCTGGGCTGTGGAAGGTGTTCTCCACCGTCCCCCTCTCCCCACACTTCCTCCTCAGACCTGCTTGCTACCCAGCACCCCCAGGCTCCACCCTCTGGCCCGCTGGGCCATATTGCTGCCATTCATTCATTCATTCATTCATTTGTCCATTTGGGGGTTTTTTGGGGTGTTTTTTTTTGTTTTTTTTTGAGCAAGAGTGAGGGAGGGGCAGAGGGAGAGGGAGAGAATCTCAAGCAGACTCCCCTCGGCTGTGGAGCCTGACATAGGGCTCGATCCCACGACCCCAAGATCATGACCTGAGCCAAAATCAAGAGTCGGAGGCTTCCAACTGAGCCACGCAGGCGCCCCTATTGCTGTCCCTGAAGCACACACAGGACATTTCCATCTCGGGGCCTTTGTGCTTGCTGTTCCCTCTGCCCCGAGAGCACGTGACTTCTTGCTTCATTCAGGTCTCTGCTCACACACCTGAGAGATCGTCCCCGGCCCCCTTAAAGAAACCTCATCACCATCACTGTCTCTTTAATATGCTTTGTTTTCCTTTTTAGCACAATCACTCGCAGGAAGTTTTCTGTATAACATACATACATGCAATGCATAGACAAGGTGCGTATACAGGTAAATAATGTCTCCTCTTCTTTAACAGGGCCTGACGTGGCCCATAGTAGACATTCAATATGTATTTAGTAAGTAGATGGGTGAGAGCAGGTTACATCAGCAGGAACACAGCCCCAGTGGAAGGAACTTGCTCGGGAGCCCACGGGGAAACAGCGTCTGTGAGCGGGGCCTATGGTGGACCGCATGGCCCATAACTGATGAGTCCAGTTCAGGGATGTGTCCCTGTGTCATGTGTCAGATCCATAGAGGTGATCTTGGTGACGGGGCAAGAACCAGGCCCAGAATGTCTGCCTCGTCTCCAGCTAGTCTCTTGGCCACCTCTCAGAGTACGTGGGAGGGAAGTGCAGGGTAGGGAGATGGACGTCACTCACTAGGTTCATGACATATGTTCGTGAACCTAGAAGCCCCGAAGTACGAGAACCTGATTGGAACACGGATTAAGAGACCCGGATCCAGATCCAGCATGGCCTCCTGCCAGCTGTGTGGGATGCGGCAGCATCTCTCCTCCCCGGGCCTCACGGTATGGTGGATTCTGGATTCAGACAGGACGGTTTGGATGACTGCTTTACCGCGAACAGTCCCATGACCTTGGCATATTACCCTCTGAGCCTGTCTTCTTGCAATACAAGTACCCGCTTCCTAGGTTTTTCTGAGAACTCATGAGAGAGTTGGCATGTGCCATCCATAGCACAGCGTCTGACATGAAGTGAATTATCCATAAATGGTATCTAGGGATAATATTTTTTAAAGGGGGGGAAACCTTCCTTTAAGATGTTTTTCCAGAAAAAGGGCTCCAACTGTTAAGGAATATTGTGTGTCTCATTCCCGCCCCCCATGTCCCAGTGCACACTAAAGGCCCTGAGAAGGCCTGTATGAGCCCAGTTTCTCAAGCTTCTGGGACCACTGATGCTTTCACATGGAACACCTATTAATGTCTCCTGGCAGTGAGTTTCTGGGGAAACGCTTCGGGGCCCGCTTCTAACCAAGACCATCTTTGCTGCTGTCAGATCCTAAGTCCCCATCAGGGGACTGTAGCCACCCCATCCTGCTTCACATGGGGCTGGAATGATTTCCCTCTTGCAAAAGCCTCAAATAATTGCCTCCACTTGGTCTACTGGTTCCTTGAGGGCAGATCAGAATAGGAGGAATTTAATAACCGCGGTCTGGATCCCCTGCCAAAATGCTGTAGGGGCCTGGCCCAGACTCGAATGCGGTGAGAACAGAGAGAGCAGCTCCCCCAGCCAGCAGACCAGGCCAAAACCCTCACGCTCCCGGTGCCCGTCTGGCAGAGCCCAGCCACTCCGCGGCGAGCGCTGACCCAGCACACCGAGCAGTTAGCCTTCCACTGGGGGGACACCCGCGTTCCATGGGTACGCACACAGGCCCCACTGCGACACTGCCAGGGGCCAAGTTGCTCTACGTCTTTAGGACTCAGTTTCCTCAAATGAAAAATGGGCATCATAATCACACCCGTGCCAGTGAGGATTTGGTACGGCTGCCTGATGGGGGGACCCCAAGTAGCAGCAGCCCAAGCAAGAGAGACGCTGGAGCTCTCTCCCATAAAACAAGTGCGAGGGGACTCCTGGGCAGCTCAGTCGGTTAAGCATCTGCCTTCTGCTCAGGTCATGATCTCAGGGTCCTGGGATCAAGCCCCGCATCGGGCTCCCTGCTCAGCGGGGTGTCTGCTTCTCCCTCTCCTTCTGCCGCTCCCCCTGCTCCTGTGCTCTCTCTCTCTCTCTCAAATAAATAAAATAAAATCTTAAAAGAAGAAAAAAGGAAGTGCGAGGCTATGCTGTCAATCCAGGGCTTCATACGTGGGGAGATCACTGGAGATCCATCGCCTTCTGTCTTCCTGTTCTGACATCTTCAGCAAGTGGCTCAGGTTCAGGGTCACTTCCCAGTCCCGGATAGCTGCTGGAGCTTCGGGCACCTTCTCCCCATCCCTGACAACATCAAGGAGGGCGGGAGGAGAGAGCTGGCTCCCTCCTTCCATGGAAGCTTCCCTGAAGTCCCACACCACCCTTCCGCTTACATCGCACTGGCTAGAGCTTAGTATGGCCACATGTGGTGCCGAGGAGGCTGGGAAGCAGAGGGCGCAGCGGTCCTGTTACTAAGGCTGACAGAGTCTTGGTGTCGGGTGGGCCAGCAGCCATCTGTGCCACCAACATGCCTCCAGCTCACTCCCGTACAGGTTAGGTAAGATCGTCATTTATCAGAGTCCTGCAGGCCTGGGTTCAAAAGAAACGAGATAACCCTCTAAGGGGGCTTGTTCAGAGCCAGGATAATAGCCACATGCGGCAACCAGCAGAAAGTTGTCGACTTGGGTTCCTTGTCTGCCAGTCTGTCATCTCTGCAGTTAGTGCAGACTGAGTGCCACCTTCTAGGGCCAGGGGTCCAGAGGAGATGCGCCAAGAGCCAGTGCCTCATGGTGATTAAGAGTGGCGTCTGAAATACAGCGCCTGGGTTAAAGTCATGCTTCCTGTGTGATCCTGGCCAGTTTACTGAACCTCTCTGGGCTTTGTTGTCTCCATCTCTAACGTGGAGAAGGTGATAAACACCATCACAGGATTATTCTGCGGGTCAAAGGAATTAATACAAATAAAGTCCTTTGAACACTGAAAAAAAATCCCTCTGATCTCTCCAGTGGACCCACAAGCTTCTCGAAACCTACTCTGCTTTCTTCCTGCCCATGCTGGGCATTCACTGAGCATGTTCTCCGCTGCTCACTGGAGATTCCAAGATGAAATACACCCTAGACCTACCTGCATTCCTTCATCATAGGGATGTTTTTTGAGCCCCTACTGTGTGCCAAGCTCCATGTCACAAGCGGACAGTCCTGAAGGAAACTAGGCAGTGGTGTGGAGTCTGGGGTGGGACACACAGAGGCTCAGACATGGATGGGTGGGGCTAGGAGACCTGGGGTCCGGCCCCAGATATCTTGGTGGCATGCGGCCTATGGACATCTGTGTCCCATGATTCTGGACAGGCAGCCCAGCCAGGCCTGTGGATGGGGCCTGGGAGAGGAGGCCACCAATTTCAGCACAGAAAAGTAGTCCTTTATTTTCCTGGGTCATCAAATGAGCGGTAATCTGGTAACAAAGGGTGATTAGCGGCGGATGCCTGCAGAGCTGAGCCAGTTGCCCTCACCCCGGAGCCCAGCCAGTTCTCTGCTCTCAGGGCCCCAAACTTGCTTCCCCAGACTGTTCCTTTGACCCCTTCCCCACCCCTACCTATTCTTGAAACCCTCCTACCCCTCCCCCGCCAGCTTCAGAGAGTCTTTGAAATCCGGGGTTCTGCGCACCTGTGTCAGTTTCTAATTCATTACCCCTCAGTTCCAAACGCTCCTTCAATAAATACTCTATGATGAGCAACAGAATTCCTTTAGGCATTTCTCCTGTAAAGTGAGCACAATTTTAAGACCTCAGCAGAGGGCTCCGGGGGAACATTGCTCCGGGGGAACAATTTCCAGCTTGGGACATAGGGCTGGTGGGGGGCGGGGGCAGGGGGTGTCCCATGGTGGATTTTTACCCCTGCCAAGGGCCCAGAACGTGATCCACCTGTGACCTTGCCGCCTCGGCCTGGTGATAACCTTCCTACAGCCCTCCTGAAACCCAAGCCCCTCCATGGCCTGCCTACAGTCGCCTGTGGTCTGGAGAGTCTCACAGACGCAACAATGCTCCCTCCACAAGTCCCTGTGCAGCCTAGGTAGTCGGAAGACACCAGCCCACCTGCGCCCAGTACCGCTGCCCATGATGATTGGCTGAAGGCCTGAAGCCCCCAACACCTACCCTCGGGAGGGTGGCCTGTTGCCTCCCTTAGAAACTCCAGGCCAGCTCCAGCCTGGCTAGGCATCAAACTTCTCTGCTGCCAGTGACTGAACCACACCTTTCCCAACAAGGTCCTTCCTTGCACAGTGTCCTTGCACAGTGTCCTTCCTTGGGCATTTGTGAAAAACTACAGTTAACATCATATATAAAGGCAAAAGACAGAATACTCTCCCTCTTACGTCAGAACAAGAAAGGACATCCACTCTTAGGAGTTTCTAGCCAGGGCAAACAGATGAGAAATACAATTAAGGATAAGGCATGAGATTACAAAGAGGTAAAACTGTCTCAATTAGCTCATGACATCACCATCTATATGGAATATCCAGTGGAATCTACAAAAAACCTTCCAGAATTAACTGAGTTTGGCAAGGTTCCGGGTTACAAGATCGATATGCAGCAATCCATTGTATTTTTATATGCAAGCAATGAGTAATCCAGAATTGAAACAGGAGGGGGGGAAAAAACCATTTACAATATCATTAAAAATTCCCAACTACTTAGGGATAAATCTGGCAAAAGGTACGAAAGACTTGTGCAGTAAACAGTACAAAGCATTGCTACGAGAAATTAAGGAAAGCCTAAATAAACAGAGATAGAAGTCAGTCTTCATTATTTGCGGATTCCACACTTGGAAATTCACATACTCGCCAAAATGTATCCATAACCCCCAAATCAATAAGGGCAGCGCTGTTGCAGTTAATCACCGACATGCACAGAACAGCAGAGAATCTGAGTAGCCCAACGCACATTCCCAAACCAGGCGATGCTCTGCCTTCTTGCTTCAGCTCTCATACCATAAGCAAGCGAGCAAGTGTCCTCTTTGCAGTCTAGTTAGTTAGTGCTATGGTTCTCACGTTTGTACTGTTTGTTGGTGATTTTCAAATGGCCACCAAGCATAGTGCCGGAGTGCTATCTGGAGTTCCTTTGTGCAAGAAGGCTGTGACGTGCCTTAGTGAGTAAATTTGTGTTCAACTTCATTCAGGCATGAGTTACAGCGCTGTTGGCTGTGATGGTAATAAATCAACCGAAGGTATTACATAAGGTCCCTTTAAACAGAAACACACATAAAACAATGTTGTTTATTGATCAGTTGGCAAAAACGTGACCAGAGGCTCTAGGAATCGAACCTTGTATTTCCCCTAGAAGCAACAGTTCAGTATTCGCTAATTCAGCATTCACGGAGACGTCATAGACCATAACTACTGTGAATAATGAGAGTCAGCTATACTTTGTTCAGGAGTAAGGAAACTCAATATTAAGATAGCAGTTCTCCCCAAACTGATCTTTAGGTTCAGTGCACTCCCAACCAAAATCCCAGCAAGCTTTCTGTAAAAATTGACAAGCTTGGGTCATGATCCCAGGGTCCCGGAATCCAGTCCCACGTCTGGCTCCTTGCTCAGCGGGGGGCCTGCTTCTCCCTGCCGCTGCTTCTGTCTGCTGCTCCCCCTGCTTGTGCTCGCTCTCGCTCTCTCTGATAAATAAATAAATAAAATCTTTAAAAAAATAAATAGACAAGCTGATCTTAAAATTCATATGGAAATAAAAAGGGCCTACCATGGTCAAAACAGATCTGAAAAAAACAAACTTAGAAAGACTAACACTGTCTACTTTTAAGAATTATTATGAAGTTACAGTAATCAGAACAGTATGATAGTGACGTAAAGATAGATAGATCGTAAGACAGAACAGAGTCCAAAAACAGACCCACACACATTCGGATATTTTTGACAGTGATGAAGGCAATGCAGTGGAGAAAGGATCGCCTTTTTTAAGAGTGGTGCTGGGAGGCACCTGGCTTAGTCGGTGGAGCGTGTGACTCTCAGTCTTGGGGTTGTGAGTTCAAACCCCACGTTGGGGTAGAGATTACTTAAAATCTTTTAAAACATGGTGCTGGAATAACTGGATACTCATGTGAAAGAGGGAAAAAAAAGAATTAATTTTTGCCTCACACTGTATACACAAATTAACTCAAAACGGTTCGTAGACCCTAAAGGTAAAACCTAACACAATACAACTTCGAGAGAAAACGCAGGAGAAAATCTGTGTGGTCTACGGTTAAGCAGATGCCTCTTAGATGTGCCACCGAAAGCACAGTCCAAAAAAGAACAAGCGAATGCACTGAACTACATCAAGGTGTAAAAATTCTTTGAGAGACACTTCCCAGAACGCGAAGACAAAGCACAGATCGGGAGCAAATCTTTACAAAGCACATATTTAATAAAGGACTTGTATCCGGAATATTTAAAGATCTTTCAAAACTGAAGAGTAAGAAAAACAACGCAGTGCAAAACTGTCTGACGATTTCAATAGACATGTAACAAGCAAAAATAAACATAGGGCAAGTGGCACATGAAAAGATGTTCAACATCGCTTATCACTAAGGGAAGTTAAATTACTGCAGTTTTTAAAATTTAAATTTTAAAAGGAAAACCCCGGTGAGCTATCACTACACACCTAATAGAAGGGCTGCAATTCTTCAGACTGACCACGACCATCCGGGGCGGGGGACATGCAGGGACAGGAACTCGGGCGCTGCTGGCAGGAATGGAAAGCGGTACGACCACCTTGGGAACACGATGACAATTTCTTAACAATTAAATGTACGCCTCCCATATGATCAAGCCATCCCAGTCGTCGGGGTTTAGTCGAGAGAAAAAGAAGTGTACGTTTTTGCAAAGACTTACATGAATGTTCAGAACAGCTTTGTGTGTGACAACCCCGAACTGGAAATCGCCAGAATGTCCATCATCATATTGACAGGTGGACAAATTGTGATGTGTCCGTCCAACGGAATGCGACTCAGCTGCAAAAGTGAGGAAGTCTATGGGGCGCCTGGGTGGCACAGCGGTTAAACGTCTGCCTTCGGCTCAGGGCGTGATCCCGGCGTTATGGGATCGAGCCCCACATCAGGCTCCTGTGTTAGGAGCCTGCTTCTTCCTCTCCCACTCCCCCTGCTTGTGTTCCCTCTCTCGCTGTCTCTCTGTCAAATAAATAAAAAAATCTTAAAAAAAAAAAAAAAGTGAGGAAGTCTGGGTACCCACGATAATAGGGAAGGATCTCGGTGACGATGCTGAGTGGAAGGAACTAACATGAAGGGGTGCAGAGGGTGCTTCCATTTCTAGAACATAAGCTCATCCGCATGACTCCAAGCAGATCGGTGGTGGCCTGGGGATGGTGAAGGGCTGGAGGAGAAGGTGGCCAGACGAAGATGGAAATGCACCAGGAAACATTTGGAGGGACGGAGATGTTCGCTGTCTTGAACACAGTCATGATTTCATGGGTGTAGACATATGTCAAAACGTATTAATTGTACACTTGAAACCTATGCAATTTATCCAATGTCAAGTATGCCTCAATAAAATTATTATTAAAAAAAAAAAAGTTGGGGCACAAGGGACTTCTGTAGGCCGAACTTGGAACAATGTGACCACCAAAAAGAGCAACGATCATCATAGATTTTTAACACAGTGAATAATAATCACGACAAAACAATCTGTAAGTGTGTGGTAATAATACAAAAAGGTGGGAGAAGACTTTTCTTTACTGAGGACCGTAGAAAGGTTTATAGAATTAGGAACATCTCCACATTGCATCCTCTGATGCCGTAATTGATTCGGGCAAGGCTGCAGAAATCACTGTGTGAAAATTTGTGGGGGAATTCACACAGGACATTCACACAGTCTCAACATCATAATTCATTACACAGATGGATTATTATTTACAAAGGGAAAGATTAACTTCACAATGGAGAGATCTGTTGGAACCTCTTGAATCGAATGATCACATTTAACATCACTAAAGATAGGACAGGCTGGCAGGATACCCTCCTTATGTAACGGGGGGGGGGAGGGGCGACCTCACCTCCGTGGCGTTGTTGCCCAGAATGTTCCACCCGAACATAAGCACGAGGAAACAATCAGATATGCCCAAATGGAGGGTCATTCAAGACAACTGGGCTGTCTCTGCAAAAATGTCAGTGTCATGAAAGAAAAAAACAAGGCATGGGGGTGCAGTGGGCACCGTTCACTCTGCATCTGACGCTGGAGGAATTGTAACCAGCAAATGAAGTGTCTAATCCTTGATGGGATCCGGGATTGGGGAAAGTCAGAGTGAGACAGGTGTAGAGGATACGTGGAGACATCTGGGCTAGATGCTGACAGACGGCACGCTGGTGAACGGTGCCGACGTCTGACGGCCGTGTGGTTACAGTGGTCAGTGTTTGGGTTCTTTTGGTGTTTTGTTGTCTAGCAGAACGGGCTTCTGTTTCGGGGGTAAATGGGTGCACGCTGAAGCGTTTCGAGGTGAAACACTAGGAGAGCCATACGGCTCCCTCTGCTCTCTAGAGACAGAGAAAGGGAGAGAGGGAGAGGGAGAAGGGAGAAGCTCTGGGGCCCCGTGCTAACCACTGAGGTCCAGGGTATGGGGATGTGTTCATTGTACGATTCTTTTAACTCTTCTGTGGGTGTGAAAACACTACAGTTAAAAGTGGGAGGTCTTTCCAGTTGGACAGTCGGCTTAGGGCTCAGACCCTTGACCACCAGGCAATACGGCGGCCTCTCCTGACCCACCACCCACCCGGAGGCCTCTTTCCCCTCTCAGCAGCCACAGTCCTGCCCGGTCCTATCAGGCCACTGATCACGGGACAGGACGGTTATCCCCTCCTGCTGGGCTTTTCCCTCCCGGAGCTCAGAATAAAACATGGCCGAGTAAAAACTAAAACCCTGTCATGGCTTCCATCTCATGGCGGGTAACGGCTCAAGTCCTCTCCGTCACATATAGGCCCTTACAGGCCCTTAGTTGGCCACTGTCCCCATCCTGACCCGAGTACTCTCCTCACCTCCCTCATGCTGTTCCAGTCCCACGCACTTCCATGTTCGTTTTGAGGACTCATGTCACAGTCACACACTCCTGCCTCAGGGCCTTTGCACTTGTTTGCTCTTCCCCTCCCATCCTCTACCCCAATAGTCCCCCAGCTCTCTCCCTTCCCTCGTGTCTTTTCTGCTGGCTTTATTTTTATCTTTCTCCTGAGCACCTATCTCCACCTCACACTCCAGATACTTGTCATGTTCTTTGTCTCCCCACCAGAGTGTCAGTTCTCCAAGGGCAGCATCTCTGTCTGTCGTGTGCCCTACTGTATTCCCAGCCCCTAGAAGAACGCCTGCTCTCGTCGTGGGTGCTCAATACTGATTTCTGGAATGATTGAGTCCAAAGTCAGGTTTCTACTTTTCTTTTGAGCAGTGGTGTGTGTGTGTGTGTGTGTGTGTGTGTGTGTGTGTGTGTGTGTCGGGCAGCCTGGGGGGCTGGTGAGCCAGGAGCCAGCTGGGTCAGTCTCCTGAGACTCATTTCCTGGGGTGTAGGCAGAGTTCTCAGAGGGCTGGGTCGATGCCACTCATAGCATCAACACATTACATAATCTGGCACTGGGCAAGGGTGAGAGGGGCAGGCAGGGCCTTTATTCTGTGTTTGCCCAGAGAAGCCTCCCCAGGCCACATCCCAAGCTGCCAACCCTTCAGCTTTGTGCCCTCTAATCGCCCCGACAGGGCCCACCGCCCATTCACCCTGCCCACTGGCTCTGAAAGGAGCCTGCACGGACGCCTGGGGCCTGGGAGGAGCAGAGGCTCTGGTATGTCCCCAACACTGTTGCCCGGGGCCTCAGCCCCACCCGAGCCTTGATGACCCTGCAAGACCATGCCTAGCTGTCCACCTGCCGACACATGCCCCGGGTTCCGGGTGCTCACTCGGGACCCAGCTCGTCTGCCCACTGACCTTTCCTGCATTGGAGCTCCAGGCCTGAGCTGCCTCAGGGGGCACCACCTCTCTCCCACAGAGTGACCCAGGACAGGTCCTGTACCTAACCTCCCAATGTCACAGGCAGCAATGCCCCTCAGGGGCCAGCCCCCTCTCAGAGGGCAGCACACGAGAGCCGCTGGTATGGTCCCAGTCACAGAGGGGCCGATCGGCCAGCCCAGGCCGGCTGCTGGGGGGCCATAGCCAGCGTGCGTTCGGCTTCTGCTCTCTTGGCACTTACGGCCCACCCAGTCAGTGAGACAGATACAAACAAACAAAAGTATGCAGTGGGCTGTGAGTGCTTTGAAGACGAGAAATCAGGGCAATGGGGTAGAGAGCGTGAGGGTAGCAGGCACAGCTTCCCTGCAGGGGGGACATGGCGCAGAGGCCTGACGGAAGTGAGGGGCCAGCCAGGCCATGGCTGGGGAGGGGGCGTAGCAGGTGCAAAGGGCTAGGGTGCCTGCAGCAGGAGGGGGGCGGGGGTTGGGGATGAGGTCAGGGGTGACCGTGTCAGGCCTGGAGGTCATTGCAAGGTCTTTGGCTTTTCCTCCCGGTGGTAGGGGGAGACTCTGGAGGGTCTTGAGCCAAGAGACAGGATCTGGCTTCCATTTTCAAAGGGTCCCTCAGCTTCCACGTTGGCAATAGATTTGGGTGAGGGGCAGTGGAGAGGCAGGGAGGGGCCCCGGGGATAAGCCCCGTCATCCCAGGCCAGGAGGTCTGGGAAGTGGTCAGAGTCTGGGGGCGTTCTGAAGGCAGAGCCTCCAGGACTAGCTGACCGGTGACAAGATGCATCAGTGACGTGAGAACTATTGCCACCCCCCTCTTCCGCCACGGCACTGGGAAGACTGCATTGCTGTCCTCATTTTCAAGATAGAGAAACAGGGGCTCTGTGAGAGGGGAGGACGTGAACCCCGGGGCGGGGTGGCACAGAGTCGTCACTGCCCTCCTTGGAGAGGTTTCCTCGGCTCGCCCACCGGCAGCCACATGCTCTCCCTCCCTGCATGTGGCTGCACACAGCGCTTTGCTCCGGGAGAACGCGGTGGGCCGACCCCGGTTCTCCGTCTCATTACAGGCTTCTGGAAATGCCCATGCCTTCTGTCCATCTGCGCAACGGCCACCCGCCCAGGGCCTGGCCCTGCACCCCGGTGTTCCCAGACCTCCACCCACCCAACCACCTCCAGTCACCCACCTCCGAGTCCACAGGTTGAAATGGAGCTGACCTCCCCTCCCACTCACCCTCCACCCCCACACTCCCCTTGCCATCCCGGCATGGGTGAGGACCCCGCGCTTCCCTCAGCACTCAGGCAGGTTGGCTCACTCCCTCCTCGCGTCTACTCTCGAGGGGAGGTACCAGCGCTGGCCCCATTGTACAGATGACAAAACCAAGGCACAAAGAAGTGAGCAGGCTTGCCTCAAGTCAGCCTGCTGGTGAGTGGCAGACGTGGGATTTGAACCTGGGCGGTCCTACTCCAGAGGCTAACCATACCCTCCACCATCCACCAGCCAGGACTGGGGAGGCGCTAAGCCTCAAGGGACAGGGAAAGTACCTGACGAACATCCACTCCCCACCCCCCTTGCCCTTATACAAGTTCCTTCCACCTGGCACAGCTCCTCACGACACCCAGCTCCATGCCCGACTCTGGGATGTGCTGTTATTATGCCCATTCTACAGATGACAAAACCAAGGTCCAGAGCAGTTGAGGCATGAGCCGATGTCACGGAAGGAGAAAGCAGCAGAACAAGGGTTGAACGTGGGTCTGTGTGATGTCGGAGCTCGTGCAGACGTAGAGGAAAGCAGTGTCTTCCGGACGTTTCACAGGAGACAACTGAGTGTGCGTGGGAGGGGGCAGGGGGACAGAAAAGCCTGATCGATGGCAGCCCAGGCAGGGGGAGGAGAATCCAAATTCAAGGCTCACTTTATACTTTGGGGTTTTCTTCTGGATGAAACAAGCTGTTCATTATGGAGACGGCCACTGCGCCGTGCCGCCTGAAATTCGGAGAGCCAAGGTAATTGGGGTCCTCTGTCTGGCCGCTCGGGCCCTGGAAAGAATTTCCAGGTAGATTTCAGCTGGGAGCGCCGATTCTACTTAGAATGTAAAATGTGTGTGTGAAGTGTTTCCTCTGAAGTGGGAACAGGTAATTGATTTTTTAAAGAAGGTGACCTTTCTGGGCTCTGGAAAGCGCTTTCAGGTCCCTTTCTTATTTTTCTGTGCATAAAGGCAATTACCCCAGGTCAGCACTCCACACAGGAAACGGGACTCGCTAATTTTGCACAACAAATGCTTCCCTGTTGCTTTTCCTTCCCCGCAAGAAGGACGATGGTATCAGCTTGTTTCACATCAGAGAGAAAAACCAGGCCCTGCCTTAACTAGGGGCGCTGAGGCCAGAGATTCCAGAAGGTCTGGAAAATCCTGGTTCTGCCTCTACCCACAGCATGCCCCTGCGAGTCACTTTCCCCTTGTCCTTAGGGTCTGCTCTGTGCAAAAGCCATCATCACGGCCCCTGCCTCTCAGAATCCTTCCGGCTGCTGGTAAACGGTGGATGGCCACATGCATGCCCTTTGTCGTCCTCCCTAACCTGACTCTGGGCACGGCCTTGTCACTCGCTCTGGACAACAGCAAACGTGACACCCACAGAGGTTTGCAAAGCACTTGCCGCTCTTTGGAATTCTGAGGCCACCGTGTGATTGAACCTGAGCCAGGCTGCTGGAGGACGGGAGGCCACATGAGGCACATGGGCCATCCCCGCCGAGGGCCCCCAGACCAACCTACCCATCAACTGCCAGACAGGTGCATGAGGCCAACCTAACCATCGAGCCCCGGCTGAGCTGGTCCAGACCAGACGAACTTCCCAATAACCTAGAGGATTGCGAGAAAGAATTGCTGGTTGTTCCCATCCACTCATTTTCAGGGGGTGTTTTGTTTCTCGGCAGTTGCTAACTAATTCATCAGCTGTTCGCCCTGTGTCTGTTAGGTCTTTTGGTACTGGGGTAAAAGGAGAAGGTACTGGGAGATTACTGGGAATCACAGACTTGAGGGAGAACCAGGCTTGGAACCAGGCAGGAGCCAGAACAGTCCCTAGCAGACTGTCAGGGCCCTGAGCGTGAAAGCAGCAGCCCCACCATCCTTGCATCCTCGGGAGTCAAGATTCCATAGAGCAGAATGAGGTCACGGGTGCAGCCCGGGCTATATCCGCACAGCGAGAAGCCCGAGGAAAAGACACCCTCCGAGCAGTGATAAAGCATGAGGCCCCCGGAGCCAGCCTATCTCCGCTCAAATCCCAGTCGGCTGCGTAGGAGCACGTCTGTCTTGGAGCTTGCTTTGGCTTTCTGGAAGTACGCTGGGTGTACTGAGATGATGCAATGAAGTGATGTGTGTAAAACCCTGAGACCGACACCTGGCATGCAGAAGACACTCTTTATTTATTTTTTTTTCTAAAGATTTTATTTATTTATTCGACAGAGATAGAGACAGCCAGCGAGAGAGGGAACACAAGCAGGGGGAGTGGGAGAGGAAGAAGCAAGCTCATAGCAGAGGAGCCTGATGTGGGGTTCGATCCCATAACACCAGGATCACGCCCTGAGCCGAAGGCAGACGCTTAACCGCTGTGCCACCCAGGTGCCCCACAAGACACTCTTTAAAGTTAGCTGGTATTATTATTTTTACGTTATGCTGTGGGAGGGGAGATCTAGAAAAGTTAGCCCGAGGGATCTGTCAAATCACGAAGACTCCATGCCATGTGGGAAAAGTAATCGGATCGGAGCACTGTTAGGAAGGGGACGACGGGTACTGGGTGACCAAGAACGATAAATGTCCCTGTGGGGGATGTTGTGAGGACCTGGCTTCATCATTTCCAATACTGAGCCCAGTGCTGCACGGGGGGAGGGGGGCAGCGACAGTGGAGAGGTGGACCCAGTCCTTGCCCCCCAGGGCTGGCCTTCTGGCTGGGGGGAGGCTGGCTGTGGACAAGTGAGTCCATAGATAACCCGATTCCTGAGATGACCAGGTGCCAAGATGAATGGGAAAGAAGGGGATGGGGTGCGGCTTAGGTCAAGGTCCTGGTGCTCAGGCATTTTATTAGCTGCTGCTTGGTGCGTGCAAAGTCCCTGCCCCCACCATGTTACCTCCCTTCCCCGGGCAGCTCTGGTGGGGGTCGGGAACCCTGGCTCCTAGTCCAGGCTGTGCTTCCCGAGCTAGCCCCTTGCCCTCTCTGAGCCTCGGTTTCCATGCTGATGTGACGAAGGTACTGGAGGGGTCAGCAAGTTTTCAAAAATGGTTTACCTTCCATTATTCCGTGTGAGACCCAAATAAAATGGATGAAAGGGAGGGGGAGTATCAGAGTCCCACTTGTGAGCCCAGCTCCTCTGTCACCTCCCCTCCGAGGCCCCTGAGACACTCTGCAGACACTGAGGCTCCAAGGGGACCCGTCTGCGAGCTACAAGCTTGCGTAAGTGATGCCTTGGGACAGGTGGATGGAACTTCTCCACTCCACCCCTCACGCGCTGCGTGGTCTGGGCTGGGTCATCTGACTTCTCTGACCCACCAGTGTCATCTCAACAGCGGCGATGGAAAGTGGAAGGTAGACTCGGTTCTAGAGCCCGTGCCCACCACTACCTTGCTCTGTGTCTTTGGCAAGCCCCCTGCCCCCTCCTTTCACTGGTCCCCAAAGCTGATGGCAGATTGGAAATCTTCATTCCCTCCTGAGTCTGCCTCCCCAGGGGCATGACAACTTACAGAGTCCCCGAATCACAGCCTGCCCCCTCCTCCCTCCCAGGCTCGATGGAAGAGAGACATCTAGGAGGCCCCTGGCAGCCCCCACAGCACAGAAATAGCAGGCCAGCTGGTGGGCGGCTGACCTTGGGACTCAGGGCCTGAGCAGAGGCCTGTTGCCTGGCAACAGGCACCATCACACACCGTGGGTGGCCAGGGGTTCTGGCGGTGGCCCGCATCACCAGCCCAGACCAGCTCCGCCCGGGGGCTGCACAGGGCGGGCGGAGTGTCCAAGGAGGCTTGGAAGCCAGGCTCCCCCCTGCAGGGGCATTTCCATGTGGCCCTCCCCACCTCCGCCCTTCTAGCATCTTCTAGAAGCACAAGCTACTACTGTGTGGTTATTATTATCTTTAATCCTGATGAGAACTCGGCAGATAGGGATCGTCAGCCCCTCCAGACAGGCAAGGGAGGTGACACCCAGCCTGGCCGTGTGTCTTGCCCGGGATCAGGTGGTCGGGCAGCACATGGCCCCACGGCTGGGGCCTGAGGAGAGGAAGGGCAGAGGGGCCAGAGGCCGCAACTGGGTTTCAGAGTGGGTTTTTCATGGTGAGGGTGGACGATGAGGTGAACAGCTGTGGCGTCTGTGGGCCAGTCCCTCCAAGTCCTGGTGAGGCGCGGTCCGGGTGCGAGCTGGGCAGAGGCGGCCGCCCCCAGCGGTGAGCGGTCCGGGCCCTGAGATCCTTGGGGGGCGGGCCGGCATGGCCCCTGGGCCTGGCTCTGGGAGGCAGCCCCCTCCGTGGGCACACACAGGACCAGGCACCAAGGAGCCCCGAGCCTCGGGGTGCTGCTCCCTCTCTACAGACACCGCCTCATCCCTTCCGTGGCCCTTTAGGGGGGGCTTCTAGGTAGGGGACCCTGACCCCCACACTGCGCATCGCACAGACCCGGGCTCCGGTGGGATGCGACCCTCCCCAGATGAGTCCCCCCCGTCTGGTGTTAGGCGGGGTCTCCCGGGGCCACCTCATCACGGGCGTCCTTCTCCGTATCCCACAGCCCGAGACACCGAGACCCAGGGAGCGAAGCAGCTTGCGAGCACTCACGCAGCCGGCAAGGCCAGAGCCGGGGTGCGAGTCCATTCGTCTCAGCTGTCTGTTGCTGCTGTGTGACCGTCATGACTGAAAACAGCAACACTCGCTGTGTGTGTGACTGGGGGGCGTGGCCAGGGTGCAGGGACACCAGGACCTCTGTTCCTGTCGCCATTAGCTGGGGGAGCTCAGAGGCTGGGGCTGCAGTCTGCCTTCTTCACTCGAGCGTGGGGTGTTGCCGGTGGCCAGTGGCGGTGACTTCAGCCGAGTGGCCCTCCGTGCAGCTGGGGCTTCTTCATGACACGGGGCCGGGCTTCGAGAGTTCAACCCTGTGAGTCTGTCCCCCAAGCCCGTGTTCTCCCCCCAAGAAGGGCCGAAGGAATGGGGAATACAGCTCTGGGCCACAGGGAGCTGGCTGGAGCTGACAGGCCCCAGCAGGATCCACACAGAATGTTCTAGCCCGGAAAGCCTCTCTCCCAAAGGCAGAGGAGGGAGGAGGGCCTGGAGGAGCGGCTGCCCACCCTCTCCCACAGCTCGGAGGTCTGAGCTGGTCAGAGGAGCCAGGGAGCCCAGACCTGAGGCTGACACGGGCCTTGAAAATGCAAACTGCCCCAGACCCAGCTGCCCCCCACGTAGGAGTCCAGCCAGGTCCTGGCCGAGAACCAGGGGGTCCTTGCTTCCTCCTCTTGCCCCACAGTCAGCACCCCCTCCGAAGTGCATGAGTCCGGGCCCTTCTCCTCAGCCCCACCGCCACAGCTGGGGCCCAGCCGCGCCGCTTTCACCCGGACCATTGCAGTACCCTCCTCACTGTCAACGCGGCTCAGTTCCAAGTCACGCCCCACTTAGTGGCCAGCGAGGCTTCAAACTGTAACCCGAACATCACATCACTCCCGTATTCGAAGTCTGAGGACCTCCTACCTTAGACGGCAATCCAAAGTGTTCAAACTCAGACTCATAACACCTACCCGTCAGCCCTTTGTCCTCTTTGCTCCCTCTGCTGAGAACAATCTCTCACAGCTTTGCTTGGCCGATTCCCCCCGGTTCCTTCCGGTTTCAGCTCCAATGCCTCCTGCTTGGAGGGGGCGCTCTCTGACCTCCTGGTCCAAATGCATGGCCCCTTCTACCTGAGACCATCTTTATCACCTTCTGATGTCACTCGAGTTGTTTGCCTGCTTTTTTTCCCTTTGTCTCCCCTCCACCCAGCCTGGTCTCAGGAGAGCAGGGACCACAGCCATCTGGTTCACTGCTGTGTCCTCAGCATCTAGAGTGGGGCTTGGCGCGGGGTAGACACGTAATTAAACACTTGTGAATGAGTGAGAGAGGCAAATAAATAAATGCACCCATAGACGCACACGTTCTCACTCCGGGCACTCAATCACATGCTCAGACCCTCTCCCACACTTGCAAACACGCAGTTCATCCACCCCTGGCTCACACACCCGGACACTCCCAGACGCATCCTGCCAGAGAAACTCTGGGGACGCTCAGGAGGCTCTGCCGCCCCCTCCTGGACAGATCTGGGAAGTGCAGGCAGGGTCTAGCCGCCACCTGAGGCTAACCCTAACTCGACTTCTAGCAGATACCAGCCAGGGCATCTGCCCGCTGTCCCCTCCCAGGCAGGTCTCTGCATCATTTCTGAGCCTTCTCTCCCTACACTGGCATTTGGCCCAGACCCTGGACCTCAGTGTGTTCTAACCAAGGGTACAGAAGGAAGAGGGAAAAGTCAGAGAGCTCTCCTCTTTCAGCTCTCCAAGCCAAGTTTCAGGATCCTTGTCACGGACCCGGTACAGCAGGACGCAGCCAGTGTCCGTGCTCTCCTAGGTTTGGAATAAGACGTGAATGGCTTCGAACACTGGGAGGAAGGCCCGGATTTTATCCCATAGCTCATAAGGAGCTTCTGTGAGTTTCTGAGCAAGAGAGGGACAGGAGCAGAACTGTCCTTCACAAAGATAAACCAGACCATGTGCATTCACTTGTTCGTTCATTCATTCATTCATTCATTCATCTAACAGGCTCTGGGAATCCAGCAGTGACCAGACAGAGGTGAGGTTGGCCTTCATGGAGCATGGTCTGGGGTAACCAACATGTGTGGGAGGGGGATTTGGACACAGAGGGACATCACCCCAGTTCTGGGTCTGCTGAGTCCTGGGGTAAGGTGAGGCTCACTTAAGAGCCTCAGCTTCTGCCCAGGTAAGCCCTGTAGGTACAGCAGAGGGGAGGGTCTGCTCAGCCACTGATGGAGTGCAGCCCCAGGGGCAGGGCCAAGCTGGGGGGCTCCGCTGGGGCTTTCCAGCCAGCCTGCCTTAAGGGCTGCATCTGTTGAGTTTTTTCCCCCAGTTTAATCAAATAGATGCAAATAGAATGCAAATGTATGCAAGAGGTCCTAACTCAGGGTATGTTAAATAAATGGATTATGGTCTGCTTGCTGCAATTATAGTCAAACTCAGCATTTAGGATGTGACCGACATGAAATAGGGAACTGATTTCACTATCAGACAGGATAATCACTTCGGAGACAAGACGAAGCAGCGGCCCGGGGACCCAGACACGCCATATGGAGAGAGGCACCTGCGACGCTCAGGTGTTTATAGAAGATTCACTGTGTTCGGGAGGTGAGGAAAGAGGAAGGAACACATCTCACTGTCAGCCCGGGCTGGCGCTACAGTCCTTCTTTCGAAGGACGGCAAATGAGGAGTTGGAAGTCCTGGGTACTAGGCTCACCTGCGCTGCTTGGCGGCCTAACAACTTCCAACTCGTCCCTTGCTGAACTGTCTTCTCTTCTGTGTCACAGGTGCAATGACAGGGAAGCATGAAGGAGACCACAGAAGGTGCCTGAGGTTAGCGTTCCCGGAAGTTGACCCTGAGACAAGGATTCCTACAAAAGTGAAGAAAGAATTCCGTGTAATAGGATGTGATATAATGATAGCGCGTAGACTCTATCTCACCGTGGAGCATTCCCGGGAAAGCTGGTGGGAAATCAAGCAGGGAAGGGACGGAAGCCAAGTGAAGGGTGTGTCATCTCCAAATCCCACTTCGGGTCAGCCCTGCAGTATTGATACTCCTTTACTCATCAGTGATGGGAGGAAGTCAGTTCCCCTCGGGAGGCCATGCATTTCCAGGCACTTCCTACTCTATCAATGCGGGCCACGTGCGGTCTGCTGAAAGAGACAGGTGCCGGCCGCAGGGGAGGGAGGGGGTGGGGGAGTGCAAGCATCCTGGGAGCCGGCGCCCAAAGGACCATCCTTGGCAGGAGGGGACACACTCTGGAAACTGTGAAGGCCTTTACCAGGTGTGAGCTGCTCTCCCAGCTCACCGATGACCTTCAGGTGATCTTGCCTCTCCGGGCCTCTTTCTGCCCCAGGCTGATGAGAGCAACAAGGCACACGGACCGTCACAGGGTGGGAGGGCTGGAGCGAGGGTGGTGAGCCCGTGGGGAAGCAGCCTCTCGCAGTGAAGGTTGGTCTCGCTGCTCGGGAGGGCCATGTGGCAGCATCTGTCAAAATTACAGCTGCACAAATCCTTCAACATTCATTTTATTTCTAAGATGTTGTCCTACATATGTATTCACACGCACGTGAAGCAACCTATTTACAGGTTTACCCACTGCAGTATTGTTTGTAGCAAAGAAATTAAAATAACCGAATTGTTGAGCAAATTATGTATACTAGTGCAATGGAATATTCTGCAACCAAAATACATAGATAAATACATAAAAGGGGAAGGAGGCAGTGCTCTCTGTACGATTATCGCATGATCTCCGAGCTCTAATAGTGAAGTGAGAAAAAAAACAAAACAAATTAAAAAAAACAAGATAAAGAACAGCGTGTATGATATTTATTTAACAAACTGCCACATAACCTCTTATCTTAGGTGCTCTACAAATGTGAATTCACTTAGTCCTGACAATCCTTTGCGATCGGTGTTATTATGATGTCCATTTTGCAGATGAGAAAACAGAGGCACGGAGAAGTTAAGTAATTTGACCAAGGTCATGAAACGACGACATGGCAGACCCAGGATTGAAGGGTGGAGGGGCTAGAAAATTTGAACTTTTTGTCGCTCTGCTGCCTTTCCTGTGGGGAGCTGGAGAGGACTGCTAGTCAACCTAACTGCCCTCTGTTCCCAGCCACGGATTGGTTTGGGAAGGGCGCACGGCCCACTAGTGACCCATGAGATGTGAGGGGCTGTCTGCAGGGGTCTCCTCGGAAAGACTCCCTCATTGATTAAGAGAGATGTTTGGCAGGGGCGCCTGGGTGGCTCCATTGGTTAAGTGGCCAACTCTTGGGCTCAGGTCATGATCTCAGGGTCATGAGATCGAACCCCAGGTGGGGCTCCATGCTCAGCGGGGAGTCTCCTCCAGATTCTCTCTGCCTCTCCCCTCCATGCACGCTCTCGAGCTCCCGCTCTCTCTTAAAAAAAAAAGAGACAGAGAGATGTTTGGCAAGCACATTCTCCTCTGCTTCCTGATGGTCTCACGAGGAAGCTGTCATTGGGGGAACCATCTGGTGACTGGGGAGGGCGGAGCCGGAAGACAGAGGCCGATGCACCGGTGTGGAAGACCTGGACAGACAGACGGAACTTGGGTCCTTATAAAGCCATCAAGCCACTGAAATGTCCAGCCGTGGGGCCTCTTGTTCTGTGAGATAGTAAACATCTTTAATGCTTGCGTCAGTGGTCCTCGGACTTGAGTAGGTATTAACATCACAGGTGGCTGGACCCCCGCTCTCAGCGTCAGGGGCAAAGACAAGAATGTTCGTTTCTAACAAGCTCCAGGGTGATGCTGATGCTGGCTGGTCCGGGGACCCACGCTTGGAGAACGACTGCTTAAAGCATTTTGAGTTAACGTTTTTATTCTATGAAGCCCAAAGCACCTCGAGGGACACTGCGACCTGGAGTTGGGTGCCTCCCAAATGCCCTGGGGCAGGGGAGGCCAGGGGTCATGGGTCAGGGAGGCAACATGGGAGAATGGAACTAGCACCAGAATGGGGGTCAGGGGCCCAGAATGCTCTTGAGCCCTTGTGCCCTTGTGCCCTTGAGCACTTCCTTTCTGCCCGGCATGGTCTGCTTCTCCACCCGTAAGTGGAAGGAGGATGGGGGAGATGACAGACGACTTTGCTTCCGGCTTTGACACTCCGTGTTCCAGGGTTCGCCAGAATGGCGTGATCTGACCTTGGGGACTCAGGGGGGATCGAGCCAGTCCCCTTTGTGACATCCGCTCCTCTCTCCCTCTCTCACGCCCTGGAGAGGCTCCTGCAGCATCAGGCGCTGGGAGGCAGATGCTGGCTCCACAGTCGTTTATAACACATTAAAGTTCCGGGCGGAAAGCTCTTTTGGAGCTTGTGTTTGAGCTGGGGGAACAGAGGCTGCAGCCAAGCCTCTCCTGCAAGGGTTTCGTCTCCTCGGCTTGAGCTGGGGTGCGTCACAAGCCAGCATCGGAGGGGCGCGAAGCCCAGGCCTCCATGGGAGCCACTCCCCAGGGGTCTCGATTAGAAGTGGTGGGTAAACACAGACTTGGCATATTTCTCTCTCCGTATCCAATCAGCCACTGAGTACTAGCTCCCCCTTCCTAAATGCCACTCAGATCTGCCAGCTTCCCCCTGTCTCTCTGCCCGGGACTCTTGGAACCAGCTCTAACCAGGCTCTCTGCCTCCAGTCTGGCCCCTGCACCCTCCTGCCTCACCAGCAACTCCTGATTCGGCCTCTGGACACTCCCATGGCCCTTCACAGTCTGCCCCCCGCCACCCTCTCTGGCGTCCCTGTGCCCTCGAAACTCCAACGGGACCAAAGTACTACAGTTTCCAGAATGTTCTGAGCCTTTGCACATGCTGGGGCTCCTGTCTGGAGCACAGTACTTATTCTCTCTCCCTCCATGCAGCCTTTCAGGTCTCAGTGTGGCTCTCACACCAGTAAGTACCAGATACGTGACTTGTTGGGCAGTGCAAAATGGAAATGTGGGGCCCCGTTGGAAATGTACTGAGTTTCCAGATGGCAACAGCAAAGCATCAAACCAAGTTTGGCACCCTTGTAAGCGTGGGCCCTGTATGACTGCACAGGTTGCCCTCTCCCCTCGCCCCAGCCTTGTGAAGCCAGGCTTGCTCCTGTCTGTCACCCCACTGTCTCCACCCTGGGCCTTTGTGCCCACAGCCCTCGGTGCGTCCCCGTCATAATCACCAGCAGCGACTGTCTGTTTCCCTTCCTCCCACTAGACTGCGAGCACCAGGCGGCAGGACTTGCACCTGTCTTGTTCTCAGAATGTCCTGGACGCCTGGCACAGAACTTGGCAGTAGGCACTCCGTGCAGATCTGTGAATTGCCATTCGATGCACAAACGCTCTGTTCGACAAATGTTTCTGCAGAGCCCCTGATGTGCCAGACGCATTGCTAGGCGCTGAGACTACATCCCTGAACCAGGCAGAGACCCTGGCTCTCGTAGAGTTGACATTCTAGCCAGGAAGACGCACTGTGTCAGGTTGGTGCTGGCAGAAGCAGGCCCCGAGGCTAGGGTCTGAGTGCTGCTGGATGTTTGGGAGGGACGGTAGGCACGGCAGGGGACTGAGGAACGAGGGCAGGAAAGGAAGAGGAGGTATCCAGGGGAGTGGGCATGGGACTCAACTCCAAGGGGAGCCCTGGGGGTGGGTGGTGTCCCACTTGAGGGGGAGGAAGCTGGGAGTACTGGTCCACCACCTCCCGTGCTGCAGTGGCTAAGGGCTGCCTCCACGGTCTGCTACACCGGGGCACTCCTGCTCCTGCGCCAGAAGGGGTCCTCTGGCAGAGTCCTGGGGGCTTGCTGCGAGAAGCCAGGGAGGGAGTCCCGTGGCAGGGAGGCAGGGAGGGGGTCCCCGCAGAACAGTGAGGGGCATGGCACACCACCACATATGCAATCAACAATGACCACAACCAATTTGAATGATGTGTCTGAGGTTGGGGGGGAGGGGTATGTGGAGCAGAGTCAAGCTGGCTGGGTGTGTGTGGGAGGAGGGGCTGCAGAACCCACTTGATCTGGAGCTGAACTTCCCCACCTTCCACCCACCCTCAGCCCTCTGCCTCCCTCTCTGCCGCCTGACTCCACGCCACAGTGTTTTTCTTTTAGCCTTCCATTTGGACCATGTATTATAATGTCGTAGGCACCCATGGCATGAGAGATGAGGACCCAAATTGCCACAGACTTTCAATTTGGCTTCTGATATCTCCTCCACTGACCCTGTTGATCTTCCAGAGAGCCCAGTCTACCCCTTCCTCTGGGCCCTAGGGCCTGGAGCAGAGGTTGCTGGCTCCCTTCCTCTGGAAGGAGCCGCTAACGAAGGCGAGAGGCAGGAGGAGGCCTTGCCCGGTCTCCTGGTGATGGTGCCGGGAGTCCTGACAGGTGGGGGCGGGGAGGCTAAGGCTTGTGACTTTATCGAGGCAGCGGTCAGCTTCCACAGAGAGCATGCCCAGAGGGTCAAGACCAGCCAACCCTGAGAATACTTCGTCTCGATTTTGTCTTGATTTTGCCTTGATTTGCTGTGCGCGTCAGAAACAAGATTTTGAAATCCAGCGCCAGGCCGAGGCTCTGATTGGCTTCTGGGAGGGTTTGGATCACTGAGTCTCTTTTGAGCCAGCACCTTGCCCTCCCCTCCTGCCCCACCACCTACAAAGGAGAATGATGAGCCCTAAGTGGAGAGCATTTAACTCACACACCTGTTTCCAACGTTCTTCCACATCCACGGTCTCATCCACCCTCAAAACAATCTTGTGGGGGCGCCTGGGTGGCACAGCGGTTAAGCGTCTGCCTTCGGCTCAGGGCGTGATCCCGGCGTTATGGGATCGAGCCCCACATTGGGCTCCTCCGCTATGAGCCTGCTTCTTCCTCTCCCACTCCCCGTGCTTGTGTTCCCTCTCTCGCTGGCTGTCTCCATCTCTGTCGAGTAAATAAATAAAAAAATCTTAAAAAAAAAAAAACTATCTTGTGGATTCGGCAGAAGGATGAATATTCCTCTTTCAGAAATAGGCAGTGAACATTGAGGCAGGTTAAGACAAGGTGTGGGCTGGTCTAGAACCTGAACTTCTGGAGTCTTCATGCAGTCCTTCCCCATCACACCGGGCTGTGTCCACCTTCCATGAACCCTGTAGTGGGGATAAGATCTTTGGGAAGCATTTTTAAAACATTTTTTAAATTGAAATATAACATAGATTTAGAAACAGTCAAGGGGATGAAAAAGTACAGCATAGGGAATACAGTCAATAACATCGTAAACATTTTGTGGGGTGACAGACGGTAACGACACTTACCGGGGCGAGCGCCGTGTCATGTACAGAATTGTCGAACTACTAAATTGGACACCTGGACCTAATATGATGTCGTATGTCAACTCTACTTCAATTAAACCTTAAAGAACAAACACAAATCATAAGCACACAGCTTAGCGAATTTCACAAAATTTTCACAAAATTCATGTCTATCCAATATCCAGGTCTAGAAATAGAAGTTTTCCCTGGAAGCTTCAAGCTTCAGTATCACAGGAAAATCCAGGCAGACGATGAACGTGAAAGCCTTGTGTGAAGCCAAGTTTCAAGTATGTGTGTTTACACATATATATTTACAAATGAATGTGCTCATTCATGCATACTCGTTGCACAGAAGCGAAAAGATGAAAACCCTCGGCAATCTTGCGTTGAGTAGGTATCTACGTAAAGAACGTCGGGACAATGTGGAGGCGTGGTAAGTCAGGCTTTATGAGTGGCTGAGCTTCGCCCCAGGTACCAGTGAAGAGAGCCTAGTGAGGGACCACGAGGAGCCACTCCTGCCTCAAGGTCCTCGGAAAGAATAGCTTGGAACCAGTGCATGCTGGGCTAGCCTCTACCCCCAACCCTCAGATGCCCTAACTCAGGAATTGATTGAGACCTCTATCACTCCACACTACCATCGGGCACGTAACAAAGTCAAATGGTATTATTATTTGGCATTTCTCTGGCGGGGAGTAGGAGCGGGGATCGCTCCTAATTTGGAAAAATATACCTCAATAAATCACCACGGGTAGAAGACAGGGGCTCCAGTGTTAGCAGGGTCAGGGCACCCAAGAGAAGAAGCCAAATTGCTCTGACTGAGGTGTTTGTTTTGCTGAGAATTGTGTTCTCATCCAGGGAGGGAGAACGAAAGGGAGAGAAGAAGTCGGAGAGGGGAAGGGGGTTAGCTGCAGAGAGATGGTAGCCTGGACGGTGTGGGGCAAAGGCCTGAAGGAAACCCCTTGGAGACCAGATGGATTTTAAGAACGGGGTGGGCCATGCAACATGGTGGTGCTTGCAGGATGGTGTACAAGGCAACTCCTCCCTGGGACTCTTACACATTATTAACGTCTGCCATTTTCACTTTGTATGGTTTGGTTTTCTTTTCTTTGGAGGGAATTAGGTGATGGTGGAGAGGACAGGGCAGAATGGGAACACGTGAAGGGACCCAAAGTGGAACAGAAATAACACTTGGGAAAATAGGAGTCCAAGGCTAGAATCGGCATTGAGAGTGTCCGCCATATTCCTACCTCACCCTGAAAATTCACAGTTACCTCAGGGGACTCTTTGACGGGTCTTGGAACCAAGAGTTCTAGTCAATCTTATTCAGATCTCAAGAGGCAGAGAGGGCCAGCAAACACAGGGGTTGAATAAAAACCCGAAAGTTTGCGACTCCGAGCACCATCATGCAAACACCATAGCAGCAGCATCTGAAGAAGGCTGAGGGAGACATATCCAGGAAGACCCTCTGTAGACAGGTGGCATGGATCACAACTGGTCTAAGCCCATCTCTACAGTCCTGTTCTCCACTTTCCCAGCAAAGGGTGGCTAAAGAGAACTATGCTAAAGTCTGCGGAGTTGCGTGTAGGGTGGGGTTGGGAGTTCTGGAAGCTTTTGTTTTCTCCTTCTGCCTTGAACACAGACATGATGATTGATGTGGTGGCAGCCACCTTGTTACCATGAGGGAAATGTCAAGAGAATCACAGAGGTATGTATCCTGACATGGTTGAGTTGCTGAACCAAAACCAGCAGCCAACTACCTCTGGTCTTGTTATATGAGAAAAATAAACCTCTATTGGATTATAGCCATTCGAATCTGGTTTTCTGTTTCTTGCACTAAACACATTTCTAACTAGTATAAAGGTGGATGAAGGAAACTGCTCCCCAAATGACTTGATTTTACTCATATATGAGAATTAAAGACAAATTCAGAGGACAATTTAACCAGATGACTGGAACCAACAGGCTCAGCTCCAGCTCTGCTAGAGAATAGCAAAGAACTGCCAAATCTCATTCCTGAAGGCACAAAACAGCCCTCCAGTGAAGCATCCCAGTTAACAGTGTGTCTCAACCTCATCGACAGGCAATGCAAGGCAGCAAAATGAAGCCAGTGATGGATGCCGCCACATCAGCTGTTCGCTTGCTCTGGTCTTAGTCCCTTAATCATCCACAGCTTCAAGATCCCAGTGGAGAAATGGACAATCAAACAGGAGAGCTGAGAAAAGGCGAGCCGCTTCTAGCTTGCAGGAACAGGAGCAGGTGTTCTTGGGCAGGAAAAAGCAACCGAGAGTAGGTAACTCTTGTCCTTACTTTATATATGAGAAAACAGATGGAATGAGACTTTAAAAGGCTTCGTTTGGTTTCAATTCATTGATTCATTTGTCAAACACTTATTAAGTACCCGCTGTATACCAAGTCCCATGCAGGGTGTCAGTAAGATACTCCGAGTGTAGTGGGGACAATAAACCAAGGACACAAATAACTATAACATAAGCCAGAGGGATCTTGGGAATCTTAGAGGAGCAAGATGTGCTGGAGTCTTGGGGAAGTGAGACCACTCTGACTTTGGATTTTCCGTGGATGGGAGAAAGACTCAATTTAGCGGTACAATTACTGTTGGGACACATGTGACATAAGCATATAAAAATAAAAGGAAAATGAAGGGAAAGGAACAGACATCCATGAGGCAGGGAGTCTCTTCCTGATTGGGCCCCAGCAACCAGAACGTGGTGAATGAACATCTTTCTTAGTTACCTAAAGTGTATGAGAGGCTCTGTGCTGGACACCTCTGGTACGTGCGTAGAGGGTTTATTGCCATTTTTCAGAAGAGGACTGGGTCCCAGAAAGAAGTAGTGTCCATGGCCTCACAGCCTGTGCGTGCTGCATCAGGATATGATCCCAGGTATATCCGAATCCAAATCCAGCCTCAATCCACAACACTACCACTATAGACTCCTTCTACTGGTCAGAACCCCTTCAGAAAATCCAACTGAAACCGTCTTAGTTGGAAAAGAGATTTGCAGGATCACATAACAAAAGAGTCTAAGAGTAGGTTCAGGTAGAGGTTGATCCAGCAACTCAAATTATGTCACCAGAGGGCTAATTTCTTTTCATCTGACAGTGCTGTGCTGTTTTGCTTTTTCCTGTGGCTCCATATCTGTCCCATCATAAAATAGGCCCAGGTTCTCTTGTATACACAATGGTCCCATTGTTCTAGATTTCATACCATCTACACTACTGACTAAGGGAAGAGAGAAGGTATGCCTTGATAGCTCTTGTAGAAAGGAGAAAAAAAAACAGCTTTGCCTTTCCAGAAACCCTGGAAAACATGTTCTCATTGACCCTGGTGGGTCACGTGCCCATCCTTGAAGTATCAGTGTGGGTCCCCTAAGGATGACTTTTATACACAGAAAAGACTGTTTTTATTTACTTTAAGGTTTTTCTTAATTTTTTAAAATTTCTTTGTCAGAAAGAGAGCACAAGTGGGGGCAGGCAGAAGGAGAAGCAAGTTCCCTGCTGAGCAAGGAGCCCAATGTGGGACTTGATCCCAGGACACTGAGATCATGACCTGAGCTGAAGGCAGACGCTTAACCAACTGTGCCACCTGGGCGTTCCTATTAACTCTAAGTTTTAAATTTCACACTAAATATATTAAAATTAGAAATTAAAAACTTTGTTCATTAAACTTTTAAATCCAACCTATAAATCTTTATTCTACTTCTAGATCTAGCAAACTTTAATAATCAAGTTTCAGGGGAGCCTTTGCAATTAATATTTTCAACTGCATCATTAAATTTAATACAGTTGATTTTATTTTTTTAGGTATTTTATCTGTCTACTAAATAAAATCTTTGAAATACTTTCATAACACTTGCAATATGGTGACTCTAAAGGCTTCTTGCATGTTTCAAATCAGTTCCCAACTTAATAAAATCACATAAACTTTTTAATGTAAAATCACAAATCTAAATCCACACCTCAATTACACTTTTTATTTTTATTTTTAATTTTTTTAAAAGATTTTATTTATTTATCTGACAGAGAGAGAGACAGCCAGCGAGAGAGGGAACACAAGCAGGGGGAGTGGGAGAGGAAGAAGCAGGCTCATAGCGGAGGAGCCTGATGTGGGGCTCGATCCCATCGCGCCGGGATCACGCCCTGAGCCGAAGGCAGACGCTTAACCGCTGTGCCACCCAGGCGCCCCTCAATTACACTTTTTAAGTAGATACTCCAATATGCCAAATAATCTTAAACACTGCAGACATTTTTAAAATACCCAATATAGGGGCTCCTTGGTGACTCGGTTGAGCATCTGGTTCTCAATATCAGCTTAGGCCTTTTTTTGTTTTTAAATATTTATTTATTTGTTTATTTATTTATTTGAGAGAGTGAGAGCTGGGGGGGAGGGACCGAGGGAGATGGAAAGAATCTCAAGCAGACTCCCCACTGAGCGGGGAGCCAGACATGGGGTTCGATCTTATGACCCTGAGATCATGATCTGAGCTGAAATCAAGAGTCAGATGCTTAACCTACTGAGCCACCCACTAGACCCTCAGCTCAGGTCTTGATCTCTGGGTCGTGAGTTCAAGCCCTATGTTGGGCTCCATGCTGGGCATGGAGCCTACTTTAAAAAAAACCAAACAAAAACAAAAAACAACCCCAATGTATACAAGTTATTCTTAAACCAAACATACAAAATATATTCAAGTTGTGGGTATGATTTACTTATTGTTTCTATTACCACTGCTAAAGCTTTCCGGGGCTAAAAGGAAACATGGCCTTGTTAGCAAAAGTCCGTGGCTCACTGGCAAAGGCTACAGGTGGATTTGCAAAAGATTGAGTTGGGGCCAAAGCATGAATCGGTCCTAAGCTGCTGATGGGACATGCGGACACCACTTCAAGATGTCATAATAGAGATCATATAATTCTGGAGAGGTTGTGGCCTAGCAGGACTGGGGGAGGAGGGGAAGGCTTCAGTCCTGGAGGGTATTTTTGGACCATCATAAGGACTTTGGCTCTGAGTAGGAAGGGAAAGCATTAGAAAATGCAATAAAACACAATTTTGTTGAGGATTATTTCATCTTTATTTATGAGGAAACTTGTGATGTTTTTCCTGGTTTTCGTATAAGGGTAATACTGGCCTCATAGAATTAGTTGGAAAGTATTTTCTTTTATTCTACTTTCTGGAAGAGTTTGTAAAGGATTGACATTAATTCTTCTTTAAGAATTTGGTAGAATCACTAAGAAGCCATACGAGCCCAGGTTGTCTTTGTAAGAAGGTTGATTACCAACTTCCTATCTTTGTGATACCTCTGTTCAGATTTTCCAATTTTCCTTGAGACAGTTTTGGTTGTTTTCGTCTTTCTAGGAGTCTGTTCATTTCATATAGTTTATCCAATACAATTGTTAACTGTATTCCCTTCTGATATATTTTAATTTCGTAAGGTTCGTGGTGGCGTCCCTCTTTCATTCTTGATTTTAGCCATTTGAGTCTTTTCTCGTTTTTCTTGGTCCGTCTAACTAAAGGTTTTTCAATTTTGTTGATCTTTCAAAGAACTAATTTTGGTTTTGTTGATTTTCTTTCTTGTTCTTCTGTTCTCTATTTCATTCATTTCCACTTTAATATTTACCATTTCTTTCCTTTTGCTTTCTTCTGTTTTAGTTTGTTCTTCTTTTTCTTATTTAAAGAAAGTGAAGTGAAATACGATCTTGCTTCTCTTTGAATACATCTGTTTACAGCTAGGAGCCTTGCCGCAACTGCATCCCATAAACGATGGTGTGGTTTGTTGTGTGTTTGTTTTTATTCAAAGTATTTTCAATTTCCCCTGTGATTCCTATGTTGTTTCATTTTCACATACTCATGTAATCCCCAAATATCCTTTTGTTATTGATTTCTAATTTCAGCCTATTGTTGTCAGACAATATACTCTGTATGATTTCAATCCTTTTACATTTATTAAGGTTTCTCTGATGGCCTGATGTATGGTGTGTCCTGTAGAATGTTCCAGGGGCACCTGAAAAAAGTGTACATTCTGTTCTGGTTGGGTGGAGTGTTCTGTAGATATCTGTTGGGTATTTGTCATACAAATCACATCTTTATACATTGGAAGTCCATCAAAAGGGTTTTATAATTAGTGCTTTATACAATTGGCTTTTTTTTTAAAAGATTTTATTTATTTATTCGACAGAGATAGAGACAGCCAGCGAGAGAGGGAACACAAGCAGGGGGAGTGGGAGAGGAAGAAGCAGGCTCACAGCAGAGGAGCCTGATGTGGGGCTCGATCCCATAACGCCGGGACCACGCCCTGAGCCGAAGGCAGACGCTTAACCGCTGTGCCACCCAGGTGCCCCTACAATTGGCTTTTTAAATCAAATAAGAGAAAAAAGTTACAAACAAAATATCCACTTACATTGTCTTTTATATTTACCTATATATTGGTAATTTGTTTTCTTTGTGTGGGATTGAGTTACTTTCTGGTGTCATTTCATCGCAGCCTAGAGAACTCCCTTTAATATTTCTTATAAGAAAATTCTGCTAGCAACAATTCTTTCAGTTTTTGTTTATATGGGATTGTCTTAACTTCTTCACTGAAGCATGGTTTTACTTAATGTAGAATTTTTTATTTTTTGGTTTTGAGTATGTCATCTCACTGTCCTTAGTTTCTGAGAAATCAGCTGTTGATATTATTAAGAATCCCATCTATATGATTGCTTCTCCAATTGCTGCTTTTTAATTTTTTAAAAAATTTTATTTATCCATTTGACAGAGAGAGAGAGAGCACAAGCAGGGGGAGCAGCAGGCAGAGGGGGAAGCAGTCTCCCCACTGAGCAGGGAGCCTGATGCGGGGCTTGATCCCAGAACCCTGGCATCATGACCAAAGCCAAAGGCAGACTCTAACCAACTAGGCCACCCAGGCACCCCCCACTGCTGCTTTTAAGACTGTCTTTGTCTTCATCCTTTAACAATTTTCTTATGATGTATATAGTGTAGATCTCTCTGAATTTTTTTTACTAGGAATTCACTGAGCTTCTTGTATGTTTAGATTAATGGTTTCCAACAAATTTAGAAAGGTTTTGGCCACTTTTTCTTCAAATATTCTTTTTGCCTTTTTTGTCCCTTTCTCTCTCTCCCCTCCCATTCTTCCTCTCCCATTATGTGTACATTGGTAAGATTGGTTTCTGAGGATCTGTTTATTTTCCTTCTTTTTTCCGTTCGCTCTTCATTGCGTAATCTCTATTAATCTATCTTCAAATTCGCTAATTCTTTTTTTGTGCCATCACAAATCTACAACTGAATCCTGCTAGTGAGTTTTTTTGTTTCTGTTATTGTACTTTTCAACTCCAGAATTTCCATTTGATTCTTTTTTATAATTTCTATCTCTCTATTAATATGCCCTGTTGGATGAGACATTGTCATTATACCTCCCTTTACTTGTTTTTTTTAATGAAACCAAACATATTTACCTAGAACTATTCTTAAAATACCCTTTAAAAACCAAGTTTTTAGTTTTTTATTTCTAATGTGAAATATGTCGCTGACCTCGTTTCACTGATTGGAAGAAGACCTTGGTCCTACACGTGTTTGTTGCACACGAAGAAAGGTGGGCAACAGAAAGAAAGTTGTCTTGTTTTCGAACAGGACTTGCTTTTCTTGGATGATTTTGTTTATAATCCAAAGCCAAATGAAGAAACTCCCAGGAAGCTTGATCATTAAAATATTTAGCCACGTGAGATACTTTCCACATTTTGAGTATGGGAGCAAACGTTTAGCTCGAAGCAGCAAAATACTCTTGATGGATTTATTGATGTATTTTTAATTATGATTGCATCCAATACTAAAGAGTAAGATTAACGAGAATAGGCATTTGTTTAATGAAATTCATATTTTTCTTTTGTCGTACAAGACTTTATTTGATTTTGGCATAGAGAGTGCAGTCAGCACACCTCATTCAGCTGAGATCTTTCAGAAGGCATCTCCGTTGCCTCTGTGAACTTTCCAGATAGCTACGCTTACTCATCACTGATGAAAATCCATCTAAACCATGTTTTCCTTTCTTATGAGACAACGTTGAGCACATTTAGACTTCTTTCTTTTTAATGAGAACTGTTGAAATGTGCTCTATAAAATGGAGACGGTAAGTAGCAATTGAAGGCCGTTAGCCTATTGTCTCAGAAGCCCAACCTCTTCATGCTCTTGGGTCTCACTTTAAGTATTTCTTTTCCTCTGTTAGACTCTCAGCTTTCACTTCTCACTTCTACCAATGCGCCTTAGCCCTATTCCTTTACTTCTTTAAGAAAGGCTTCCTTCAGTTCTTGAAATAGGTTCTGCAGCGGTGTCGACGTCTTCAGGCTGGCATCTAGGCCTTCTCAAACGCAGTGCTTGTTGCCTGCTTCTGTTCCTAACTGGCCATACTTTTCATTTCTTTGCATGCATCATGCTGTTTTCGGAAAATTGGACGTTTTAGATAGTATATTGCAGCAACTCTAGATGGAGTCCCCTAGACTTGTTGTTTGCTTCTTTATTTGGCTAGTGACTTTGCTTGAATATTCTGGTAAAATCTATTTCCCCTCCAGGGTGCAGCCTCTGGTGTTGCTTCTTAGAAAGCACAGCCTTGGGCATGAGCGCAGTCACCCTTCGATGCCAATGTATTTATTTTTTATTTATTTATTTATTTATTTTTAAGATTTTATTGATTTATTCGACAGAGATATAGACAGCCCGTGAGAGAGGGAACACAAGCAGGGGGAGTGGGAGAGGAAGAAGCAGGCTCATAGCAGAAGAGCCTGATGTGAGGCTCGATCCCAGAACGCCGGGATCACGCCCTGAGCCGAAGGCAGACGCTTAACTACTGTGCCACCCAGGTGCCCCCGATGCCAATGTATTTAGCAGGACTCTCTCAGGCTGTCTTTTTTCTTATCTTGGTGTGACTGTCTGCCTCTCTCGGTATCACACCTGGCTGTTGGCCTCCATTAATTGATGGCTGATTGTTCTATTGCTTTTGACAATGCCCTGGGGCATAAATTGCTACACGGTCGGCTCCAATAACATTTGGACTTCTTTGCAGGGAGTCTTTAAGGCTTGTTCTGATCCCAGAAGGGCTATTCTAGCTGTCTCTTTCCATGACTTTCTCTATTAACCTATTAGATGGTCTAGGGCTCAGCTTGTTGCTTTCAAGGAGGTACCCATCTCCTGGTAAGTGCTTACACCAAAGTCTGATTTGGGGAGCACCCTTAGGCCTGAACTTCACCTCATTCCGTTCCCAGTAAAGTCAGGTCTTTTGAAGAGAGCATCGGTTTTCTGTTCTTCAGGCCTCCTTTCTTCCTCTGAACTAAACCTCTGTACCACTCCCCCAGCAGCCTACTTCTCTTGCAATGATAACCCTGCTGGGCAAGTGGGGTGCTGGGTGGGGTCATAGCCCCTGGTCTTCTTGACTTGCCTTTCCTGCTATGGAATCTCTGCCCTATGATCAAGCTGGAGGAAGGCCAGTCAGGGTCCCAGTATACTCACCCTGCCATTCTTGGGATAGAGCTCTGTCCTCTGAGTGGGGGCTGGGTAGAGGAAAAAAATCCCAGATGTCCTAGCCACTCTCACCTGGAATTAGCCTCTGCCACATGGGGCTAGGTGGGGCGAGAATTCCAGGTGGCCTGCAATATTCTCGCCCTCAGCAGGGATCCGGGGAAAGGAGTCCTGTGTTCTTACCTTCCCTCACTTGGGGCAGAGCTTCATCGTGCTGCGCTGGGAGAGAGGGGAGGGGACAAGCCTCGGCTCAAAGGGCATAGACTTTTGCTCTTCTTACTTACCATAAAATGTTTCTTCATTTTCCATATGTTGATGAGACAATTTTCAGAGAATTTTCAGTGTCTTTTTAAAAAATGCTTTTTGCCAGTTATTCTTGTTTCACTGGGGAGATGGGCTACAGGAGCCCCCCACGTCACCCTTCCGGAAGCTGTTTCAAAGACGGAACTTGGATCTTTGCTTTAGCCAACGCTGGAGATGCCCTGCCTACTAACTTCTTTGTTTCTTCTTCGCATGTTTCTGTTACTTGTAGCCAATCGCATCCGGTTAGTCCTAAACTTCCTGAGGCCTGAGCAGAGATTAGCAGAACTTTCTGCATCCAGAAAGGTGACATCACATAAGACCTAGCTTGAAAGGCACCCGAACACAACACCTGTAAGACTCTCTTGTGACTTTTTTCTGTTTACTGGCCTCTTTCATTAGACGGTGGTATCTTCAAGTCAGGGTCCATGTTCTGACTATACCATGTTCTGATTATTTCAGTATTCCTGCTTCCCAGCACTGGGCTGGTGCTTGGGACGTATAGGGAAATTAGCAACGAATGAATGGGTATTAACAAGGTGGCTTCGTTACTTTCGGACCATTTGCCCTTTAGCCTGTCCTCGAAAACTTCCCAGATCTCCCGTAGAATAGAATTTGGAATTTTGCTAGGAGAACAGACCTACTCAGCTAGGCCTGTTTATCTCGGTTGCTGACGTGTCTGATAATGGAGAGATTAGACGGGGTTTGAACTGTTCTCTGTCACTTTGCCTAACAACCTTGGACATGTGTGCGGCTTCACTTCTCGGTACTAGAGTTTTGCCATCTGTTCCTTGGGGATAAGGATACCAGTCCGCATGAAATTTTACAGTAATAGTAACTAACATTATTGAATGCACACTGGGTCATAAACACTGTTCTAAACTCTTTACATGCGTGAGCTAATTTCATCCTTACAACAGCGCCATGAGGTAAGCACTACAATGACCCCCCACTTACACATAAGAAAACTAAAGTTGCGTCCATAGCTGGCCAGTGCAGCTGTTTACTTCCGCCCAGTGTATCCTGAGGACCTCATTCATTCATTCAGTAAAGACCCAGTCCCTATCATGTGCTTGGTCCTTTTCAAGCAGCAGGAGTTTTTGTGGTGGACAAAAAAGTCTTTGCTTTCACAGAACTTCCATTCTGGTGGAGAAGGGGGGCGTATAATAAACAGAGATATGTATTTTGAATAATGTCTGGTGGAAGGAAACGAAAACAGGATATGCAGAATGGGGGTCAGCGCAAGCAAGGGGCCAGCGGCACAGCTCTGAGCCGCGCTCACTCTGGCCGTGGTCCTGCCGGAAGCCTGCACTCGCGGGGCTGGAAATGAGTTGGCTTAAGAGGCCACTTGCCCCTGCTCGTCACCACTGTCCAATGGGAGGAACAGGCCCACGCTGCCACACTCACTTAGGATGTGTCTCTGTGGAAGGGCTTCTGGCTCCAGAATCCTTGTTTTCAACACTGAAGCAGCTTTTAAATAAAGTTTTCGTCGTCCTCCTCCTCCACCCCCACCCCAGGCCAACCTGGTGATTATGGGTGCGGAATGAACTGGGCAAGTCAACCGGGAGACTAAGAAAAAGCCCAGAAACCTTGAGGCCAGGAGGTCATGGGGGAGCCTGAAGTGGGGGGCTGCAGGGCCCTCACCCCCTTCCGCCCCCCGGAGGCGGTCTAGCTCCGGGGCTGTCACACGAGAGAGTGCCACCCTTACCTGCAGCATGTGTAGAAACGCAGGCTGCTGGGCCCCACAGTCGGAGGTCCTGCTCAACAGGCTGCTCTCCCTGTCCCCCGTGTCCCCCCGCCCCGCCCCGAAAGCCTGAAGACGCCTTGGTGCTTCACGCTCTCCCGTCCCTGCCCTCCCCGGCCGCCCGCAGGCTTTGGTGGCATGAGGACCCATTTCGGCACTGACTGTATTGAACACTGATGTGAATTAAAGAGCACAAAACAGCTTCTTTGTTCCCTAGAATTTACGAAAAAGAGACATCTGAAGTTCCCGGTTGCAGTCTCACTGGTACATGCTGACGGGTTGCCTGAAGAATGAATGACAAAGCTGATTGCTGCTTCACAGGGAAGAGGCAGAAAAGGAAAATAGGACACACATTTTGTGAAGGCTTTTCAAATGTCAATGACTTAGCATCAGGGAGCTGCAAGCCAGGGGGCCTTTTGGGATTCTGCTTCTGGGAGCCTCCGGGCCTTCATTTGGCTCATTTAGACTCTGCATTTCCGCCCACTCTGCCTCTACTGATCTGCCGCAGTGCGACATCCCCAATCCGAGCCCCTCTGATCGGCCCAGAAGCGCGGCCACAAGGTAGACCCTCTCCAAGGAGGGCACACACGGGGGACTGTTATCGTGACCCTGGTCTTTGTCCAAGGACAGCACGGAAAGACCGCAGCTTTGGGGGCAGACTCACATGACCTTGAGCAATCCTGGGCCACACTGAGCCTCAGTTTCCCTGCCTATAAAATGGAAAGAACGTTCATGACCTCCCAAAGTCATTGCAGGGATAAACAAGGTCAGATCAGGGAGGCGGACGTTTTTGACCCCAAGCATCTGCACTCTTGCAAATAATGTTATTACAGCCAAGAAAATGGATGAGTGCTGACACGCAAGGTAGCACCGTCGGCCCTGTGAGCGACACGGGGCTGGTGACATCTGTTGTCCAATTTCAGAGATTCACTACTTCCTCCAGGTCATTACAAACCCAGCCCTTGTTCCTGCGCTCTGCGGTCTACATGGAGAAAATAAAATGCGAACACAATGTCCGGAAAACGACCTTCTATTTCGGCACCGAGATTCTCGGGCAGGTGCGGTTCTCCGGCTCTCAGTGTTGGTGTGTCCATCTGTTATAACAGATACGCACGCAGAGGCAAAACTGATCAACCACTTCATTGCTTTTAAGAAACGACAAGATGAACGGCTTCCCTAAGTCAGTGCGTCACCGCATTTCATTTGGTGGTGTTGTTTAGAAACTCTGTGTACTGTTTTCCAGGCCAAAACATATCAAGCATTTATGAGAAGAAAACCAAAAGACAAACGACCAATTCTGACTAAAGAGGGAAATTACCGTGGTGGTCGATTAGACTCCATTCCCGGGGGAGGAGGGCAGACGCTCTTGCAGGATTCAGAAACAATAAGGAGAAAATGCCTGTTGTGTTCAGGTGCTGAGCATGGACTCAGAAGCCCTGGGTGTGGAGACCTGCCTCTGCCGCCCACGCCCACGTTACATGACCTTGAGCAGGTCCCTGCCCTTGACTGCGGCGTCTCCTCAGCCTCAAAGGGACCACAGCCGTTCCTGTTTAGCCAGCCCCCTGGGTCGCCGTGAGCACCACTTGAGTGAGCCCTGCCAGAGCTGCACTTTAGACCTGGGATTTTATTTAATCTTCATAAAGCCCGCTGACATTTGTGACTTGCCCAAGGTCACAGAGCTAAGAAAAAGAGAAGCCAGCATTGGAACTCCGGTCCGTATGCTGCCACCAGGAGCTATAAAGAAACAAAACAAGAGCTACGACAAAATTCATTGCTACCAGGGCCACCACGAGGCTGCAGCAAAACTAGAATGATACTCATTCATTAGCAATTCTTTGCTGTAGAGTGTGAGCCAGCCACGGTTCTAGGCATCGAGATTCTGGTGACTTACGAGTGTGGCGGGAAAGACATACAGTAACCAAGTAAATAAAATAATTTTAGATCACAGTAATTGTTATGAGGAAGTAGAATGTGGATTTTTTAGCGGAACATGGAAGAGAAGGGGCAGCACATTTAATTGAGGTCAGGGAAGACATCTCTGAGGAGGTGACCGCTGAGCGGAGATGTGGAGGGAGCCACGGAAGGCCATCAGGGAGATTGAGGTATGGGGATCAACCAGAGCAAAAGCCCCAGGAAGGGATTATGCTTGGTCTGTAGAGGTTCAAGAAGAGGTAAGAGTGGCTGGACCCCGTGAGAAGGTGCTGGAAGGCTAGGGCGGAGATGGGGCAGGGTTCCGCTGGGAGGCTTTGTGCAGAAGGGTGAGGAGACCAGATTTTCTGTTAAGTGAGATGGGAAGTGAGATCAGAGAGTCCACTACTTAATTCATATAGACATTATAATTTAATTGATTTATTGTTGAAGTGTAATATGGTCATGCAATTCAAAATTCAGAACTACTGGGGCACCTGGGTGGCTCAGTTGCTCAACAGTCTGCCTTCGGCCTCAGGTCCTGATCCCAGAGTTCGCATCGGGCTCCTGGATGGGCAAGAAGCCTACTTCTCCCTCTGCCTGCCGCTCCCCCTGCTTGTCTCTCTCTGATAAATAAATAAATAAAATCTTTAAAAAATAATAAATTTGCAAAATTCAGAAATACCAAACGTAAACTATCTTCCTCCTTACTGTCCCCAACCTGCCTGCTTTTCTCCCTGGAAGCCATTTAGGTGTGGGTGTCCCGTGCTTATTTGCAGAGCCATCCCACGGGTCTAGAGTCACGCACTCACGCACTCTCCCTTCCCCCTTTTGAATTTACAAATGGCGCCATACTAGCCACTCCCCAGCTTGGAGCTCATTTGTATCAGTTCTGACAGAACCTTCTCATGACCATTTTTTTGGTATGTCTGCACAGTCTTCCAATACGTGGGTGGAATTAACAATAAGTCAGTGTTAATTATTGATTAATTAATTTAAAAGAATTATTTATTCAAGCAGTTCCCCACTGATAGTCATTTAGGTTATTTCACTTGAGGGTTCCAAGGGGGAATATAATTCCGATTTATATTTTAGGAAGAGCCGGCAGGCTACGGCGTGGAGGATGGCCCCTCAGAGAACGGCCGTGCCAGCAGCAGAACCATCTTGCCCAGTTAGGAAGGGCCGCGGTTGCCCGGGAAGGAGAAGATAATGGTTTGGCACAGGGTGGTGGCAGTGAGGACAGGACGTGAGAAATGGGCGGGCGTGGGATACTTAGAAGAGAGAAGCAACAGTATTAGTTGATGGCTCAAATGTGGGGGGCAAGTCAAATGGGATCAGGGACGGCTTTTGAGGTTTAGCAACCGGGGGGACGGTGAGACTCCCTTATTCTCTGAACTGCATGTCACGCCAGACTTCTGTGAGCAGGTGGAACAGGCTGGAGAGCTGGCAGTCAGAGATGGCTCCACTGCACGGGACTCTTCCTTACGTGGCAAAGCCAAAAAACAACAAATACATTGTACGTACTAAACGTACCATGACACTTGCTTGGATTTCCCACTCTCCGGGTCTGAATGGCATTGGTCCCAAAGAATCTCCCCGCATCTCGCCCACCAGCAGCTTTTTTTCAGTCTCATAGGGCTTCCTCTCTCTGATGTCTGAACACTGGCCTTCCTCAGGGATCAGCCCTGAGCCCCTCTTCCTCTCTGCCCGCACCGTCCATCCTCTCCCTGCAGGATCTCATTCTGCCCTGTGGCTTTGAATGCCCCTGTATGCTGAGCCACAGATACCTGTCTTCAGCTCCAGCCTCTTCCCAGAGATCTCCACTGGGAACTTGGATACACAGCTGCTTGCTTGACATTGTCACCTGGATGTCTAACATCTTACACTTACGTTCCAAATGGAGCTCTTCACCCTCTACTTACAACCTTGTCTTCCCAGGTCCACCACCTATCAGTAAATGGTCACCCATCCACCATCCATCCAGATGTATCAAATATAACCCTAGGAGTCATAGTTACCTCCCGTCTTCTATCCAGCAAACCCTGTTGGTTCTAACTAGAAGTATCCTTCCAGATCTGTCTACTTCTCTTCATCCCCTCTAGCCACACACCTCCCTCCCAGGTGATGTGCTCCAGCCACAGTGGCCTCCCTTCTCTTTCCTGAACACCCCGGACCAGGGCGTTCACACTCACCATCCCTCTGCCTGGAATACTCTTCCTCTTGGTTCCCCACATGGCTGGCTCCTGCTTCACCTTCAGGTCAGCCTAGCCTAGCTTGGTTCCCCTTCTCAGTTTGATCTAAGCCCCTTTACCCCCATGCCATGCTGCCTTCATCAGTGGGGGCAAGACCACTTAACAGTTGGCCAACCTTGAAAGAATCCTGTGTGAAGCTCTCCGGTAACTGGCCTCTATTTCCCATTTGTCCCGTTGACATTTTAGTGCTGCTCTCAGATGAGCGCTGTGGGCAGCTGTGCAGATAAGCCAGCCTTTGATCTGGCTCAGCCTGTCACATAGCACAATAAATGTCATGATAAATGTCAGCCAGGAGTATCGTGTGTCCTTCACCAACCCTAACACAGAGGGTTTCAGAAAAGCTTGTTCGACTGATGAACTTTTTCTAACTCAATGCCATTTTGATTGTTTGCCTACTTCTTGCTTAAAAGTTCTCCGAATTTCATTTTGATAAACAAACTAATTTCTCAAAAAGGTACCCGGTCCCTTTAGCCATGTGCAATCTTCATTTCTCCACCAAGTACCAGTGCTTAGCATTTAGCTTTATGCTTCTTTCCAGAACCTCCACCTCCAGCAGTAGTTAAAAGTCTGAAAACCAATATTTTGATGTATTATGAGCAGAGGGCTATTAAATTCCTTTATTAAATTCAAGTTGCAGAAAACAAGCCCTCTTCAATGGGGATAAAAACCACACAAAATCACCGAATCACACTAAATGACTTTAAATGAGTTACTCCAGATATTGCCACACAGCACACTATAGAAGCCATTCTGGACACAATCTCCTGCAAGGACACCACTTCGATCCAGTGCGGCCGCTTCAAATGCTTTAATCAATGACTTGAGAGGCCCGGGTCTTGCAGAAAGCCAGTGGGAAAACTTTCTAGAGATCATCCAAGTCCATCATCCCTCTTTCTCGAATGAGAAAACAAATACCTGGGAGTGCGGGTGCCTCCTTTCTCTGAACAGTGGTGTGCTCTCAGTCAGACACCGCGCATGTTTTATACACAAAACTGTATTCTAATCACATAAACACACTGTTCTAACAAAGCACCGCTCACGGCAGAGCACTCTATCTGTAGAGTTCTGGTATTTTCTCGACTAGGGTGCACGGAGTGTACAAGATGATCCATTGGGGTGGGAGAAGAAAATATTAGGATTTGTATTAATGGCTATGCTAATTTTAAAAATAAGATGCATGTGCACATGTGTGTGTGCACACACACACACACACACACACACTCACACTAAGACAGACATTAAGCTTTACTAGTATTTATATGTGGTTTGACCCCGAAGGCCACTCTCGGTCATGTGTCATGGGCCGTCCTAAGTCTTTTCTTGGCCTTCGGTATATTATCATGTATTACAGTTTTCCTGCTACAGGAAATCATCACCAGGGTTCACGAGACAGAACTCAGATCCTTACATGATAGACTTTTTAAGGTATTCTAAAAGTTGGCTGCATAGGCTTCCAGATTTTTGTCTTCGGCCTCTAGTAATAAGTGTTATTATTAAAAAACAAAAATAGGTTCATAATCTACATGCTTGTTTTCCCCACCCAACCACATGGTTTGGACATCTTCTCATAACTGTATATAGAGCTTTACCTCATCCCCCCCTTACTCTTTTAAATATTTGCATAGAGTAGTTTTCCCCCTTATCACAAGGTTACTTCGTTCCTTAAAAAATTCATGGGGTGAATTTTCATAAGTGGAAAAGAAAATCACTACACAAGCTGTTGGCACACAATTACTGTGAGAGTTGATAAATTGGAAAAAGAAACAGAACCATAGCGACAAAGGAGCAAGGCCAGTGATGCCTGGGATTGTTGCTGACATCTCGTAGCAACGCGACTTCTCTATTTATTTATTGTTGCTGTGAAATCAAAGTACCATCATCAAATGAGCTCTTTTACACGGTCTGAACATCAGTATAATCACAGTTGTAAAAAAAAAAAAAAGTGTAACAAGGATGGACTGATTTTCAGATTTCCAAATCAGAGTCAACTGGACATTGAGTTTGCGTGAAGCCCAGAAGGGGACCGCGTAAGAATGAGCGTTTCTGTAGCCCCTTTTATTTCTGCTGATCAATAGTTCACTAGAAAAGCCGCTGCAGGTTTGTTACCTAAGGTCTGAGACACTGGAAGAGTCAAAGATGTCACGAATTCACCCGGTGCTCTCTGTCTGAACCATCAGCCAGTTCGGGAGGAAGCCGAGTCTTGGGATGTTTGCTTTCAAAGGGCTGCGGGAAGGTCTCGGGGCCTGGCGTTCGTGTCGTACAAACAGTGCGGGCAGAGACGAAGGCAGCCTTGGCAACAGGCTTTTGGTTATGTCCTTTCTTCTTTGGTCTAGCTTGCTTTTTGGCATGTTTCTGCTGAGACTGAAGCTTCTTTTTTTTTTTAAGTTTTTTTTTTTTTTTTTGACAGAGAGAGGCAGCGAGAGAGGGATCACAAGCAGGGGGAGTGCGAGAGGAAGAAGCAGGTTTCCAGCAGAGGAGCCCGATGTGGGGCTCGATCCCAGAACGCTGGGATCACTCCCTGAGCAGACGCTTAAGGACTGAGCCACCCAGGCGCCCCTGAGACTGAAACTTCTGCTGTTGCTGCCAGGGGCTAAGGCACCGGCTCCCAGCTCTCCCTCCTGCCCGAGGCCCACGGCGACCTGGCCCAAAGTAGCAAATTTAACCACAACCCGCACTAAAGAGGCCACTGTGACAATGACAGCCAGGGGCTTGCTCCTAAGGTTCAATATTGGTCCTCATAAATGCAGCGAAATTCCTCCAGCCCAAGAAAGGATATTAAGTAAGATTCCTCATGAAGTCACAATCTCGAATTTACCTGGGCCAGTCTCGGGAGGAGACTCTTCCATAACATGGCTACAGCACGACGTATTTCCCCCCTGCCCTATTATCTGGACTTTGGGGTTTCTATCAGTCCGCCGAGGCGGCCATAACAAAACACCACAGACTGAGGGGCTGAACCACAGAACCGTGTTTTCTCACAGCCCTCGAGCAGGGCTGGGGGCAGGTCTGCTTTCTCCCCAGGCCTTTCTCTTGGGCTTGCAGATGGCTGCCTTCTTGCCGGGCCCTCGCACAGCCTTTTCTCTGATCCCTGCTGTCTCTTCCTTTTCTCATGAGGACACCGGTCATGTTGGATCAGGACCCGGCCAGATGACTTTAGTTAACCTTCATCACCTGTCTCCAACTCCAGCTGCGTTCTAAGGCACTGGGGATCAGGACTTCAACACACACATTTGAGGAGAACACAATTCAGTTCATAAGTTGTTCAGTTCAGAGTTGTTTCCATATTTCACACTAGACATGTCCTCCCCTCACCCAGTCCTCCGTCCACGCCAATACCATGCCATCCTCAACACCGCACTGAAGACTTCCCTCCTCTGGGAATCACCACTCCCTTGGACAAACGTGGTCTCCTTCTAATGGGTTTTGTACCTTTATGACCCTCCCCACCCAGCCCCATCGCTTCTCCACACCGACATTGTAAAGATGTATTTCTGATCTAATCATACCACTCCTCTTGATATTTCTCCTTGGCTGTTGCTTTGCAATTAAAACGCAAACTCCTTAAACACGCTGGATAAGCCCTTGCAGGACCCGCACCTGCCTACCGACTTTCTCCCCCAACACCCTGCCCCACCCATTTGCTTTATTCCAGCCACACTGGCTCTTTCCACGCTTCCAAAGAGCCAAGCAGCTCTCACTGGGGGCCATGGGTTGTTCCCTCTGCCAGGAACGCTCTTCCAAATCATCCTTCACGTCTCACATTACAAGTCACTATCTCAAAGAAGTCTTGCTTGAACCCCCACTTCCTTGACCTGGAAGATAAGGTTGCCATTATCCCGGCTCCCATAGAATCCTGGAGGATTGAGGCCAGTCAGTTCCTACTTCTTTCTGATTAGACTGTAAATTCCTTCACAGCAGGGTCTGTGTTCCCTGCGCCTCGTTAGGGTACGGCGGCCCACCGGAAGCCAGCGACTTTGCTTTGTAGCCAGGTCCTACATCATTGCCTTCCTGATGGTTCTTGACTCAAGAACTAGATAGAATTTCCGACCTTCTGTCCAATTCATCATGACTATCACTGGTAAAAATAAATAATACAAAATAAAACTGACAATGGTTAAAAAGCACCTACCAAAGATGTTATTAAAAATAAACAAACAAACTCAGAAGACTCAGATCTTGAGGGTAACACGGAAAACTGGAAAAATGAAAAACTCAGATCCGGTTTGTTGAAAAGAAAACCACGGGGCCCAGGGAGGAGTCACTTGACCCCAGGACAGCAAACCCAGACTTAATTGCAGTTTCAACCTCCGCAGGAGTAGAATTTTAAACCGATCAATCTGGAATTTTCTGGCCCTGTAATCCACCTAATCAGACCCCCTACCTGTCCGCCTAAGGGCCCAGTAACCTTGCCGGAAAAAATCCTTTCTTTTCTTTTGCTAATAACATCGTGTCCCACCCTCCTTTCTTATAAAACCCTTCCATTTTGCATAACTGCTCAGGGTAGACGGGATGCTCCTGGATTCTTGAGTTGCTTAATAAAGCAACGGTTAGATCTTAAAGTTCACTAGGTTGAGTTTTGTTTTTTAACAGGTTGAAATTATCAAACTGAAACAGACTGCCCATGTACAATTTGTTCTTTACTAAACATTTATAAAGGACTGCCATTGAGAAATTTTAGACTTGCAAAATTTTACCAAAGAAAATTTGAACTTGCTGGCGGTAATGCAGTTTAGCCAAAGACACCAGCAACACAGGAGGGAGCGCACATGCCCTGGGGGAAGCATGGGGCATCTCAGCAAAAGGGTTGGAAAGAAAGTTAACACCATTTGAGCTTTGGTTGGGCGATTTGGGAAATGTCTATGAAAGCAGTGTTTGCTCTAGATTGGATGCTTGCCGAAAACAAGGGAAATTCTGACTGGGTATGTCAATAAATCTAACTTTTTAAAAAAATATTTTATTCATTTATTTGACGGAGAGAGAGTGCGTGCGCGCACAAGCAGGGGGCACGGGAGAGGGAAAAGCAGGCTCCTCACTGAGCAGGGAGACCGATGTAGAGCTCGAGCCCAGGACCCTGGGATCCCAAACCGAAGGCAGGTGCTCAACCGACTGAGCCACCCAGGCACTCCCCCAATAAATCTAACTTGTAAAGAAGGCAAACTATAACAAGGGTAAAACTAATAGGTAAGGAAGTAGGAGTCACTCATTGCAGCCAAGAGAGAGGGATGTTTGGTATTTTGTGTGATAGTGACCACGTTTTTGTCGGTGCTTAGACAAAGTTATAAAGTAGCCTTGCTCTGTCTCATTTTCTCATGCTATCAGAGTAACCTTGTTTGAGGTTGATATTCTGTGATTTATGTCCAATAGGAGAGTAAGATGGCCAAGCCAGAGTGTCAGGCCAGCTTCTGAATGTCAGGAGTTTTTTTGGTTTGTTTTTTTTTTTTCTTCTTCAGTAAAATGATGTTGACATAAGATACTTCACAATAGGATAAGTGAAAGTAAAGATTGATATACAAATTATTAAATAAGTAAAATGTTTATTAAGAAGTTTACATGTAGGGGCGCCTGGGCGGCACAGCGGTTAAGCGTCTGCCTTCGGCTCAGGGCGTGATCCCGGCGTTGTGGGATCGAGCCCCACATCAGGCTTCTCTGCTATGAGCCTGCTTCTTCCTCTCCCACTCCCCCTGCTTGTGTTCCCTCCCTCGCTGGCTGTCTCTATCTCTGTCAAATAAATAAATAAAATCTTAAAAAAAAAAAAAAAGTTTACATGTAAAAGTCGTTCAGAGAAGATAATTTCCGTGAAATAAAAATGGGAATGGATACTGTTTGACTATATTGGATAAAAAAAATCTTATCAAAGCATTAAATTGGTGGGACACCGGGATGGCTCAGCCAGTAGAGCAGGCAACTCTTGATCTCAGGGATCTCAGAGTCATGAGTTCCACCCACAGGTTGGTGCAGAGGTTACTTCAAAACAAAACAAAACAACTTTAAAAAAGGATTAATCTGGCTTAATGGCATTGGCTCTGGAAAAATTCTTTCACAACAGTTCATCACAGTTGATATAATTCTAATTAAAATTATTGGATTCCAGTTTCGGTGGGGTTGTAAATTTGCTAGTCTTTGGAGAGCAATCTGGCCATATCCATGAAAATTAAAATTGCATTTGGCTTTTGACTTTGGAAACTCTACAGAGAAAACTGCGCATGTACACAGAGATATATACAAGGATGTTACCATAGCATTGTAGTAACAAAAGATCGGATCAAAAATTAGTGTCCTCCGGTAGGAGAAGGGTTAAATGCATTATGGCCCACCCTATGCTAGGAAAATTAGGCGGCCTCGAAAAGGTCAACGGGTCTTGCTGCGACGGGGACCTGCCTACCTTCGTACACCCTCGCGCCCCAACGGGAAGCCAACAGAGTGGAGTCATCAGGGGCCCCAGGAAGCAGGTCCCAGGCCCCAGTGCCCACCCACCCGCCCGACTGTCCGAAGAGTCTAGGTAGGGCCTCGGTGTGACTCTCGTCGGTCTGCTACCCACAGCGCGGGGCGGGGGGTGGGGGGGAGCGGGAGACGGACCCCGAGCCGACCCCCGCGGCCCGCGTCATCACGGCAACTAAGGGGACAGACGGCTGGGAAAACGAGGGCCCATCACCCCTGGAATTCAGGGTAACTGGCGAGTCTCTGCGACCCGGCGGCGAGGGCTGCATGGAGCTTTCCAGACTCCTCTGAGCCCCACTGCGCCTTGGCGGGGGTCGAGGAAGAACGCGCGCGCCCGCCCTTCCCGCACGCTTCCTGCAGCGGGGGAGCGAGCTCCCAGCCCGCCGACCCCGCCCCTCCCGGCGCGCCTCCGGGCCCGCATCACCATGGCAACCGGGGGCGCCCCGCCGGCGTTCCCGAACCTGGGCGCGCGGCGCGACCCCGCCCCTTCCGGCGCGTCTCCCGGGCCCCCATCACCATAGCAACGCGGGGTCGGGGCCGCGGGCCGGGCGTAGTGTGAGGCGGGGGAAGAGATGGAGGGGAGTGGTGGGCTGCGGGAATTGAAGAAGGGCGGAGGCAAGAGTGCAGGGAGTGCAGGGCAGTGGACTTGGGTTTTCTCTGGGTGCGAGGCGGCAGACTGGTGGCCGCAGGGGGTGCGGGGTTGTGCTGCGAGGGGGCCGGGGCCGCAGGCAGGGCTCCCGGGAGGGCCGAGGTGGGCGAGGGGTCTGGGCTCCGGGTGGGCCGGCAGCAGGGGGCAGCAGCGGCTCGTTGGGCGCAGACTTCTCCGGGCTGGGCGCCGAGCTCTGAGGGAGGCCGAGAGAGGACCTTCCTCACCCTCGGACCCGACCCCCCGGTGCCGCCCCGGCCGGGGATTCCGCGTGACGCTCCTCGCCCGGGAGCGAACAGGCCTCTGCCGAGTGCCCGGTCCCCTCGCGCCAGGCTGCAGCAGCTCGCCCTGCGCGTGGCGTCGGAGTTAGTGTCTGAGAGCGCGGGCTCTGAGCTCAGCCGGCCAGGCCAAGTTACCTGAGCCCCCTGGTTTCATCTGACGGTGCAGATCGTGACAGTGTTTGTCTTAGGGTTGCTTTGAGTGTTCAGCGAGATATGGGACTCGTACAGTTTCTGGGCTCAGCTTCTGGCACATGGCAAGTGTTCAATAAATGTTCATTTCTATTCGCTATAAATGCTTGCTAACTTGGGCAGATGACTTAACCTTTCTGCACTTAACCTCGCTGAAAATGGAGACAGTGATAGAACCCATCTAACACAATCGTAAGGATGATAAGAATTAATATTTGTAAAGCCCCCAGAATGGTGCCGGGCACATAGGAAATGCTATATAAATGCTCTCCGTCATTACCATGATTCTGTTCCTTATCTCTGTTCTCATCGGTTTGCCCGTGGTGGCTTGGGAGTGGAAGAGGAACTGATTTTGTCCTGTTGCCGCGAAGACCTTTAGCCTCTGGCTACATTACACAGATATTTGCCTGCATGTCTTCTTTTTCCTCCCAAGTGTTTCAGCCTTTGACACGGTTAGAAGAGGCATTATGGTGTCCCGAAAAGACCACTGGGTGGTGACTGGACTTGGGTGTTGGGGTGCTGCTGGTGCTTTGCGTGACCTTGGGCAGACCACGTACAGTTTCCTCAGCCACCTTGAAGGCTCCTTCCGCAAAGAGTGCCTGGTATTATTTATTTATATGTGGTTAGCCTTTCCTGGTAATGTATTCAGTAAAAATTAGCCCCTTCTATGTCAGGGAGTCTAGAATAGTGAGGCGGAAAGTGGCACGTGACCTGAGAGTTACAGATCGAGATGGGGGGGGAGAGTCAATGTCTCAGTTTGTACTTTGTATTTCTCATAGGGCCAAAGGCCGAGAAGTTTGGGGGTAAAATGAGGGTGGTTCCATCCCTCCATCCAGCAAATGATGTGGGAACCCCCCCCCCATCTCTCAGATGGCAGGGTTGCAGCGAAATGCACTCCTGCCTGCCAGTCTGATGGGCTGCTGCTACAGATTCCTGGATTTGGACCCCCTCCCCCCTCCATCTCCTCCACCCGCTGAAGCAGGAGCATCTCCTAATAGTAGTTTTGTTTTGTTTACAGAAACCCTCCTTCAGCTCACCAGAAGGTGTGGCTTCTATGTGTCTTTCTTAAGTGATAACCCACTAGGTAAAATGATAAGTTGTGGTTTGCAGAGGTTACGGGGCATTGGCTTTGAAAGTCAAAGGGGATTCGAGCCCCTCCCCCATGTGACCTTGGATAAGTCTCTGAGCCTCAGTTTCCTCATCTTTGGAGCCCAGGGCTGTTGTGAGGATTATATGAGCTATTGCACTTAAAGGGTCCAGCAGGGGCGCCTGGGGGGCCCAGTCGGTTAACCGTCCAGCTCTTCCTTTCATCTCAAGTCAGGTTTCAGGGTCTTGAGATCAAGCCCTCCCCCTCAGGCTCTGAGCTCAGCATGGCGTCTGCTTGAGATTCTCTCTGTCCCTCTCTTCCTCTCTCTCTCAAAAAAAACCTTAAAAAATAATAATAGTAATTATAATAATAATTAAAAGGGTCCAGCCGTCCCCGGTGCCGGACTCTTTGTCAGCATCAGCACTGTGATTTCTCTTGTTAGCTGAGAAAGGCAAGGTCGCCGTTCATCAGCTTCTCCCTCTCCTTGTCGCCTAGCACATAGTAGGGGCCGCACAGGTGTGTTTTGAACGAATGAGTGCATCCACCCAGGAAACTAGTAACATTCTGTTTCCCATCACCCTGACTAACAGCAGCTAGCGTTTATTTATTGAACACTTGTTCCAGAAACTGTATTACATCCCATTACCTCATGTAATACTCAAGTTCAATGACCTTGTCTAGCCTTCTCATTTGACTCCTGAAGCTTGGTGTCATTGATTCACAGTCCAGAAGCTGGTGGTGACATCTGCTGTAGATTTCTGTCTCATTTCCATAATGAGGCCGACAGCAGCCACATTGCCGTCACAACGTCGCCCCTGCTAATCTAGGATGCCCGTGTGCTGACGTCAGGGCCTGTGTTCTCATTTCCCTGAGGATGAGCTGGCTTCCCGGATGCAATTTCCTCATCTGTTAGTGGATTGTTTGACATTACACTCCCGAGACAGCAGGGCTCAACGAGAATTTACCACTGCAGCTCTGCCGCTTCCAAGGGCCTTAGTAATCGGGGTGGTAACGTCACATGGCATCGGGTTTTTCCTTCTACCTCTCTGGCCACTTTCAGAGCACCAGCTCTGGGTCCAAGGGAAGCGTAGACCAGGGAAGGTGTGTTTGCTTCTTCTGATCCCCTCACTGTATTTGCCTTGGGGGTTAGAGAAGCTTTTAGGAATCGTCTAATCCAGGGCTTTTGATACTGTTCTGTGGAGGTTTTAGGGTTCAAAAGGCCCCCCCCACCAAAAGCAGGAATTGCTTTTTGGGGAGAAGTACTTATTATCTGAACAGGCAGAGCTTGGGGCATCCCTCCTCTGGTTAAACCAAAGTGAGCTTTGTGACATCTTGGGATGTTCTTCTTTGGAGGAACAAGTTTCTTTTCATTCTTCAATAGAAACGTTGACAGCAAATCAGCACAGTCATCAGACAAAGGCTTTGAGCCGGGAATTTATGCAGTGATTTGGTCGTTCAGCACATTCCCGGACACTGTACTGGAGATCTGGGGACACAGCAATGGAGAAAGGAAGTTCCTGCCATCGAGTAGCTTATATTCTGGTGGGAGGAGACAGATGATCAATGTATGCCATGTAGTCCCTGTCCAAGGAGGTGACATGGGAGCAGACGTGAAGGAAGTACAGATTGATAGCTGGTGGCAGAGCGGTCCAGGCAGAGGGGATGGCTGTGCGATCTCTGAACTGGAGAGGAGGAGAGATGGAACTGAGGAGGGTTCTTGACTACCAGGACTCAGGGACCTAGGAAAGGGCTTCAGCTTTGCTTCTGAGGGAGATGGAAAGACATCGGGCCAGTGAGAGCAGAGCAGGAACGTGCCCTCCTGGATGGGGCTGTTCTGGCTACTGGGTGGCGAGCAGAATCTTGGGAGCAAGGGGGGCAGCTGGGAGCAGAGGCCAGTAAAGAGGCTCTCAAAAGCATCCAGACTGCGGTGACGATAGTGTTGACCGGGGTGGCAGAGTATGAAAAGGGAGAGGCACTTGGATTTGCGATGCATTTTGAAGGTACAGCTTAAAAGTTCTTCCAGTGAGGGGCGCCTGGTTGGCACAGTGGTTAAGCGTCTGCCTTCGGCTCAGGGCGTGATCCCAGCGTTATGGGATCGAGCCCCACATCAGGCTCCTCCGCTATGAGCCTGCTTCTTCCTCTCCCACTCCCCCTGCTTTTGTCCCCTCTCTTGCTGGCTGTCTCTATCTCTGCCAAATAAATAAATAAAATCTTAAAAAAAAAAAGAAGTTCTTCCAGTGAGTTCCATGTTGGGCATGAGAGAGCAGAGTCCAGCCCGACGCCAGGGCTCGGGCCTGGGCCCCTGGGTGAACGGTGTCATCTCCTGCCAGTGACCGGGGCGGGGGGGGGGGGCAACAAGGCATGTGCCATACTTTGCCAACTCAGCTGCCTCTCATGAAGGACAAGGAACCACCCGTTGGAAGCGCTGAGGCCGGAAGAGGGTTTCAGCTGAGGTTTTTCCATAATGGTGATTTTGCCCAAGGTCACACAAGCCCGATCTAGAGGCTAGATCAACAGATCCCAGTGCCAAGGCCGCCTGGTGCCGCGTGGTGTCAACAGAATTTCATTTCTGCTGGCCCCACTCTGGGTTCAGGCAGCTGTGACCAGAGAGAGGCACGAGGCGGGCTTGGATGCCCAGATGGTCCAGGGCTGTGAGAGGGGCCCCTCTCGTGCGGATTGGGAGGAGAGGGCCAGCCTCTTTCCCCCCGGGAACACGCTGAAGGAGAAGGAGACCAAGCGGGGCCCTTTGGGAAGACCATGTTCAGACTCTCCGGGCCACGGAACAGGGACCGCCGACGGAGCTGGGGATGTTACCTGGAGGAGACTCCGTGCGATTGGAGCATTTCCGCTGGCTTCCAGGACCTCTGTGAGAGGGCCTGCTTCCCACCACCGTGTGTTCGCTGGTTCCGATTATATAGCATTTGTGGTTTTCATTTAATGAAACTTTTATCCTTCCGCTCTCGATGGGTTTGACTACTTCCCCTTGGAGAGGGAGACCTGTGGCCTGCAGATGACGTCAGCATTCCTTGTCACCACGGTTTCGCCAGCGTGTAACTGATGTGCGTTCCGCAGACTGAAAATTTTGGAGCAAACTGAACTAAAGATTTGTGTAACGTCTTGTAACCTGGTTTTTTTTTTTTTTCCACTTTAAAGTATATTATGAACCTTTCTCTGTGCTATTAAATATCCTTTTATTTTTATTTTTTATTTTATTTATTTATTTATTTATTTATTTATTTATTTTTTTAAGATTTTATTTATTTATTTGACAGAGAGAGACAGCCAGCGAGAGAGGGAACACAAGCAGGGGGAGTGGGAGAGGAAGAAGCAGGCTCATGGCGGAGGAGCCTGATGTGGGGCTCGATCCCATAACGCCGGGATCACGCCCTGAGCCGAAGGCAGACGCCTAACCGCTGTGCCACCCAGGCACCCCTATTAAATATCCTTTTAAAATAGGGTTTTAATCATTGTGATTAATTTAGCTTTGGGGTGGGATCTAAGTTTTAACCTGGGTCTTTTGGGTTTTGAACTGCAGGGAGAGAAGATTGTTCCATAATGGGCATGAAAGAAGTAAGGGGTCCCCACATGAGCTGGAGAGGAGCCAGGAGAGGAGAGCCCGGATGTAGCCCAGGAAGGTTACCCCCGCTGTGGAGGCCACATGCTGTCGCTGGGGCCCAGAGGTCTGTCCTCTGGAAACGCAACTGTTCCATCAGTTAGGAACCTGTACAGGTAACATACCACCTAAAGAGCCTTAGGGAGAGAAGGGGGTGGGGGTTTTGTTGTTGTCATTGTGTTGTTGTTGTTGTTACAAGAGATCCGAATTGGGTAGTTGCCGGTCTTGGTTCAGCTGCTAAATGTGGCTCTCAGAAACTCAGGCTGGTATATTCTCTCTCTCCTCTCTTCCTTGGCAGGTTGGCTTTTGTCGTCATGGCCACAAATCATCTGCCCTAGCTCCTGGCATTAAATCTTCACTTGAGGCAGGAAGAAATGGGAGAGGGGCCCTGCCAGCTGGGTCGGTTTCCTTTTATCAGGAAAGCAAGAGCACGTTCTCAGATCCCCATCCGCAGCCCCACGCCGGCAGCCTTCCGCTGGCCCGGACCGTGTCACGGAGCTGCCCGTGGCCGGAAGAGCGGCGGGACTGTTTGTGTTCAGCTTCGCGAGCTTTCTTGTAAAGGCAGACAAGGGGGAGATGGTTCGGGCTGCACTGTCTAATGGAACCATCACACGAACCATCACACGAGCCATGGATGGAATTGAAAATGTTGCAGTAGCCACATTTAAAGCCAGGTGTTAACACACACACACAAAAACCCCAGCTGAAATCAATGTCCAAAATGTGTTTCATTTAATGCAATATGCCCCCAAATCATTTCAGCATGTAATCGGTATAAAAAATTATTAATGAGATATTTTGGCAGTTTTTGGGGGTGTTTGTGTGAAGTCTTTGAAACGATGTAAATTGGACACATACCATGCGTCCCAGTTTGGACCAGCCATGCGTCAGGTGCCCAGTAGCCACGTGTGACTGGTGGCTCCCAGCATGCGGAGGGGGCAATCCAGCAACATCTTGGCCATAACTGGTGTTTTCTGTAATTATTTTCCTTTTAATTCTCCCAGTGGAATTTGGAAAATGCCACTCTGTCTCCTCCAGCTAAAGAAAAAGAAGAAAGGGGGATTTGGGTTTGTGTTAGGACTGAAGTACTACAGGGAAGGGCAGTGGAATTCAGACTCTGAGAACCGTCGCTGGTGGCATTGTTGAGGGACGGGAGGAAGGGAACAACAGCAGGGAGGCTGGTTACTGGAGTGGTAAAACAGGCACATTCTTGTCAACATCAAAGTAGAGCTGGTGACAGAGGCGAATGTGTTGTAGACTATGAGGAAAACAAAAGTACCAATAAAAGGTACTATAATGCCAGATACGGTTAATGGCATCTTTTATTCTATTAAGTTTTTTAAGTAAAAAATTAAGAGAGAGCACACGTGCGCATGTGCACAGGTGGGGGGGGGGGGCAGAGGGAGAGGGAAAGACAGACTCTTGAGCAGGCCTCACGCCCAGCAGAGAGCCCGACAGGGCCAATCTCAGGCCCCTGAGATCATGACCTGAGCCAAAATCAAGAGTCAGACACTTAACCGACTGAGCCACCCAGGCGCCCCTATTAAATTTTTATACTTATGCATGTATGTATATACTTATGCACATATATGTGTATTTTGGAAAGTTGAAGTAAAGATTTTTGTAACATTTTATAACCTGTTTTTTCATTTTAAAAATGTATTACAAATCTTTTTCTGTGTCACTAAGTATTCTTTTAAAATAGGATTTTAATAATTATAAATGCATAGTATTCCAACATACAGGTGTATTATAATTTAATTTAACCAGTCTCGTCTTCGACGTTGAGGGTGTAGGCAAGGTTTGCCTGTTGTACGGAATGTTGCTATAAATATCTGCACATGAATCTCAGTGCGTATTTCTGATTTTCTGGCTAAGGGGTTGTGAATATTTTAAGGCGATTCACGCATATTGCCATCCTGAGACTTTGTACTAATTGGGACTACTGATAGCACTGAAGGAGAATGCTCATTTGATGAGGAAGAACTTTCTAACAGTGTTGCCTAAGAAAGCATGGAGGGCGGTGAGTTCTCTGGCATGAAGACTGTTGGAACGTAGGCTAAAGTCATAGTCTCACCTCCTTTTTCCTACTACTGAGTCTCAACTATGACAGCTTCTAAAAGGAGCAAGTCCCTTTCTCTTGCCCCCTTGTTGAGGCAAGATAGAAAGTTTGCTGGAGGAAATACTGTAGAAAGAAATGCTGTACTGGGGCCAGGGCTGGGGTAAATGACCTTTAAGAGTCCTTCCAACCTGAATGATCTATGTATGATGCTTATATTTTTCTGACCAGGTGTCCATGCAAAGTTTCTGGGCTGATCTGTGTGTTGCTCCTTTTGCCCTCAGGAGGCAGGGATCTGGTGATCTCCTCCAAGGCTTTCCCAAAGTATGAATTTTTTTGAGGTAGAAGAGATTCTCCCAGAAGATGGAAAGCGTGTCCTAAAATCAGCATTGTGTTTTTGACTCAAGATATCCTGATCTTCTGCCTAGTAGTTCTAGCAGTTGCTGGGCGGGCGGGGGTGGGGGGTGTTGAATCCAACTGTAGCCAGTGGATTTGTCTATTTCTCCTTTTGGCTCTCTCAGTTTTTGCTTCTTGTATTTTGATGCCCTATTGTTTGGTGCATACATATTTGAAATTCTTATGTCTTTGTGGATTGATTCTTTTTTCAGTATGTAATGTCCCTCTTTGTCTCTAGTAATTTTCTTTGCTCTGAAGTCTACCTTATCTGATACTAATATAGCTACTCCTGACTTTTTTATTTTTAATGTTTGCATGGTGTATCTTTTTATAGCTTACCTATGGGTCAAATTACCTGTGTGTTGAATTTGAAGTAAGATTCTTATGAGCAGCATATATCTTGGTCATTTAAAAAAAATCCGCTCTGTTACTTTCTGTCCTTTGATTGCTCTGTTTAGACTGTTTACATGTAAGGTCAATATTGATATGTTAGAGCTTAGGCTTGCCATTTTATTATTCATTGTCTATTTGTTTCCTCGGGTTCTCACTCCTGTTTCTCCTTTCTTGCCTTCTTATGGATTCCTGAACATTTTTAAGGATTTCATCTTGATTCATTTATAATGTTTTTGAGTATATCTCTTTGTATGATTTTCCTCGTGGTTACTGTCAGTGTTACATTATACATACGTGACTTTACCACTTCGAGTCAAGTGTGGAAACCTTACTTCCATTTGGGTCCCTTTAACTTCCCAGCTTTTTTTTTTTTTTTTTTTTTTATTTTTTAAAGATTTTATTTATTTATTCGACAGAGATAGAGACAGCCAGCGAGAGAGGGAACACAAGCAGGGGGAGCGGGAGAGGAAGAAGCAGGCTCATAGCGGAGAAGCCTGATGTGGGGCTCGATCCCGTAACGCCAGGATCACGCCCTGAGCCGAAGGCAGACGCTTAACCGCTGTGCCACCCAGGCACCCCTAACTTCCCAGCTTTTAAATATATTTTACAGGTGTATCAGATGGTGTTTTACTTTGGTTTCAGTCATCCAATGTGCTTCGTAAAACTCATAAGGAGAAGAGTCTATTGTATGTGCCCATATTTCTGTTTTTTCCATTGTTCCTTCTTCCTTCCTGATGCACCAGGATACTTTCTTTTATCATTTCCTTTCTACTTAAGGAATTTCCTTTAGCCAGTTTTTAAGGTACATCTGCTGGTCAAAGCCTTTTAGCTTTCCTTTGTCTGAGAATGGCTTTATTTCCCCTTTAGTCATGACGGATAATTTGGCTAGACATAGAATTCACAGTTGACAGCTTTTCTGTTGGCACTTGAAAAATGTGGTGCACCTTCTAGCGGGCCTCCGTGGCTTTGTGAGAATCCGTCATTCCAATTGATGTCGTCCCATAGGGTATGCATCATTCCTCCCTGGCTGCTTACAAAACGTTGTATTTGCCTTTAGTTTCTAGAGGTTTAATTATCACGTGTCTTAGTGTGGATTTCTTTAGATTCACTCTCTTTGTGATTCACTCAGCTTCTTGAGTCTGTAGGTTTGTGTCTATAAAAGTTGGAAAGTTTTCGGCCATTATTTTTTGGAAGACTCTTTTAACCCCTCTCCTTCTGGGACTCTGATAATGAAGGTTGGCTTTCTTGGTTACTGTCCTACCAGCCCCTGAGTTCTGTTCATTTTTTTTTTTTTCCAGTCTGTTTTCTCTCTGTTGATCACACTAGTTAAATTCTGCTGGTCTGCCTGCAAGGTCACTGATTCTATTCTTCGTCTCCTCTCCAACATGGAGACCATCCAGTGAGATTTTTATTTTCATTACCACACTTTTCAGTTCTGCCATTTGCATTGGTTCTTTTTTATAATTTTGATTTCTTGCCAAGATTTTCTATCTTTTCATTTGTTTGAAGAGAATTCGTAATTGCTCGTTGAAGCATTTTTATGACAACTGCTTTAAAATCCTTGTCTGATAATTTGGACATCTTGGCATCAATTGATTGATTGCCCTTTCTCATTCAAGTTGTGATTTTCTTGGTCCTCAGTAGAAAGGGTAACTTTTAAAAATTTTTATTGTATTTATTTATTTGTTTACTTATTTTTGAGAGAGAGAGAGTACATGTGAGTATGCATTGGGACGTACAGGGGAGCGCAGGTAGGGGTGGGGGGAGAGGGAGAGAGAGGATCTCAAGCAGGCTCCATGCCCAGCACAGAGCCCAACGTGGGGCTTAATCTCACAACCTGGAGGTCATGACCTGAGCTGATATCAAGAGTCGAATCCTTGACTGACTGAGTCACCCAGGTACCCCAATGGGTTATTTTTTATTGTTTCCTGGACATGTTGTCTATTATGTTAGGGTAGTGGGGGTCCTATTTTTTAATTTAATTTTAGCAGGCATTCACTATGCTTAGGTTTAGCATGTAAGTCCTGGGCGAAGTTGGTGGGCTGTGGTTTCAATGACAGTTTGATTTTCAGAGCCTTTGCAATGTTATTTTCATTTGTTTGGTTCATCTGGTGCTGCTGGGGCTCCCATAGTTCCCTGTTGGTGCTCCCTATGGGGGAAGGAGTTTCCCCAGACTGGGGCCCATGGGTGTCTCTTAGTTGGGGAAGGGGAATCTCCGGTCCATGGGGACAAAGAGGGTTCTTTGGCCAGGCGCTTGCTTTGGCAGAATCCCTCTTGCTGGTGTCACCTGGCTCTCTCCATCTCTGGATGGTGGAATGGAGTTTCAGGCCTGTGGGGACAAATAAGCTTCCTGGGTCAGGCTGCTTATGACGTCCAGTCGCTCCTGCCACTCCCACCCACCACTGCAGTATCTCTTGGTGCAGATGGAAGTCTTGGGTGCAATGGAGAAATAGAGCACTTCCTCTGGCTGCACATTTTTCCCCAATTTCTCCCATTCTATCCCATTTGCCAGTACCGCCGGCTCACCTGGTGTTGTAGGGGAAACACTTGTTAGATCTGGGGGAGAAATGAACCTAAAGTGAGCCCAACCTGGGCTGCCTTCTGTTGTCAGGCAAGTTTGGGCCTAGGTCACCTTCCTTTTGGTGGGAGGATGTGAAAGTAGAACTCATCAGTGACTTTTGTGAGAGCGCCCTGGCCTCCTCCTCCCCCTTCTCTTCTTCCCTTGCTCCTTGTGCAATAATTGCTTGTTGAGTGACCCTCATGGTTGACTGGATGCTGTGCCTGGCACTCTACCTGTCTCCAAAGCACTATGAAATTATAGCCTTGTATAATGACTTGGGGAGCCACGTCCCACTCATTTTCGCAGAACACGTGGCTGATGGTTGTCATGTTCAGTCAAATGCCTGCTTTTGATGGGTAGGCAGGTCCACTTAGCAGGTACGAAGACAGCAGAGGGGGGAAAAAGGAATGGAAAGCTCATCCTCATTGTTCCATAGGTACACGAAAGTTCTGAGCTGCTCTCTGAGTAGAATTTCCTTTTTCTCTCTAGTGTGAATATTTCATAAGAGTCAGGAGGTCTTATGGAAACAAATAGCAGTATGTCGGACAACATCTTGACAAATTCTTACCCTCCTTTTGGGCATGTTTTTAATCTCAAAAGGTCTGGCTGTCCATTATCAACACAGAGCTTCCTACCTTTAAAATATTTCCTTGTCAAGGTAAGCTTTTAGTTCTGATTTTGTTAAAGAAAGGGCCGTGTCACAGTAGGTGTGGCCTTCCTTACATCTGTGTATGAATCCCACCTCCCTTCAGTCCCAGCTGGCTGCGTCCTGGTCCTGGGGAGCCTTCCTTCACTGATCTGCCCAGAGTTCTAACTCTGCTCCGAAGTCCTTACTGTAATATCAGAACCATGCAATTATGTCCTGTTTTACTATTTCTCCTGACAAGGCATTTAACTTCTGCTTAATGTTTCATTTAATACCATTTAGAGTAAAATCCAAAATCCTTTCATGCTCTGCAAGGGTCCCCATGATCCTGCTGCCCTCCAATCTCCTCACTCCTGCCTCTTCCCTCTGCCTCAGTCACACTGTCCTTCCTGACCCTTGAGATGTCAAATGCATATGCTGTTGAATCCCCAGTGCCTAGAACCGTGCCTGGTGCAAGAGACATTCAATGAATAGCTATGAATTAATTAACGAGTGGATTTAAATAAAGTTTACACTCTTGCCACCCAAAATGTAGTCTGAGTTTATTTGAGAACTTTAGGGACTATAAAAATGTAGGGAGCCCTCACGTAATTCCACATTGGAGAGGCCAAACATAATTCACACTCTAAAAAAATACATTTTTTCCCAATCCTTTTACTATTGATGGTATTTTGGTTGCTTTGTTTTCTATGGTTATAGTCACAATATATTTTGAGGTAGGACCTCATCTTTTTACGTGTGTTTGCCCTTTTTCTAACTGTTATGTCATATTTATTTATTTTTTACTGCTTCTTATTCCAAAACGGATCTGAGGCCCTAGGAGATCTATAAATTCCGTATTTGCTAGTATTGCTTGCAGCGGGCAAGCTGTGCCTTAATCCCGCTAGGTGTTTATGGAGTGAATGAGGGTGTCTGGGGCAGCTTGCGTTCCAGCGGAGAGCAGAGGCGTGATTGTGTCTGACTCCAGGAAGCAGCCAGTACCTCCCAGTTGTGCCATGGATAGAGCCTTTGATGCTGAGTTCTGTCCCTGGCCATTTGTTGTCCCTGTGTGTTTGCGTCTCTTTTCTGGGGAGGTCCATGTCTGAAGGCCTGGTCATAAGGAGTGGCCTCCCTCTGGACCAGATGAGACTCATTCCATCCCGCAGACATGCATTACCCAAAGTGCTCTTTGCATGCAAAGAATGCAAAGTCCCAGCCCAACAACTAAAATGTACGGGCACCTCCTTCCCTCCCAACCCCTGGAGGCATACACTCCAGACAGGGCCCAAACTGCCACCACCCTCCCCCCTACCAGGCTGCAGGATCCTCTGGTTGGGAGTTTGTGGAAAGGGCGACATGCATGGGTTTCTCAGAAGCCAAGGCTCTAAATCGGGGCCTCCGAGTTACTGGGACAAGTGATTTCACCACACTCCCTCTGGCCACAGGATCGTTATACAAGTTGCTCTACACACACATACACCTACCTGCCCGCAGCCGACACCCACATCAGATCTCAGCTCTGAAGTTTCTTCCTCCAGGAAGCCTTCCCTGCACGCTGGGTTCCATCACGTGACCAATGACATGGTCTTATAGCAAAGCCGTCTATCCTTCCTTTCCTGCACTCATCATAGTTAATAGTTACACATTGTTTTTGTAGGTCTTGCCCCCCCCACTAGAGTGTAAGCTCAGTGAGGGTAGGGGCCATGTCCACTTTTGTTCACTGTGCCTAGAACATGACGGCGTTCAATACATGTTTTTGAATGAATGAATGAGGGACATTTGGGTTGAGGCGGTAAAGAGTGCTGGTTAAGAGGGTGAGCGTTGGAGCCAGATATTTGGACTCAAACCCAGCTGTGTGGCCTTGGATAGTGCCATGCCCTCTCTGTGCCAGCATTTCCCTGTCTGTAAAACGGAACTAATGATACCACCTGTCTCGTGGGATTGTCGTGAAGCTCAGATGAGGGACTCTGTGTAAAGGCTTCAAGCAAAGCCACACTCATAGTAAGTCCTCAAGATATAGTAGCTATCATCACAACTACTGTCCTACTCTGTTGGCCAGTGGAAGTATTGCTATAATGAATATCCTTTTACATATATCTTGATGCACTTTTTTATGAGTATTGTAATAGGTGAGATTTCTAGAAGTTGAATTGTTGCGTCAGAAGGTTAATTTCTTTTTATTTTTGTGTACAGACTAAGAGAGAGGTCTAATCTTGCACATTTCCAAGTGGAGAGTCATGGGAGACCAACGCGCCTGTGAGTTTCAGGGTCAGCAGAAATCAGACATTCAGAGAGGACCAGCATTTACTTAACTCATTTACCTTGATGGACAGTTTTCACTGCTCCCTTTGGTCTCCCTTGTCCCTCCGAGGCTTACTGTGGAATGCAGAGATTAGGTTTAGGGGAATATTCTGTATCTCTGTGCTTGAGTTTTCATTCCTGGTACTGTGGGGAGTCATGTCAGTACCACAACAGCTCCCAACCCTGCCCTACACGACAATTAACCATTCTGTAACTGCCAATCTAGACTCATTGTCTAGACGTCTTACGTCTGGGTTTTTGTCACCAGATCAGCTGTGTTGTAGACCTAGGACTCTTCAGTATAACACAAGGGCTTTCCCTGCGGTGGAGAAGCTGTCCAGCCCAGAGCCTCCCCGGCAGCAGGCCACACCATGGCCTCTCACACTAGCCAGTTATCCCGACACCATTTCTCCTACAAGGGTCTGTTTCTGGACTCTCCGTCCAGTTCTGTAGCTGTTCCTTCATTCCACTGCCATTGTTCATGTTTCTCAAAAAATTCTTGGCTATAGTCTCATCCAAGAAAACTTGAGAGTCAGGGTGTCTAAATTGTGCCCCAACCCCTGCAAAGTATTTGTCTATACACATGTGCACACATGCCCGCTAGTGCACACCCATGTACACATTCTCGCACACGTGTGCTTCCACTGCAAATTCCACTGGGATTATATTGAACCTATGGAAAAACTTGGAGGGGTTCGATTTCGATACCGAGTCTTCCCCTTCTAGAATATGGAATATTGCTCCTTTTATTCAAGTCTTTTCTGTTGTTTAGTGACATTTTGTAGTTCCTCTGTATAGGTCTCACCCATTTTGTAGTCCTTTGTTGCCATTGTCAATAGGGCTTTATTTCTTATATTTTTTCAGTTGGTGCCTCTTGGTGAGAGGTGAACTGAGAATGTTTGAGACAGATGGCTAAGCTGATTTTTTTTTAAGATTTTTATTTATTTATTTATTTGTCAGAGAGGAAGAGAGCACAAGCAGGGGGAGTGGCTGGCAGAGGGAGAAGCAGACTTCCGGCTGAGCAGGGAGCCCCACACGGGACTCGATCCCAGCACCCTGGGATCATGACCTGAGCCAAAGGCAGACGCTTAACTGACTGAGCCACCCAGGCGTCCCTAAGCTGATTTTAGTTGCCATGTTACAGGCACGGTGCTAAATCGGATGCTGTGAACAGCGGCCAGGCAGGGATTCGAACAGCCGGCAGTGGTGTGCCGGGTGTGGAGTACACAGCTGGTCAGTAATGTCGTTACTGGTTTGGGTACCATATAGCACTGAATACTCAAGAGTTCACCTTTTACCTCATGAACAGTATTCCTGAGCAATCCAGACTGGCTTGCAGAATCATTTAAAGTAACCAAGGGAAGGTGATATTGAAGTATCTTTCTAGGGGATCAACTCTTACCTGTTTCTGAAGGTTTCATTTTCTTGGAGTGCCTTCCTTACCTCGAGTCTTATCAGGTTTGCACTGGTGGTAAGTTTTGCCTAGGGATTGTCAGTTACTCAAAGGATCCTTTGACCTTCAGTTTTCAGCCTCTAAAATTAAGATAGGATCCTGTACACTTCTTTCTTTCCCTCCCTCCCTCTCTTCCTTCTTTCCTTCCTTCCTGCCTCCCTCCCTCCCTTCCTTCCTGCCTCCCTCCCTCCCTTCCTTCTTTCCTCCCTTCCTCCCTTCCTCCCTCCCTCCCTCCCTTCTTTCCTCCCTCCCTTCCTTCTTTCCTCCCTCCCTTCCTTCCTGCCTCCCTCCCTCCCTTCCTTCCTTCCTTCCTTCCTTCCTTCCTTCCTTCCTTCCTTCCTTCTCTACCAATTGATACAACACTTTTATTGACATGTAATCAACATACCACACAATTGCCCAGTTACAGTGTACAATTCAATCAATGGTTTTTTAGAATATTCAGAGTTGAGTGACCATCACCGCAATCAATTTTACAGCATTTTCATCATACTAAAAAGAAACCCTGTACCTATTAGCCGTCGTCTCCATTTCCCTGTAGTCCTCCTCAGCCCAGGCAACCACTAACCTACTTTGTCTCAGTACATTTGCCTGTCCTACACATTTTGTATAAAAGAAATCGTACAATATGTGGTCTTTGGTGGGTAACTTCTTTCAGTTAGCATGACGCTTTCAGGGTTCATCCATGCTGTAGATCTATCAGTATTTCATTCCTTCTTGTTGCCAAATAATATCCCATTGTGTGGATTTACCACATTTTATTGACCCATTCATGAGTTCATGGACGTCTAGCTTATTTCTATTTTTTCGCTTATGGACAACCCTACTGTGAATGTTCATGTTCAAGTTTTTATCTGGATTATATGTTTCCATTTCTCTTGGGTCTATACCTAGGTGTGGAATTTCTGAATCGTATATATGATAACTCTGTTTATCCTTTTAAGGAACTGCCAAACTATTTTCCAAAGCAAATGTACCATTTACATTCCCGCCAGTGTTGTATGAGGGGTCCTTGCCAGCACTTGTTATCATCTCTCTTTTGTATTATAGCCATCCTATCGTGGTGCGTGGGAAGCCCTATCTCATCGTGGCTTTGACTTGCATTTCCCTGACGTCTAAAACTATACTGCTACCTGGGTGTGATATTTAAATGTCATCTTGTCTTTCCTTGGAGCTACCCTGGCTAGATTTGTGGTGAGGTTTCATGCTTACTTTTTCCCTGAAGATTCCAGAAACCCACACAACTAGACAATGTGCCATGGGACCATTGTTTTCCTGACACAAAGGGTGGGACATGAATAGAACCTCAAGAGGAAAGAAGCATCTAGAATGACTGTGGCTCATGACCCAAAAGAAAAGTGGTTATTTAGATATCTCAATCAGCCATGTATCCTTGTTACAGATGTTATAACACTCAAAACTAAATCAAGAAATGAACTTTTTTCTAGAAGCCCTCACTTATTATTAACTCGTAGTGCCTCATATGAAGAAAAAAATTTTAAAGATTTTATTTATTTCGGGGCGCCTGGGTGGCACAGCGGTTAAGTGTCTGCCTTCGGCTCAGGGCGTGATCCCGGCGTTATGGGATCGAGCCCCGCATCAGGCTCCTCCGCTATGAGCCTGCTTCTTCCTCTCCCACTCCCTCTGCTTGTGTTCCCTCTCTCGCTGGCTGTCTCTATCTCTGTCAAATAAATAAATAAAATCTTAAAAAAAAAAGATTTTATTTATTTTATTTGAGAGAGAGAGAGCAGGGGGAGGGGCAAAGGGAGAGGGAGAGAGAATCTTAAGCAGACTCCACACTGAGCGTGAAGCCCAATGTAGGGCTCGATCTCACAACCCTGAGATCACGACCTGGGCTGAAACCAAGAGTCGGACGCTCAACCGACTGAGCCACCCAGAAGCCCCTCATATGAAGGAAAATTTAATGTGTCTTATCTAACATAAAAAGGCTGCTTGTGGTCTGGAAAGTGTTCCCAGTGGACGAGTAAGGAGGAAGCACCAAAAGTGAACTTAGGATAAAGATTCCTGAGCCCAGGGGACAGGACCTGTAAGACTCGCATGTCTGAAAGAATCACCTACAAGGGGAAAGGAAAAGAGAAAACAAATACGAGTTGATGAGAGAGAGAAACGGGAGAAGTTAGGGCCCTCTGCAGTCCGAGTTGAGGGAGAATCAGAGAACACATTCGCCAGGGCGATTCCTTGCTTGCTGTGTGACAGGCCTAAGGCTAAGTGTGTCCCACGGATTATCACACTCACTCCTCGTAGCCCCCCTTCCCCCTTTCACAGGTGAGGAAAATGAGGCCAAGCGAGATTGTGTAACCTGTCCAAAGTCATTCGAAACTAAGCCTTTCTGGATCTTAACTGCTCAGAACTCTGGGTGTTTTCGTGACATAATGGATGACAGACTATTCGCGTTTGGGTATAAATGGAATTTGGGTGGGACTAAGACGAAAATAGAGGTTTCATAGTAAACTGCCGAGAAAAAGACCCACATTAGCAAGGCTAGGCTCGGGTGCCTCTGTCAAAGAGTTGAGACTGAGGATTCTCTTTTAAAAAACCAAAAATAAACAACGGCAGTCTTACAAAGACTTGGATGGTCTTCGTGATTGGGTAGGAAATGCAGTTACCGACTTGCACGTGTAGGTACGAACATGTGTGTGAACAGCCCCCTCGCCTCGCCCTCTGTAACGCTCCTCTCTGCAGTTGAGAAAGACTGGGTGATCTTAACGTTTTCCTGGGAGGAGTGAGGAGTAAAAAGAAAAAAGGCTTTTTTGGCCAGCGTTAATGCTTGAAGAAGGAAGTCAATCTCTCGGATGCTGGGGAATTGACAATGAAGGGCTTTGCTGGGCCTGGCGGTGTCATTCTAGATCAAGATATTATCCCATAAGGTGTGGCAGCAACAAAAACTATGACTTGTAGCACAAAAAACCCATCAAAGCCCCCACCCCCCACGCCCTTTTCTCAGAGAAGCATGGCTTCGGACTTCAGGACCTTGGCAGTTTCCAGAGCAGAGCCAGTTTGGAGGAACCATCGCTTGTGCTAACAGCTCCTCCCTAAGACACACCTTTATGACGGAGACCCCTGGAGCCAGGGACTGGCTGGGAGAAGGAGCAGATTCCTGGACCGGGCAGCTTGGGGATAATAAAGATCAAAAGTCTCTGCCGCATTACTCCGCTCGTCACCTGTTAATTGGGGCTGCTTTGGATTCTGGCCAGGGCTGGAAGATTCGCCCTGTGTTTCTTTTTACAGGCTTTGTGAAGATCAGCGTTTGTTTTTTCTGTGGGGATTGTCTAGGGAAAATCCCCAGGAACAGTCCCGGAGTCAGAGGCGGTCAGAAAGAACAGGCAGTTGGAGGTCACGTGGCCATCACCAAGCTTGTTGCTGAAGCTCCCGGACACGGGGAGCTTGGCTTCAGGCACGCTACGGAGCTGGTAAGACGTAGTCACAAGACAGGGGTAGCTGTAAGAGCACACCTTACCTGCCCTACACCTTTTTTTTTTTCTTTTTTCTGAGAAGCTCTAGGCTCTCTTTGAACCTTTATTTCATGTTGTATCTTCATTTGGAATGGTGACAGAGACTGGACGTTGGTGGAGGGGGACAGAGAGCCCATGAAGATTTACAGCGTACTTCCCACCCCACCTCCACTGGAGGGAAGGTGTCTCAGGGGTCCCCACGACCATCCCCAGGTTTGGTAATTGGCCAGAAGGACTCACAGGACTCAACATATAGTTGTATTCATGGCTAAGATTTTTTATTTTTTATTTTATTTTATTTTATTTTTAAGATTTTATTTATTTAATCGACAGAGATAGGGACAGCCAGCGAGAGAGGGAACACAAGCAGGGAGAGTGGGAGAGGAAGAAGCAGGCTCATAGTGGAAGAGCCTGATATGGGGCTCGATCCCATAACGCCGGAATCACGCCCTGAGCCAAAGGCAGACGCCCAACCGCTGCGCCACCCAGGGGCCCTATGGCTAAGATTTTTTAAATTTATTTTTAAATATTTTATTTATTTATTTGTCGGAGAGAGAGAGAGCACGAGCAGGGGGAGCAGCAGTCAGGGAGAGGGAGAAGCAGACTCCCCACTGAGTAGGGAGCCCGATGCGGGACTCGATCCCAGGACCCTGGGATCATGACCTGAGCTGAAGGCAGATGCTTCGTCGACTGAGCCACCCAGGTGTCCCTCGTGGCTAAGATTTATTACAGGGAAAGGATACAAAGCCGAATTAATGAAGGGGAAAGGTACCTGGGCGAAGTCCAGAGGAAACCGGGAGGCGGCTTCCAAGAGTCCTCTCCCAGAAGCCTTACACAGGGCGGGCTTCGTCCCTCCAGCAGCCGACTGCAACAACCCATGTCAAATGCTGGCTGCCAGGGAAACTCACCGGAGACTTAGTGCCTAAGGTTTGTACTGGAGGCCGGTTATGTGGACCCCCTCTGCCTACTACATGCCAAATTCCAGCCTTGTACAAGAAAGACAGGTGTGGAGCACGGACCACGTTGTTGGCACAGAGTCGAGGCACAGCGAGCCCCCCTGGTCATCTTGGGGAAGTTTCCTGCAGGTGCTTGGGAACTGTTTGCCAGTCAAGCTCCCAGACGCCAGCCAAGGGCCAACCTCGAAAGCAGGCCTCGCTGAGGACAAGCCATCCTGGACCTGCTGTGTCAACACTTCCTGCGCAGAGACGAAATCACGTTTCGTTCTTTATTGTCGAGAACCTGGTGTTGCTCTCAGTAGGGTGACCGCTTGTCATCCTCCGGGCCAAACTCACATCTCTAATAGGCGTGTCTCCGTGAATGTCCTCGGATGCCTCCCACCCAGTGTGTCCCACACTAAGCTCACCACCCCCCACATTCTGTTAGTGGACCGCTCCTCGTCTCTCCCTCCACCGGAGTTACCCGTAACTTCCACCTCTGTTCTCGCCTCCACAACAAGGAGCCACGTCCTCCCGTTTGGATCACTTCTGCGTCTGGAAACTTCTCCTTATCCCTCCTGCCATTCCTTTGTCCAGCTTTTGTTGTCTTGCTCTAGGGCATTCCGTTTTTTTCCCTAGATCTTTCCCTGTAACCACTCTCTCTCTTATTCCCAGCCACCATCCATAGCGGGCTGCTGCCAGAGGTTTCCTCGATTTTTCTTTGTCTTAAAAACCATTTTTGCCCACTTTTTGTTTGAAGCAGTCTGACTCATTAAACGATTTCTTTTATTTGGAAAAGTAACACAGGCACCTGGTAAAAATTCAGATAGTACCGAAGCGTATGCAGTATTTGAACAGTAAGCTCTCTCACTTGGTAATCCCAGTGTCCTTCCCTGCGGGTTGACAGTTTCTCGCGTACCCTTCCAGAATGTTCTCTGCCCATACAAGCATGTCTGTGTACATCCTTGAAACACGCAGGCTTTGTACACCTCCCACATGAGTGGGAGTACACTATACACACGGGTCTGTGCTTTGCTCTTTTTGCTTCATAGGTGACCTTAGAAACGTTTCCTTACGTGCTGATCTTTCGCATTTTTGTCAAGGTTCCAGAATGTTCTAGTGTGTGAGTGTGATTTATTTGACCAGCTCTCTCTGGATGGGTATTTGTGTTAATTCTAGGCTCTTGCTGTTCTAAAGAGTTATCCTTGAAGACACAGATCTTATCTCCTACCCTACCCTGGAGCGGGCCTGTCACGTGACTTCCGCCGTTTACAGCTGGGAACCAGAGATGCAGACAGATCTGCTGGGGGTTCCGTGGAGAAGGATGATAATGGAACTGGTACAGATCTGCTGGGGGTTCCGTGGAGAAGGATGATAATGGAACTGGTAAGTGAATAAAACGTTTTATACTAAGACAACAATTCTATCATGGGGTAAAATGTAGAATCCTTATGAATTTTGCAGATGGTGGTGGAAGACTTCAAGAGAAATTTGTGGAGGCTTCTTCAAGCTACATTCCCAGACCCCGTAAGGCACATGTTCTGCTTTCTTGATTAAAGGTCATTGGTGGAATGGTCTAGGACCCAAGTCCACGGGGCATAGAACTTCCTGGCACAGGAGTGCCTGCTGTTCTCCCCACGTACTCTGTGTTGGTACACACAGAACCACTTGCCATCCCCTAGTCCCTTTGCGGGGAAGGTTTCTGGCCTTCTCTCCCTGGTACACTGCTCTTCCCCAGAGAAGCAGCGCAGCCCAGTGCTGAAAAACCAGCCTCCTGGCTCTGCCTCATTTCCAGCTGTGTGATCTTGGGCAAGTTACTTAACCTCTCTGAGCTTCACTGAACTGATTTGTAAAAGGCAAGTACAGAAAGTACCTGGTAAAATTGTTGTGAGGTTTAAGTGGGTTCATATATGTAAGGTGCTTACTTAGAACAGCACTTCGTTCGTGGTAACCGCTATATAAAGGTATTGCTGTTAGCATTATTATTATTTTTATTATTCAAGGTCCTGTTTCCATGATTCCTCTGGGTTCCTTCTTCGCAGGTACTTGCACATTACTGACTTACTCTCCCCTTCAGGCAGTGCTGTCATGGAAGGCCGGGACCCTGCCTTATTTATCTTTACAACCCCTCTGTGACACACAGTGGATAACTTGTTGAGGTCCTATAGCTGGTCACTGAATGAGAGCATAATTATAATAATAATGGTCTGAAGTCTGCTATCTGCTTTCACTTCCTGTCCTGTCAATTTGTTTATGCAAAACCACGGATGGGTTATTGTCCTAGAGGGGGCTTTTCAGTTCCTCTAGGGCTTTTAAGTGAAAACTTCACTGTAGAAACCATTTGCATTTCACCCGTGTTTCTCCCACCATGTTTATGCGCATAGTTACTCTCCCCAAACCGCCAATAAATGTTTGAGAAACGGTAGCTTGCACAAAATTGACCAGACACCATGACCACGGTTCTTCTCAGCTCTTTCACTAGGCAAATGAAGGGTGGAGGGAGAGAATGTGCAATAAAATTCACAAATTTCTTAACTCTTTTTGACCAGAGGACCTTTTTCTCAGCACCTTATCGGCAGCTAGTGGGACCAGTTCTGTGGAATGTGGTTGATGAAAAACTGCACTGATTTAGCCTCATTCTCTCCGCTCGCCGACTAGACTAGCCTGGGGGTCGGCAGCTGTGACGATGGGGCCCTTTAACTGCCGTCTGTGGTCCAGGAGTGTAGAGCATCCGCACCGCGCTCCTAGAACCTTTATCAAAGAGTAACTGTGGTAGCTCGTTTATCCGTTCGGGACAGGTTTACCGAGCTTCTGCACTGACCTTGAAGGAAACAGGACTCTTGCCGCCAGGGAACTCTCTGGGGGCTCAGCCAGAGGCCTGGTATGAAGACGGGGGAGGGCGGCGCCCTCTGCTGGCCGCACTGGGAACTCGGAGGGGGAGGAAACCAGTGTCTGGTCCAGACCTCGCAGGGTCTAGGGGAATGGAAGGGGAGATTGAAGCCTAGGGAGAGGTAATATAAAAAATTCTTTTGAGTTCAAACAGCTAGTTGGGAGCAGCCTGGAAGCAGTATTTTCCCACTGCATCTCACCGCCTCTGAAGCTCAAGTGTCTGAATCAGAGAAACAGACACACGGACCAGAGCAGCCAGGGAAAAATGTATTTCATGTAATTGCCCAGAGGTTCTTAAGCTTGTTCAGGGCAATCACAGATTGGATATCTTTCCCACTTCCATTTGCCTATACGTGATCCCAGATTCTATTTGGACGTAGGCATTTGACCCTTAAACAGCACAGGCGTGAACTGCCTGAGGCTGCTAATATGCGGATTCCCGCCCCCCCCCCCCCGGGGTAAAACAGTACTGCACTGAAAACGTATTTTCTCCTCCTTATGATTTTCTGAACGTTGTATTTTCTCTAGCCTACTTTATTGGAAGAATACAGTACATAATACATAGAACACGCAGAACAGCTTTTTATGTTATCGGTAAGACTTCCGGTCAAAGGTAGGCTATTAGCTGTTACGTTTTTGAGGAGTCAAAAGTTACACGTAGATTTTTTACTGCACACGGGTCAGCACTCCTCACCCCTGCATCATTTGAGGGTCAACTGTACATTTGCCTTCTCCCTGCTTCCATCCTCGAGCACTCTCGGTGGTGATGTCCGTGGCAGGACGCACAGAGCAGCCAAAGGGCCCTAGCTGTGGTTTGCCAGCCTGGCATTTGGCTGTGGGAGGAAAGTGGCCAGGCCAGGGTAGCACCTGCAGAATGGGAGTGAGTTTGCGGTACTGTGGTTCCCGATGTGCCACGGAAACACTAAGCAGACAGGAATGTAACACGCGCACTGCACATTAGAATGAATAGGCCACCCACTCTCGCCCAGGGCTCCTCCCCAGCCACCCAGCCTGCTCAACCGGGGCCCAAGGCATGCTCATCAAGGCACCTGGCATTTAGTGCCAAGAACCAACATCAACTCCCCAAGACCCCCTTCCCTCAACGCCTCCTCTCGGCTTTCCAAATGAGGTCCCCACGCACACCAGGAGCCCCATGGGGGTCCTCTCACCCCCGCCAGCTGCCTTCCTCTGCTGCTCTTCCAACCTCCCTCTGTCCTCACTCCCGCCTTGCCCAGGACATGTCTCATGCTTTCCCCATCCTGGAGCGTCGGCCTACACCCGTCTTGCCTCTGCCTCCGCTTAATGAAATCTGATGACTTTTCCAAAGCCTGTGAACCTCCCAGGTTTGGGTTCAGCTACTCCCTTCCCAGCTAGGAGACGTTCTGCTCCACTGACCAAATTAAATGGGCTGAATCTCATGTAACAGGAAGTGCAGGGGCAGGCCCTTTATGGCTGGTATGGACGCTTTATCCCGGGCTCCTTCCAGGAGCCCGCTCTTTGCATCGGCCCTTCTCCACCTGCTGTCATGAGAGCGGCTATAGTCTGGGCATTCCCAAGTTCCAGGCAGGAAAAAAGAAGACGTAGAAGCTCCCCTCGAAGAAAACCTCTTTCTGTGTCCTTGGCTGGAAAGGAGTCACCGAGACACCCCCAGCTGCAAGGAAGCTTTTTAGCTCTCTAGCTTCCAAGGGCCAGCTAGAAGGAAGTTCGAACGGGCTGTCCAATGATTTGACCTGCTTTAAATATTACCTCCTCCCTGAAGCTTTTTGTAAGCATCTTCAACTTCCTGTGCTTTTATCTAGCACGTGTGAACCTTCTTAGAGCCCTCAGATTTGGCTTGGTGTTAGGTACTTGCCTTACCTTTTCTTCTGGATTATAAGCTTCTTAAGGATGACGAACGCACCCTTCACATCCTGGTCTCCCTTGCAGCTGCTTTGGTATCAATTCATGATTTCTGGCCCCTTCTCCTGTGTCCTTCCTCCTTCTCCCCCATTCCTGAAATGCATGTTAGACAGTCCATCCGTGTGTGTTGATTTAAACGGAGTTGAGGGGCGTCTGGGTGGCTCAGGCATTAAGCGTCTGCCTTCGGCTCAGGTCATGATCCCAGGGTCCTGGGATCGAGCCCCCCTTTGGGCTCCTTGCTCAGGGGGAAGCCTGCTTCTCCCTCTCCCACTCCCCCTGCTTGTGTTCCCTCTCTCGCTGTCTCACTCTCTGTCAAATAAATAAACAAAATCTTAAAAAAACAACAACACTTATATAAATAAATAAATAAATAGATAGATAGATAAATAAATAAATAAATAAATAGAGTTGAAATAGGGGCACCTGGGTGGCTCAGTCAGTTAGGCGTCTGACTCTTGGTTTGGGCTCAGGTTATGATCTCAGGGTCGTGAGATCGAGCCCCACCTTGGGCTCCCTGCTCGGGGCAGAGTCTGCTTGGGAGTCTCTCTCCCTTGGCCACTGTTCCTCCCCCCGACTCACACACACACTCATGCTCTCTCTCTCTCAAATAAATAAATAAAATCTTTAAAAAAATAAACCGAGCTAAATTAAAGGGGAGAATAGTGTGTGGTTATTGGGAAGGTGTGGACTTGGGGTTTGGATTAAGTACATGCCCTGAATTGGAATCGTGCTTTTACCGTGTGACTTTGTATGAGTCGCAAGGCCCTTCTACACCTCAGTTTCCTCATCTGCAAGATTAGGGGTTTGATTTAGGTGGTCGCCAAGGTTTTTTCTGGTTTTAAGGACTCGAGGACCCAAGGATGGAACTGATGAGCTGCCCTAGGGCACTGCAAGGAGCCCACCCAGGTCCCATGAGAGCCAACAGGACAGGGAGCAGAGAGGTCCAGCACCTGTCATTCACTGCACAGTGTGTGGGCGCAGGCCAAGCCCAAGGGGCAGGACGGTGAGGGGACAACATGTAAAAGAGACTAGATTAAGAAGCTGAGACAAGAGGTCATTTAAGAGCAGTGTGGGGAGGCCGTGTTTCGGGAAGCTGGAAGCTCCAATCCGCAAATCTTGAGGCCCTCTGAACCTCAAGTCCCGATGACAAGAGGGAGGCTCTCGTGAAAACCTCCTTTAGGTGTGGGGAAAGTCGAGAGTCTCATGTCTGGCATCGTATGCCAGCTAAAATGGGTCACCAGTGTGCCCGTCTGCAATTCCTGCAGGGGATCGGGAAGCCAGACTGACAGGTTGCAGACCCGGGGCTGCCCTCGTGGTTCTCTGAGCAAGTTAATGGTCCTCTCTGGGCTTTAGATTCTATCTATAAAAGACAGGCGCCGGCATAAGTCACTAATTTTTAGATCATTAGGACCGGAACAAAACAGATTAAAAGCGTGAAAAGATTTCTCAAGCAGCAAGCCACCGTCTTGGCACGAAAGGCTGCATGATTTGTCTGGGCCTTGAAGCATCTCTGAAGACTCCCGCAGACGCAGGGAAAGTCACCAGACTAGGTGACCCTTGAGCTCCCTCCCTGCCCACTGACCCCACGCTTTTCTCTGATTATGGTGACAGCTCCGCCAACCCTCCCCCCACCCCCATTTTCCATCTACTGTAGTTCGACCCTGACTACTGGTATTTTTACAAAAAGATCGACGAGTTAAGAAGGTATCATCATGACGTGTGATTTCAGGCTGACACGTTCCAGCTCTGCTCGTCCCTCGTTCCTGCCCAGTCCTAGTTCTCTTCATTAAAGATTTTATTTGCCCTTCCCCACCCTGATCATTCCTTTGTCGTTGCCACAGACACTCACTCATGAGAAGCAGTGATAAATTCCACCGCTCCTGCCCTTGTCTCCTCTGGGGAGTGACTCACAGGGAGGCAGTGGAGCTGATGCTGGAGAGAAATCTTGCACCCGGGTGAGACTGTCAATTCTAGTGGGTGCCTCATCTCAGAGCTGGAAATTGCTGACTTGAAGGTCTTATTTTTGTGGTGTCTTGAGGGGGGGAAAGACCTTTTGAGGTTGGTTTCACAACGAAGCCGCTAGACCAGTTTCGCTAGGGTTCTCCAAGCCAAAATTTGTCATTTTTCTTTGTCCTGTTTCAACTTATTCGTAACAATGACAATGACACGGGTACTCAACTACTATTATCTGCAGTGTCTATGAGGTGCCTGGGCTAGAGGCTCCACACGCCTTATCTTCAGTCCGCCTAACTTTAGAAAGTAGCTATTAGTGTCCCATTTTGCAGATGAGTAAATCTCATGGAAATTAAGTCGTTGGTTCAATGTTGCCGGGTTAGTAAGAAGCAGAGCCCTACTTTCAAGCCCAAGTCTATCTATTCCAATACTCACATTCTGTCCACCTCCACATAAAGAGATAACATGCTGTTTCTGGGTATTAAAGCTTTGTGACAATTTGATAGGCAAAAGGAAAAAGGGAAAAGAGCAGAGAAAAAGCTCAACGTTGAAACTCTTACGATGTTACTTGGAAATCAAGTGAGAACAAACTATAAAGTCAAATCTCATTTCTGAGGACAAACCACAGAATGACTCAGGTACAAATGCATGACCTTGTGCAAGTCTTGAGAACCCTCCGCTCCTCAGGTCCCTGTCCATGAATGGGAGAATCAGGCTCCCTATAAGCAGATTATCAGCTGGCTTGGAACACGCAGTCCTCTTCTCCAAGATTTTTAAAAATGAATATAAAGTTGATTATGCATAGTTATTATTAGATCTAATAATAGTTTAGATCTCCAAAGTGCTTTGCTGTTTATAAAGGTCACTTCCATTCATTAGCTCATGTGATCGCCCAGACAGCCCCGGAAGACAGGTGTTGCAATGACAAGCACTTTTAGCTGACAACAGATCGATGACTTCTTGATTGAACACCTTCTTCGTGCCAGGTTATTCTTGGATCTGGGTGGGACACAGAGATGACTAAAATGGGGACGGCACGTGGTTTTTATTGTTTTATTTTCATTATTTCCCACAATATCCTGAGATGAGATTATCCCCTCCCCCACTCAAAAAAATGACAAGAGGAGAGAAACATTCAGAGCATGCGCCTTGAGAGGACTTCAAAGTCCAGGAGAAAAGACAAGTGCGCACAGGATACCAACATACAGGGCAGATCACGGCAGGTTTTATCAAAGAAATACACACAGAGGGGCCAGTTTTGGTTCTAGGAGCGGGAAGCCTTTAAACACCGTGAGTTAGGAGCGATAATAGTCCTGGTCTTGTCTGCCGCGCGGAGAGGTCGCAGAGGGTCGGCGGACTGCACGGAAGCTCTCAGATCCCGGCGGTCCCCGAAAGGACGATCGTTTCTGCCCACGCGTCCGGGTAGAGGGGAGGGTGCTGGTCATTCTGTTCCCCTGGGGCAGCTGTGCTGGGCCGGGGGTCAGCCGAGGACTGTCCTCCGAACAGTTCTGTGACCCTGGCGCTCCCGTTGGGTGTGGTAGCCCCAGCAGCCACTAAATTCCGTGCCACTGCTTTATTGATTCTTGCCTTCCCTCCCTTTCTTTGCCCCTTTCCCCATCTTCCGGTACTGGGCTCTCTTTTTCCCTCCTATAAATCTCTTTCATCCTTCCTGTTCTTTCCCCCCCCCCTTTTTTTTTTTAAGATTTTATTTATTTATTTGTTAGAGAGAGAGAGCACTAGTACAGGCCGGGAAGCCGCAGGCAGAGGGAGAAGCAGGCTCCCTGCTGGGCAAGGGAGCCCAATGCGGCACTTCATCCCAGGACCCTGAGATCATGATCTGAGCGGAAGGCAGATGCTTAACCAACTGAGCCACCCAGGCACCCCTCTCATTCTTTTTCCATACTGTCTTGGTGTGTGCAAGGCCACCCAGGGGTCCATGACTTGTTAGCAGGACTCGTATACAGCTGTGCTCACAGCTGTGACTTACTCCAGCCACAGGCCACAGAGCCAGGCCCGTGCGCAGGGTGCGGGGGGAGCAGTGCAGGAGCCAAAGTTGTCAGGAATGCTGGCAGGGGCTTTCAGGAGCGTGATGTGGCTCTCTCCCAGGGGAGTCACGTGGGACGCGCTTAATTCCGCCCTCACTCAACACGTGTGAAACCTTGTCTACCGGGGAAGCTCACCTGATCCTCGAGGTGCAAGGTGTTTTATTGGGGGTCAGTCATGTAGGTACCCTCTGCCTGGCATGTACCCAAGTTCTAGTCTCCCAGAAGGAAAGATGTTCAGCAGAAACCACATTGTTGGTACAAACAGCTAGCACAGGGAGCCACTCCTCATTTCTGGAAGAGTGAGAATCCTCCCCAAATCCATATCTCCCCACGCCAGCCAAGGCCCAAACGTGCGAAGCCTTTTTTTTGTTAAAAATCTTATTTATTTGACACAGAGAGAGAGACGGCGAGAGAGGGAACACAAGCAGGGGGAGTGGGAGAAAGAGAAGCAGGCTTCCTGCGGAGCAGGGAGCCCGATGCGGGGCTCGATCCCAGGACCCTGGGATCATGACCTGAGCTAAAGGCAGACGCTTAACGACGGAGTCACCCAGGCGCCCCCCAAACGTGCGAAGCCTTACTAAAAATGGCAGCCTCGTGTCGGCTCTGTTCACTCTGTTCTGCACCGCACCCCCCTCGGCCCTCAGCCAAGGCAGCTTTACAAGAAAATTAGGATCACCCAGGCAGCAGGGAGAGAGCACCCTGCGGTACTGAACTCAGTCATGGGTTCTGGACTTCGGGCTTCTGGGGCTTGGGGTTCTAGACTTTGCCAGTTAAGACAAAGCCTGGGAATCAAAGGGTCTATCTTTAAAAACCAGGTGGCCTCCTCCTTATGTTTTAGTGTGAAGCTTTCTGGACTGGCTCAAGGTACAGCAAGGCTCTGGCCAGTCCGTTGAAGGTCGCCTGACAGCTTTCCAGGGCCGAGGTGGTGATGGGAGGTGGGTACCCGGGAAGTGTAGCCCAGAGGTCACACATCGCCCCCCACCCCGAAACAAAGTTATGGGACACTCCTGAGTCAGGCGGCCGTGGGCAACAGGGACCCCAGGGGGGCCTCCTATCCTCTGGCCACAGGCTCCCAGCCCCATCCCATTAATTCAGTTCAGTCCTCAGATTCAGAGGGACTGCCTGAGGCTGTCAGTTACCCAAGGTTTGCTGTCTGTGGCTGGAGTTGGAGCGTAGAGGCATCTGGAAGTGTTGAGCCTTCAGAGTGGCGGAGTGGGGAGCGTGGGGCTGCCACCCGCTGCTGTCCCCGTCAGGCTGTCAGCTGTGATCAGACGCTCAGCAGGCAGGAGGAGTTGAAAGCTTCCCAGCAGCTTGCAGAGGCAGCTCAGGGAGTTTTCCTTCAGGAAGAGGGGGAAGCTTCCAGAGACAACTCTGAAAAACAGAGCAGTAGTGCTCCTTGCACCTCCCTGGATGCTGGCGCTTTCGTTTTGTTGTTGGTTTTTTTGTTTTTGTTTTTTCTGCTGTTTCAAACTCAGTGTGTCCCATTTAGCTATCATAACTTTACATTTTAAAATCATCCCCTACTAGGATCCAAAACTTTGCCTGGGAGGGTTGCATGCAGGAGGGACAAAAGTATTCTCATAGAAAAATGTTTTCCTGCACCTGAACCAGAAAGATCATCCCGTTGAACTGGTCCGGATGAAATCGCCGGTTCTAAATGTGTTTTATGTACCCTCCTATCCCTTGTCTCCTCATCTTATATCCAGAAAGCAGCATTTAATCATCAAAATGCCACACAAGGTACGAGCTCCAGGAGCCAGGCCGGGGGTGCACGGTTCCAGCTGAGCCTGACCAGCCACGGCAGCAGCGAGGCAGGTCCCAGACGAGCTCCAGGGTCCCAGCTGTCAGAAGAGGCCAAAGGGCTCACAGGGCCTGTGATGTGCTCTCCCCAGACTTGCAGCTTCCAGCAGTAATCTCACATTAGAATGCAGCCGGTCTCTGTATCAGCCTTACAGATCCTATCAGGAGCTCCGTTTCAGATGTCGCATCAGAGCCTAACTCCTTTCCTGGGGACATCTGTGTGTGACCCAGGCAGCCCAGCCAGATCCATGACGTCCTCATAGATTAGGATCCCAAAGGGGTGTCCTATACCCACACCAGCCCTGGCATTGAGGACCCGCTTTATCTGGGCCTGTGCAGCTTTTTAGCTCTGCTCAGCTGAGGCTGAAATGGCCCAGAGCAGCTGGAATCAGGTTTGAGCTCACAGTCCGGCCCAGGCAATTAGGATCAGTGAATTCAGGACTCCCAGCAGGTCTCAAGCATTTCTATGATAAGCAAAAAAGGCAGAGGCTGGAGGGCCAGAGGGCTGGGTTCCCAGCCCAGGTGACAAGCAGGGCTTTCTGTCTCGTCATCGCAGAGTTCAAGTTGACCCACTCAAAAACATGCACAGCTGGCAAGAAAGTCACCAGCCCGTGAGGGTCAGCGTTTACAAGATCGGATATGATTCACAGGACGTCATTAGCTACTAAAAACGGCTTTTTTTTTTTTTATCTTTTAAGTCTCTTTTATTCATTGAAAACCTCCCCACCCATTTTTTTTATAAAATTTTTTTATTATATTATGTTAGTCACCATACAGTACATCCCAAGTTTTTGATGTAAAGTTCGATGATTCATTAGTTGCATATAACACCCAGTGCACGATGCAATACGTGCCCTCCTTACCTCACCTCCTTACATCACCAGTCTATCCCATTCCCCCACCCCCCTCCCCTCTGAAGCCCTCAGTTTGTTTCTCAGAGTCCATAGTCTCTCATGCTTCATTCCCCCTTCTGATTACCCCCCTTTCTTTATCCCTTTCTTCCCCTACTGATCTTCCTAGTTCTTATGTTCCATAGATGAGAGAAATCATATGATAATTGTCTTTCTCTGCTTGACTTATTTCACTTAGCATTATCTCCTCCAGTGCCGTCCATGTTGCAGCAAATGTTGAGAACTCGTTCTTTCTGAGAGCTGAGTAATATTCCATCGTATATATGGACCACAACTTCTTAATCCAGTCATCTGTTGAAGGGCATCTCAGCTCCTTCCATGATTTAGCTATTGTGGACAATGCTGCTATGAACATTGGGGTGCATATGGCCCTTCTCTTCACCACGTCTGTATCTTCCGGGTAAACACCCAGTAGTGCAATTGCTGGATCATAGGGTAGCTCAATTTTTAACTTTTTAAGGGACCTCCACACTGTTTTCCAAAGTGGCTGTAGCAACTTGCTTTCCCACCAATAATGTAAGAGGGATCCCCTTTCTCCACATCCTCTCCAGCAATTGTTGTTTCCTGTCTTGTCAATTTTTGCCATTCTAACTGGCATAAGGTGGTATCTCAATGGGGTTTTGATTTGAATTTCCCTGATGGCTAATGATTTTGAACATTTTTTCATGTGTCTATTAGCCATTTGTATGTCTTCATTGGAAAAGTGTCTGTTCATATCTTCTGCCCATTTTTTGATTTGATTATTTGTTTCATGTGTATTGAGTTTGAGAAGTTCTTTGAAGATCTTGGATACTAATCTTTTATCTGTAGTGTCATTTGCAAATATCTTCTCCCATTCCGTGGGCTGCCTCTTAGTTTTTGTTTTGTTTTGTTTTGTTTTGTTTTTAAAGATATTATTTATTTATTTGACAGAGAGACAGGGAACACAAACAGGGCGAGTGGGAGAGGGAGAAGCAGGCTCCCCGCTGAGCAGGGAGCCCTATGCGGGGCTCAATTCCCAGGACTCCGGGATCATGACCTGAGCCAAAGGCAGACGCCTAATGACTGAGCCACCCAGGCACCCCTGCCTCTTAGTTTTTTTGACTGTTTCCTTGGCTGTGCAGAAGCTTTTTATCTTGATGAAGTCCCACAGGTTCATTTTTTCTTTTGTTTCTCTTGCCTTTGGAGATGTGTCATGAAAAAATTTGCTGTGGCCGATGTCAAAGAGGTTGACGCCTATGTTCTCCTCTAGGATTTTGATGGATTCCTGTCTCACATCGAGGTCTTTCATCCGTTTGGAGTTTATCATTGTGTATGGTGTGAGAGAGTGGTCAAGTTTCATTCTTTTGCAAGTAGCTGTCCAATTTTCCCAGCACCATTTATTGAAGAGACTGTCTTTTTTCCACCGGATGTTTTTTCCTGCTTTGTCAAAGATTAGTTGCCCAAAGAGCCGAGGGTCCATTTCTGGGTTCTGTATTCTGTTCCATTGGTCTATGTGTGTTTTTGTGCCAGTACCATGCTGTCTTTGTGATCACAGCTTTGTAGTACAGCTCGAAATCTGGCAATGTGATGCCCCCAGCTTTGTTTTTTCTTTTCAACATTTTCTTGGAGATTCGGGGCCTTTTCTGATTCCACACAAATTTAAGGGCTGTTTGTTCCAGTTCTTTGAAAAATGTCATTGGCATTCTGATTAAAACCCTTCAGAGTGTAGGGATAGAGGGTACATTCCTCAATTTCATAAAAACCATCTATGAAAAGCCTACAGCGAATATCATTCTCAATGGGGAAAAGCTGGAAGCCTTTCCCTTAAGATCAGGAACTTGACAAGGATGCCCACTCTCGCCACTATTATTCAACATAGTACTAGAAGTCCTTGCAACAGCAATCAGACAACAAAAAGGGATAAAAGGTATCCAAATCGGCAAAGAAGAAGTCAAACTGTCTCTCTTCGCAGATGACATGATACTCTATATGGAAAACCCAAAAGAATCCACTCCCAAACTATTAGAAGTTATAGAGCAATTCAGTAATGTGGCGGGATACAAAATCAATGCTCAGAAATCAGTTGCATTTCTGTACACGAATAATGAGACTGAAGAAAGAGAAATGAGGGAATCCATCCCATTTACAATAGCACCAAAAATCATACGTTATCTCAGAATTAACTTAACCAGAGACGTAAAGGATCTATATCCTAGAAACCACAAATCACTCTTGAAAGACATTGAAGAAGACACAAAAAGATGGAAAAATATTCCATGCTCATGGATCGGAAGAATTAACATAGTTAAAATGTCTATGCTACCCAGAGCAATCTACACTTTCCATGCCATCCCGATTAAAAATGGCTTTTTAAAACCCCAAAGTGTGGTTTCAGCTGGTGAGTGCCTCTTCATATCAGTTGCTTTTCCCCAGAGGCTCCAACAGGCAAAAAATCATAGTAAAAAATCACCAGTTTGGAGACTTACGCTGTTTGAATACCCAAAGAGTTTAAATTCTAATTTGCTCATCAGTGACACAAAAGCAAGGCCTTTTATCTTACTAAATACTTTTTTTTTCTTTCCCAGGTTCCCTGATTGGGATGATCCCTCTAGCATTTATGGAATTCCAAGCCTGTAACGCTGTCCCCCACACATCCAGATGCTAGAACCGCAAAATACAAAGCCATTCTAAAACCCTTTTTTCTTTTCCTCCTTGCAAATGATCTCCGACCCTGAGCAGTGGATCCAGCCTTTACAGGGTTAACATTATAGCTGCCTGGGCTCTTGCTGTTAGGTGAGGTCGGTGTGGGCCTGAAGAAATAGTTGCCAGGCCCCTGCCCCCCTTATTTTTTTTCTCTTCCCATTTAAAGTCTTGTTCCCAGGAACTCATTTTCCCCTCCCCCTTGGAGGAAAGAACAATGCAAACGTTTTGCCTGCCCCCTGTCCACCCCAGCTCACCTTTTAGAATAGCTGGGCCTCCACCCTGGCTGGAGGTCCGAAGTGGGAGCTGTCATCTGCAGATTCCTTGGTGACTGCTGATGACAGGTAATGGTTCAGACGCTGTTGTACGCCAGCCACATCTCCACAGCCGCCCTGACCCCAAGTGCTCCTCGTCTCCTGCCCTTTTGTCCTTCCTTTTCCCAGAAGGGACTTCAGTCAGGGTCCTTCTAGGGAGGCCCACCGTCAGGGTCCCCAAGAGCCCTCCACCCAGGTTCCCTGCCTGACCAGCGGCACTGCTAGCAGGCTGCGGATAGCTGCACTCACAGCCAGGAGGCGTTGCTGTCGAAGGATGCGGAGCAAAATCCATGACCGGAAAAGGGGTGCAGGGGCCCAAGTGCAGAGGACACCACGTGCCAGCCTCTGGGTCTCACAGGGAAGTCGTGCAGGTCATTCTTCATGACCCCAAGAAGGACCTGTGCCGGCAGCTCTGAATTGTTGTCTAGAGGGGAGCTCACCTGCATCCAAGACCCCACACTTCTATCAGGGGTCGGTGACACAGCCAGCCCCCCATCATTTAGGGAAGGGTGGGAGCCCTCCCCAAGGTCTAAGGTCCCAGACATCAGCCAAGGGCCAACTCTGCAAGTAGTTTTTCTGATGATAGTCTCAGGCCTGTTTACATTCACTCCTTTTTACCTAAAAGGGAAGATAAGTGAGTGGGGAAATAAAGGAGACAAAGGAGAAAAATCGTATGACATGAGAAGAGAGGGCCTTCGGCTCAGGTCATGATCCCAGGGCCCTGCGATCCAGGCCGAATGGCAGGGAGTCTGCTTCTCCCTCTCCCTCTGCCCCTGCTTGTGCGTGCTCTCTCTTTCTCTGTCCAATAAATAAATAAAATCTTTTTAAAAAATATATCTAATGAATAGAAAGAAAGAAATCACAGAATGTCCTGAACCTGTACTTGGAGGAGATCATTCATTCAAGGCCCAGACTCTGGATCCAGAACGGTCCCATCGGCTTATTTCATGAGCCTTATATTGTAACTTTTGAGAGTAGCGTAGCCCTTTATTCAAAGGCGGCGCAATCAAGACACAAAGGTAGAGTGAGTGTGGGGGTCACCACCCCGCTCCCTCTTACTCCTACCCTTCCACAGAGCACGGGTGGAAACCACCAATTTGGAACCATCTCATTTATTTTCCAGATGGTGAAAGCAAGGCTCAGCTCAGATCTTGCAATCTTAGATTCAGAACCCACTTATTTGGAGTCCCAGCTCATTTTGTTACGAATATTATTGTTTTTAGTAAATTCTACTAAGTGCCTCTTGAACGAGATGGATTCAAGCCAACATTGCCGGGTAACGTGTCCAGATTCTCAAGACCCAATTCTCAAGACAGAGAAAAAATAAATAAACAAATGGTCCAGCTTTGGGGAAATTCTCCCAAACATGCCATGATGTCACATCTCATCGTGGACCATCATCAGCCTGTTCTTCGGGTCCAGGGTAAGCAACCCATCGTCCTTCAAGCCTTAACTTGTCTTCTGCTCTCCTGGGAGTTTGCACGGTTCCTCTCATTACAGCGTCCTGGGCTGGCCCGGACTGGCGTTGTGCACGGGCTTATTTTACTTTGAAGGCAAGGACGGGAGCTCATTCATGTCCTATCCTGTGCAGCGCTCGGCTGAGCACCTCGGAGGCCCAGCTAATGTTCTCTGGATTATACTGAACGGTATGGGGCTCACCGAGGCCACTGTGTTTGTCGCACAGAGAAGGTTAGAGTCTTCGCAAGCGCAGAGACATTGCCTTGAAAAATATCTCTTCTACATCCTCCTTCATGTCACAGCCTGGAAGCTGTTCATAAAATTGATGAAGAAAAAAATGCAAGCTCATTATCTTCTAATTATACGTGTTTCTTGTGTTTATGTTCCTCCCAATAAGCTTCTCTAAGCCTGAGTTATGGCCCCTCGCCGTAGCTGGAGATTCCAGTCTTGCCATAAAAAGTATGCTTGACAAATGCAGTTTTTTGCTTTATCCTACTTGATGTCAAAAATATTTGCGATTTGCTTTAGAGCTCAGTTAACTGTCATGGGACTTGGAACAGGCATTAGAAGCCACGGAGTCCAACTGCCTGCCTGAATCCTCTCTCTGACACCTTGGTGGTTAATCATTTTGCCTTTCTGTCCATTCTGGACAGGGAGCTCCCTTGCTTTGGGTTCGGCAAATTCCAGGGTTTGGTAAACTTCAGCTTTTGGAGAAATCTTCCTTCTGTTAAGCTGTCGACTACAGCCTCCCATGTCACTGTCCCCTGGGTCTCGGCTTGAACCCCTGGGGCTCCCTGGGGTATACCTCACCTTCTTGGAGTTTAGGGTGTGCGGCTCTCAACCAGCCGGTCTCATTTTCACATAGAACATTCATGAAGGACCTTGTGCGTTTTGTCAGGGTAGACAGACTAGTGTTAAGGGACAAATGCAGTGTGACACATTCAGTTCAACCTGATTATAACCTACTGTATGTTGTCATGTTTAAAGGAAATCGTTTTCAAGAGAATACCCTAACACTCTGGTAATACGAAATTCTAGAATAGAGGAGACCACGGTGAAGTTTCAAAAGCTCGGGGCGCCTGGCGGTCTCAGTCAGTGGAACGTGCGACTCCTGACTTCAGGGTTGTGAATTCGAGCCCCACGTTGGGTGTGGAGATTACTTAAATAAATTTTTTTTTTTTAAAAAAAAGGCCGATCGGTGGTGGCCAGCGGTAGGGGGAAGGGATCAGCTGTAGAAAACAAGGGAACCCTTCGGGATAACAGAAATCTTTGAGATCATCGTGGTGGTGGTGGTGGGTACACTGCTGTACATTTTTCAAAAATCATCAAATTGTACACAAATTTGGTGAATTTTATTGCATGTTGAGTTATAGCTCAATAAATAACATGACTTACCGAGAGAGAGAACTAGACCATCGCCTTCTCTATCGTGTCATAAATTATTCTCTGTTGCCTGAAATGTAGATATGGAACCAAAACTGGTTTGACATGCTTTCTTTTCTATATAAATTTTATTGAGGTTTAACATACCTCCAGAAAAGTGGGTCATCATTAGTGTAGAGCTCAGTGACTTTTCACAAAGGGAACACATCTATGTAACCACCATCTAGATCAAGGGAAAAAATTGCCAGGGGAGGGTGTGGGGGGATGGGCAAAATGAGCGAAGGGGAGAGGGAGGTACAGGCTCCCGGTTAGGGAGGGGTAAGTCATAGGGATGAAAGCTACAGCATATGGGTTATAGTCAAGGGTACTGTAGTAGACTTGGGGGGTGAGCCCCGGTAGCTACATTTGTGGTGAGCACAGCATAAGGAATAGACTTGTCGAATCACTGTGTTGTTCACCTGAAACTCACGTAACATTGTGTGTCAACTCTATTCAGTAAAAAAATAAATAAAAGGTAAAAATTTTCCAGAATTCCAAAAGCCCCACTTGTACCCCCTTCTAGTCATCGATCCATTTCCCCAAGGGCAACCACTCTTAGGACTTCTTTTTTTAATTTAGTTTTATTTTTTTAAAAGATTTTATTTATTCATTCATTTATTTATTTTAGAGCGAGAGGGAGAGGGGGAGGAGCAGAGGGAGAGGGAGAGAGAATCTCAAGCAGACTCCCTGCTGAGGACAGAGCCCCACTTGGGGCTCAATCCCACGACCCAGAGATCACAACTTGAGCTGAAATCGAGTCGGTTGCTTAACCGAGCAAGCCACCTAGGTGCCCCTCTTGTGACTTCTAACACCATGATTTGTTTTGTCCTTCGACTTCACATAAACGGAATTATGTTGTGTGTTCTCTCTCGTGTCTGGAATCTTTCATTCATCCTGATGCATGTGAAATTCACCCAAGATTTGTGCATAGTTCGTTATGTAGAATTCTAGTTGTATAGATGAAGAATACCTTCTTTATCCACTCTGATGTTGATGGAAATCCGGGCTCTTTTCAGTCTTTGCTATGAACATTCTAGTGTATCTTTTGCTGAAAGTAGGTATATAATTCTGTTGGGCACACATCGGGAGTGGAATTGCTAAGTCTTTGGGTATGCCTAAGTTCATTTTACTAGATGCTGCCAAGCACTGTTCCAAAGTAGTTGGTCTGTTTTACACACCCACAAGCAATGTGTGAGAGTTTTAGTAGCTGCACATCCTTGTTAACATCTGCTATCGTCCTTTTCATTGTAGCCATTCTGGATGATGGGAGTGGTGTCACATTGTGGTTTTAATTTGCATTTCCTGATGACTAATGAAATAGAGCACCTTGATAGATGCTGTTTGCCGTTTGGATATCCTCTTTTATGAAGGGTTTGTTCAAGTCTTTTTTCCCCATTTCTCTGTTGGGTTGTCTGCCTTTTTGATCTGCTTTTAAAATAGTAATTTTTGGGGTGCCTGGGAGGCTCAGTTGGTTAAGCGTCCAACTCTTGATTTCAGCTCAGGTCATGATCTCAGGGTTATGCAATTGAGCCCCCGAGTCTGGCTCTGTGCTGGGGGTGGAGCCTGCTTAAGATTCTCTCTCTCTCTCTCTCTCTGCCCTCCTCCCCCTCCCCCTGCACTCTCTCTAAAAAAAAAAAAGTCATTTTCTCCAACATGGTGATATAGTAGCCATTTTTGTAACAAAAGTTTTTCCAGTTATAAATCCACAGCTTCATTATTTTTTTAAATTTTAATTTTCATATTTTTTAAGGAGTCCTAGGAGATGATGCAATGTTAACCCTAGAAGGAACCCCACACCCCAATTTTAAATTCTCTTTAGAATACTTTTGTGGGGCACAGACTGTGTCTCTAGTTTTGGGGTGGGTCTCTGCCTCTAACAAGGGTAAGAGGGAGGGAAAGAGGAGCAGGCATACAGCTGAATCTGATCTTACAAACCAGGAGGACATGGGGCGCCTGGGTAGCTCAGTCGTTAAGCGTCTGCCTTCAGCTCAGGGCATGATTCCAGAGACCTGGGATCGAGCCCCATATCAGGCTCCTCTGTTGGGAGCCTGCTTCTTCCTCTCCCACTCCCCCTGCCTGTGTTCCCTCTCTCGCTGGCTGTCTCTCTGTCAAATAAATAAATAAAATCTTTAAAACAAACAAAAAACAAACCAGGAGGACAGACCTGAGGCCCACGGAGATAAGGTGACTGTCTCAGGACACACGGCACAGAGGTCCTCTTACTGAAGTACCCAACATGGCAGTAGAAACTAGGAACACACTTTGCTGGAACCCTGAGATTTTTTTCCAAATCAGGCTAACCCAGCCTGACTCAACAGAGCCAATGAGAAAGTCTTTGCTCGTGAGAATTCGACTCTTGCGTTGGGGTCTAGCTCAAGTGTGGGTTTCTTTTGTGAAAAATTTCTGATCTTTCCAGCCAGAATCAATCTCTTGGTCCATGGGTTGGGTTGTAGTATTTACCCAGTTCTCTCTTGGGCTGTTGGTATATCTGTCTTGTTTCCTGTGCTAGCTGGCAGGGGTCTGAGAAGGCCGGCTTGGCTTGTCTCTTTCTGTTGGGGATGGTGGGTTTGCTCAAAGTCTGAATGAAATCGCATTGCCTCTAAGGAGAAAGGACCCCAGGGACTGTGTGTTCCATGAATCTGTGGGCAAGCATGTTCATATGGACTTGATAGATGTCTCTAGTTTGGACTAGTGACTCCTGCATTTTTGAGAGTGGGATCACGGGCCCCAGAGTTGTCATATACAGAGGAGGAGAGCCCAGAATGGACTTTCTTTGGTAGGGTGCCCAGGGACGTGAGAGCTGCCCTGCAAGGGCTGACCCCTCTCCTGCCCCTGCTCCAGCCTGTGGGTCTAGCACAGACTCAAGAGCTGCCGCGAGGACAGGGTTGCAGAAGAAAGCCTTGGAACTCTTAGGTTATTCGAGGGCAGGTGGACAAAGCTTAGCTAGGAGAGTAAGGACACTGTGGGGAGGGGAGGTCCCTCTCCTGCCTCCTTCCTTCCTGCTTCTCGCCCGAGGGCTCCAGGTCCTTAGTTGATGGCCACAGAAGCACGACAGTAGCTGCAAGGGTGTGTGCATGCATTTTTCTTCAGGTTTCCTAGCAGTCTATCCTGCCCTGCCCACTCTTTACCCCCCACCCTCCTGACACTCAGGGTGACCACAGAGTGGCACAGGGTGTGGGGGAAATTCGACCTGTCATCACTCAGGCAGGGCTCAGCCCTGGAACAAAAAGGTACTTGGGAATTCCCAGGGCTGTCATGTGCCAAGATCCAAGAGATGTCCATTATATGCGCTTTAAGGGAGCGGGCCTGGCCTCGGAAGGGATTTCTTTGAACTTGAGAGCCTCATAAATGGTCCCAGCAGAAGACATAGGCGGGCTGGGGAGGAACATGGACTCTATCCTCCCCCTTCTGATTCCTGGAGGGAGAGAGAAGGAGCCAGAGGCGGAAGGAAAGAGGGCTCACAGACTCCTAGAATTATCTCTCTCTTTCTTTCTTCCTTTCTCTTTCTTTCTTTCTTTCTTTCTTTCTTTCTTTCTTTCTTTCTTTCTTCTTTCTTTCTTTCTTTCTTTCTTTCTTTCTTTCTTTCTTTCTTCTTTCTTCTCTTTCTTTCTTTCCTTTTTTGTTTTGTTTAGCTCATTAGAGCCATACTGTCCCATTAATGGAAAGAAAGCAAAGACCCAGAGAAGACAAGTCACTGGTTAGAGGCAAAACTGAGACTAGAGCCCAGAACATGAGACATAAAAACTGGAAGGGTTTCAGGGGTGGGGAAAACTGATTGTTGATCACTGCTCCATGGTGCGGTGATGCTGCGTGACATCAGACGCCGTGCAGCTTTCATGCCTGTGTGACCTCGGTTACTCTGCGTGACAATCTTGTTAGATCGATGTCACATCTTTTTACACATCTATTCACGCTTCCAAAAATACAAGCTGAAGAGCCTCCCATAGTGCCCGGCCCAGTCCTGGACACTGGGGATGCAGTGAAGACCGGGGTGGGCATGGCCCCACCCCCACTGGGGAGGAGCGGCAGGTAAAGGGGGTTGCAACGCAGTCTGTGGCTATAACAGAGGAAGTTCAGAGTGTGTGGGAGCACACAGACGGTTCCTAATCAGACTTGGGAGAAGTCAGGGAGGGCTTCCTGGAGGAACTGGCCCAGGTGACCAGGGCAAGGATGTGAGGATGGAGGCGGGTAGGGAAGGAAGATGAGAAACCAGGCCATCAGAGCAGGCAGATTCCAGAGCCTGGGAGGCCTGATAAGAAGTTCAGATTCATCCTGAGATGGAAGGAAAGGTCTCAAGGGGTGGGATGACTGCATCGATGTCCCTGTCCTGACAAGGCTTTGGCTTTGGTGGAGGGTGCACTGGAGGTGATGTGGCAAAAAGCAGGGAGGCCAGCCAGCGCCCACAGCAACATGCACACCTGCAAGGACAGTGGCCTGAGCTGGGCTAGTGTCGGGGATCAAGAGAAGTGGATGAATTAAAGAAACAGATTTAGGGATGGCTGGGACTTGATGCCTGATGGGTGTGTGGGGTGGGAAGCTGGAGGGATCTAGCGTGACTCTCAGGTTTTGTCCCGGGCATCACTGCCAGCACTGTCTGCCCAGCCGCCCATGTGAGGTAACTGAGGTTCACAGAAGTGACTTGTCCAGGGTCAGTCTGCTCCTACATGGTAGGGCTGGGCTCAACCCATCCCTGTTTGATACCTTCCTGATTCCCTTGACTTCAGAATTTTTTTCCTGTTCAAGATTATCTGGACGACAGCCATGAACAGCTTTGACCAAAGTACACAAAAGACACAGGCTTCTTCATGGGTTAATGTAGATTTATTTTGAGCCTTAGAAGTTCATTTGAAAGAAGGGTGAAGAATTCCCTACCCAATGCCCTGGTGCAGAGCCCTAGTCCCTGTCCCCGGTCACAGAAGAATCACTAGCCTGCCTGGGTTAGGACAGGTGGCTTCAGGTCCGGGCCCTCCCACCTCACATACCTTCTCTGAGCCTCAGTTTCCAGTCTGAGAATGAGGGGGATGGGCCCATCGACTTCTGGGGCTCTACGTGTCTGGGGGTGCAGGGAATGTGCATGAACATGGAGGGTCATAAGCTAGCAGCATTCTGGAGACCACAGAGTCTGACTCTCTACATGAGACATTACTCTCCACAGGGGTCCCAGCTGGGACCCAAGTAAGCTGGGCACGCACAGGCCCCGTGGCCCAGAGGTCCCCTCCAACCCTGGGGAGGGGCCACGGAGAAGGACCTCCGAACGCTGTCTAGCGATCCCCATGGGCAGCCAGGACTGGGAACCACTGTCTTGAGGACTCTGGGCAATCACCGAGATATGTGTCACCCACGGGAAGCCAGTGGGAAGAATTGGTGGCTCCACAGAAGAGAAATCGGAGGAGTCAG